>NC_083599.1:54442214-55067214 GCF_020882245.1 Rhopalosiphum padi
TATTATATAATGTTAACGCGTTGATAAGATTTTATAAAACGAAAAAAGTATGTCAACGTCGTCATGGGCGGTATCCGCTTCTACAAAAAGTGTATCGTTTTTTCCACCAAAAGTGTACTTTTCCTTTTTCCATAGAAACTTGTTTCTATTATAATAATATCTACACTGTTAAACGCTGTAATGCTGCAAAAAGTTATAAAAAAGATTAGGTACACATTAAAAAACAGTGTATGTAGGCACTATGTATTATAAATACAGTTAAATAATTTTTATAAAATTAATTTATTAACATATCTATTTCATAATATTATATTACTGTAAGTACTGTTCCTTTAACCCTATTATGGTCCGTGTTCAGAATTTTCTTGTTATTTACCCACCAAATGAACCAATAATATATTACCTACGCAAAACGATTTCGCTAATATTATTATAATAACCACATTTAATAACCACCTAGACCTACTATAGTTGAATATTTTGGTAAACGATTACGGTAACGCATTAACCACACGATTGACGCAGAAAACGGTGACAGGGTAATATAGTAATACACTTTTAGCGGTATTTCGGTATGTATTATTACAATAATAATTGTTAAGCAGTGTTGCTGCTGTAGCCGCGCGAAGAAATGTGTTACACTTCGGCCCTTATTCCGCGGCATGAACACGCGTTGGGCAATAGAATCCGTCATCCGCAACCGAGATATAGTTATATTAGGTCTTATTATCGTGATAATAGAGTGGTTTCACTAATGACTTTATCCAATTACGATGCAAATATAATTATAATTATATAATGACGTCTACTAAAAATAAAAAAAACATTGAAAATGGTGGAGACGTGCAGTTGTTGTTTGTGTTCATACAGCGAATATTATCATTGAGCATTTTCATCGCGTATCTGATATTATAAATTCATAAGATCGAGAATAATAATTATGATGCATGAAATAATTAACGCTGTGTAAAATGCATTTAATTCCCAAACTGCCCACAAATGAGCGCGTTAAACACTTCAAAAATTGTCTATTACATCACTTGTACCATTTAAACGGTTGTTTGCGGCATAAAATATGATGTCAAAGGTGTTTCCAATGCATCTATAATGTTTATATTTTGTCTAAATACTGCAGGTTTGTTATAGATTTATCAACATTTTGATTAGGTTTATTTTTAATCGTTAGAAGACGCACGTATACGTGACTGATCCGCAATACACTAAATACACGTATGACGGACGGTGAAACAGTTTCAGAACCATTGACCTGTACGATGCAAACGCATATTTTTCACATAAACCACGAATTTTGCCCGCGGGGAAATTACGATGACACACGATGGCCGGTGTATTGGCGTACGATTATAGTATTATGCAGTATTGATATCGGAACGGACGACACGCTTACCGTCAAACCGGAGGTAATGACCTACACGTTGTGTGCGTGTGTTTCCAATTGAAAGTCTGATCGGTCGTACAATGATAAATATAATAATACGCCTGTATAATGTTATATTATGCCTGCGACAACGCGCACGGTTTGAATCGCGCGCCATGAAATTAACACCCTCTACGACGCGCACCATAGACAATGCGACCGCCACCGTCGCGCTGGCCCGACGTCTCTCTGCGACCGGCCGTGCAATTTCCTTTGTAATAAAAAACATTATTTCAATACAACGTTAACATTATAATTGTAATTATTATTATGGTAGTATCGTATAGCACCGGCACAGATTAAAATATAATATAGTGTGGGGCTTATGGTTTACAACTTGTGTTATCAACAGGAAGACTCGGATAATAAATGTACTAATAATAATATTTAATCGACGACACGACATCATTAGGTACATAATTGTCGTCGTGGAGTTATATAATAATTATTATACAAGAGAACGTCGCACACTATATTATTGTATTCTTTTTGTGTCTGATACCCACGCGGACATCGCGAATCGACTTATGCCATCGAATTCGAAGTCGAGAACATCGCAGTTTGTGTTTGTACCTTGTATACGTCGGGTTTTCACGGCATTTATTTCTATGCAAATCATGAGTATATTATGTAAAATATCGCAATTAAACAATGCTAAAAATATGAAAAATTTTACCAATGTTTAATATACTCGTATAATCTTTCTATTTTTTTCTTTCTTAAATTCACGGACCTATCACTGATTGAAAACCGCTGGTTGTTATAGACGGGTGATTTTTATCAGTGAGTTAGTTTTAAAAATGTTATACATTTATAATATATCATTTTATTAGTCTATATTACGATTTTTCCTTAAAACCAACTTTCTGTTGATGGTTCATCGCTGTTCCGAGTTCTGACTGTATCACGCTATGTAATCGTCTCGCATCGCATAATATACACACGTTTCGAGTGTGCGGCGCCCAACTAGAAGAACTTTAACGGTTGTCTTTTCTCGTTATATGTACCTAATACTTATATACATCGAAACCGCCTCTCGCTATACACTATTATAATATATCATGTACGCCGGCCAACTACGCGATTGTGTTGGAAACAATGTCTACAGCGCAACGCAAATAATATATATGAGCGCCTAATAATATTATTACTTTATAATGGCATTGGGTCTGTTCAGCGGGGCCAAGGAACACGTCCGCCCCCGGCGCGAGGTATTCGAGTCACGTGTACAAGATAATAAGAGATATATATATATACAATGTTATTAGACTATCGTTGCACATGTTATTATAATACTTTGTGCGGTGTGATGGCGTTTACGATTCTCGACTGACGCAGTAACACATTGTTTTTTTATTTTGTCGTACCTATTCATTTATTGTAATTTGTAATGAAGACGTATTTAAGACTATACGCAGGCAACACAAGTTTCGCCTAACTTAACTCTCGCAAAATCAAATTAGCATCATCAAACTCTGAGCGGGGGGTGGCCAACTGCGAAGAAAACTATCGTACCAATCGAGTTTACGTATACCTGACAAATGTGCGAGCTATGATGTGACGCGTAGAACAGAAAAATAATTCATTATTACTTATTAGCCACTATTTACATTAATTCGATATCGTGGATGTAGGATGTACTATATGTGATCTATTATAAACCCTTAAATAGTATAATTTTGTATATAAATATGTCCATTCGTATAAAATAGTTGATGTCTCTCAGATCATAATTCATAGTATTCATAAAATCATAACCTATTTCGATGTTATTTTTTTTTATGCGTATTATACTATGATATGCCTAATCATTTAATAGTTTATCTTAATCGTAGTACAATAATTAATAATTATTATATCAAAATAAGTATTATAATGATTTTTTAAAAATCTAGTGTAAGAAAATACTTGAAAATCGTTTGTATACTATTTTGAGTTTTACGTAAGTACATATTTTTTTCTGTGGTACAGTATATATCGACACGAACCAAATGCAACTACACAATTTCAGTTATTGTATAACTATAGCAGTTTGTCTTTGTCCGATGTCCAGTCCGATCACTACAATAAGATAATTAATTATAGTTGGCACTTAATAATGATAAAAATTAAACGCTTTTTCCGATTTTCTCGTTTTCTAAAACAACCGAATTCGAGATTAAAACCCACATTTACGAATCTAACGTTATAAATAATTACAATTGTGTCATACATGGGTAGAGAGATTTTCTGTACGGAACGAATTCGTCAGTAGCCGATCGGTAAAGGTACACTACATGAACTCGTATATTTTAAAATAGGCATGTCGGTAATTATCGCGATAGTATTACAGTCCATGCGGTTTTCGAAAATGAAATTTAAAAAACAACGAACATTGACCGCGTATAACGCACCTTTTCGTATGCTACCCGCAGCTACGTCGTCGACTTCCGCAATTTCGAATAATTTACGTGCGCTAATCCATCGTGTGTTCCGACATTCGAATGGATTTTTTTTTATAAAAATAATTAAATACGAAACGAATGTATTCTGTTACTAAAATATTATTATAGTTATAACAGCACGTCGAAATTCTGATGATCGTGAACATAATATTATATTATTTACAATATACGCCATACGGATCCATATACAAATATTTAGTGCTTATATAATAAATATTAATAATATAATATGTTCAATTTTAGACATGTTTTGTGAATTGCAATGCTTTTAGAAAATTAGATATTCCAAAAAATGGAATTTAGAATCGTAGATCAAGATTTAAAAACCCAAAAGTCTATGAATGGATTAATCAACAAACTAAGGACTGTGAAAAAAATAAAAGCAATAGGTACATAATATTATATTTATTACCGTATGAATTGGTCAAAAAAGCCAATATATAATTTTCGTAATTACGAATATTCGTTTTTATATTTTATTTAATATTTCATGTTCGCCGACGTGAACGGAAAACATTAAAATGACGATATAACGCATTTTATTCCATATGATATCTGAAATAGGTATAAATAAAAATAATAGGTACATTATGTTTGATATAGGAGGACTCCGGACTGAGCAAAAATGCAATTCAACGCCACCTGTCCTGTGCGTATAGTACAGCGTGTCTCTGATCACTGTGTTTATATCTTATATAATATGATATATATTATTATTTTATTTTTTTACGTGAGGTTCGAGTGGGTTCGTCCCATCTCCTTATAAAAAAATTGTTAGTTAGGTACATTCGCGTGTTTATGGTTTTATTACCGTCATTATAGTCAGAGACGTATAACGCTACATATTTCGTGATATACATTCACAATAAACAATAATATTATATTATAGTAACGCGTTCACATTTTGTTTACGACGGGACCGAGTAACGATGATAGTGTTATTGCGCGTATTCGCATACTTGTTCGGGATTTAAAACACACTTAAGATATTTATTTGTAATTCCATATGTTTAAAAATACAAAATATTCTAAAAAATCAACTGTATATTTTTATGCTAAATTATATGGATATTCGTTTGTTGACTTTGTCTTTATCTTTATTATATTTAATCGTCATATTATAAAAATACTTATGCGTCATAAAAAATAAATCTAACCTGGAAAAATTCCATCATGGACGAGTAGGTATTTAAACGTGTTTTAAATTGTTCTTAAACATATTTATGATTTATATAAGTACTATAGCTGTATTGCTCAACTTCACCAGGGTTGAAAATTAATTTTAACTTTCTATCGTTTTTCGTTTTACTTTAATTGAATGTAGGTATATTATAAACACAATTATTAATGAATAATTTTATAATTTTAAAATTTTAAAATCCTAATCCTAAACATATTTTTGATGTTAACATTAAAAACTGGAGACAAATTCAACCAATGCTTAAAGCTGTCGTAAATACAATAACGTTAAGATTAATATTCATCTAGAATTCTAGAACATTAAGAAAATAAATCATAAAAATAATTATTGTGATCATGTTCCTAAGTATTTGTTTTTTTTAATATATTTGTAAAAATGATTATATACATACCACATTTTACTAGGTATACGATATTTTACTAGGTAATTCTGTAACCAATGGCAACCATTTAAATAATGGTTATAATCATTGTAAATATAATACAATGTGTATTGAATTGTATGGGCCTGCATCTTTCTTATATAACAATAAATCAAAAATAAACAAAAAATATTCAATTTTCTTGAGCCAAAACTAAATACATGTGAGAGCCACTCTATAGAAATCTATAGATTATAGGAGTCGAACAAACCAGAAATTAATACCCACCGCGTCTCAAGAAATTCATTGATATAACATTTATTGAAAATTATTCAATGTAATTTTTGATTTTTTAATTCCATAACAAAAAAACATTTATTTTGATATCTGTATAATATAAATTTAAATAATTATTGGAAAAAATATTTAAATACTTTTTGAAATATATTTCAAAGAAAGATGATAGACGCGTGCGACTCCATCGGTGTGTGATATGAACAAAAAACTCACAAAATGTGGTTCTTATTATACTCAATACTCATAGATCATAATTGGACGTCGTCTTGTATATATCTATTATGCTTAATAATAATAATAATAATAATAATAATAATATGATTCTTTTGTATAATAGGTAGGTACGTCAAACGTCAAATAGTATCCTCGTAAAAAAATCATTTCAAATAGCGTTTTAATTAACGCATTTATAAGGTGTATATATATTACTTAGTCGAGTGTTGTACCCCGCGAGAACACTTCGACGGTCGACTCGTTAAACTAATGCATGTATAAAGTAGTATAATAATAATACATATTATATTATATGTATATTATACATACAATGTAAAACGTCTTCGAGAAACATTATCCAATTGTAATTAGCTCCGATTGAACGTTTTACATAATTATATACAATTTGGTCGGTAGGTATACATTATAGAAAAGCTCATCTCGATGATGGGGTTTGTGAAATGTGCATGTGTACCACTGCAATGAATAAACTCAATCCGACGTGTTTGGAATTTTAAGATATTGTATAATATTATAATACAATGTATGATGTACTATTATTTATACGTGTATACAATATATACCTTAATACCTAATACAATATCGCCGCCCGCTGCTATTATTATTATTATTATTGTTGAATATATATCCGCAGACATCAGTGATGTTATCCTTGTACAGAGAACCTACAAAACAATGATGGTTGTTAACACTATATATAACGCGCTGTCCTTTGTGTATGCTATTCTTAACAATTACGTATATACTTGGATATTAGAATGGAAATTTAAACAAAATTAAATAAAAATAACAACACCAGACGGCGGTCGAGTATTTCTATATACATTTACCTAGCTGTTTTAATAATAGGAAGGTGTAAGATTCAGTTCGATTTAATATATTTTCAAATAATTCGTACCAATCGCACCTTTTTAGTATGTATATGAGCTGCAATATAATATATTGATATATTAAATTGTATCGCAAGTGCGCGTTCTTACAAATGCATAATATTATTATATTTTATGAAAACACAGGTTCGACATAATAAGTGTTATCTTTGATTACATTTCACCTGCAGATTGTGGAACACGTGGGAGGAAAGACTACAGTATCTTTAATCTTCCCACATTAATATTCCATTAAATATTAATATATTTAAATGGATAAATGAGTGGTATTATATGTTTATATAGAAACGTATTAAATAAGATTAAATAAGGAATGTGTAGAAGTATTTTCAATTTAAAAAAGCGTATAAAATAATTTTTAATACACTGTAGGAAGGTACATACAATATAATACATGTACAGAAATGTAATGTAAGTACCTACATGAAACCAATTTTATGGGAGGTTAAAAAAATAATGTTATTTACAACTATAATTTTGATTAAGGCAAAAGAAATTGCAATGTATATGATTTGTGTTCCTATATGTGTAACAAAATACGTTCTCGGCTCACATTATTGTATATTATTCCCTATTTCGAGACAGTAAATTGTATAAATAGGTACACGCATTATGTATCTCAGCATAATTTATAGTTTCATGAAAAAAAAAAAATCATTACCGTTAATAATAAGTAATAATATGAAAATAGCGCATTGAAATCCTTTGGTCATATAATACAACAAGTTTCTCGTCGACTGGTTTGTGTCCGACTCAACTTCTCTTGCACTCGTAAGTATGACGCGAGTAGTGAACGTAGACCACACATTTTGTGAGATATACCCCAACACGCACTAACTGTTTCACTCACCTGTTATCAAAATTTAACATAATATAATTATTAAAAAAAAAACAACCATCACTTCAATATTTAACTTTTATATTTTATACATCAATAATTTCATACAAGTATTTTGAAACTATTAAAAATATATATGTGCTATATACTATGTATAGGTTATCAATAAAAATACATTGATACCACATACTTGCGAATACATGACTTTGCAAAGAAAGATTACAAGATGTATATACGTCTTAACATTTTCAAAAACGTCAAGTCTTAAGTTATAGACACTTTTTAGAAAATATGAATGAAATTAAATAAATAACACATTTTTCAAATTCGTACTACAAGTTACAACCACCTATATACACATTACTCCACTGCATTAAAAAGGATATATAAAAGTAGCTCACAGTAGGTTGCCGCGTATTTAAATTACATAATGTGTAGATATGTATAGCTATAACGTATATTCGAATATATAGCCGCACCGCACTAACATTAAATGCAAAAACGATTCGTAGAAATGTTATGCAGGACAACCAAATTGTCAGTTTATCTGTAATATGAACAGCTACCCAAGTCTTAAAAAAACGTTTCATCAATTATATTTTTATCTTAACACGTAGATAGATGTTATGATTATGTTTTGGTCATGTCGGTTAGGTTATACATGAGCTTACTCATATGCTTTTATTTTATTTATTATTTTTCATGTTTTAATAATTTGTTCAATACTTTAATGATTAGAAATGCACATAATTATATTATCCGGTTCGTGTTTATTGGTGGTTCAAATTTGTAGAACTACAAAGTTTTCATATAAATATTATTTGTTTGTACTATTTCGTTTGTTCAACAGATGAAAGTTCTATGGAAAAAGCAACTTTAAGCCCGTTTTAAAAGATGATATTATACGGGCAAAGAGAGAATTTTTCTTGTCGTCATCCCCAAACAAAAACTCGTAAATACACCACTGATACTTATACGATATTGTGTATAATATAGAGGTTGGAAGGCTGTGAGGTTAAGGAGTGAGGACTATATATGCACGATATGTATATTATCGCATCGCGGGTCCGCATTGTCTCGCTATCCACAGCTGCACATCCATTATTCGATTGAATGATTAATAACGACGACGGACGCTATTATGCCATAGAAAAATTATCCGTAATATAATTAATATAACAATATATTATGTAGTTCATATTATACAGCTGTACATATAGAGCCTAATTTGACCTTGTTACTTCGCATTCAGCTCTCACTCCACCAGTCGCAAGTGAAAGGATTCGTCGTTTTCTCGTGACCACTTCTAAATGTATATAATATATAATCGTATTAACTGGTAAATATATAGGTATACGTATTATACATGTTGCCGGATATTTACGTTATTGTAGGGCAACAAATTGCATGTAATACAATTATAAGCTCCCTGCGCGTAGCGAAAATTGCACATCGACTATCGATTTTTCTATTGAATTAATCGGCTATTTTAATAATATGTATACTATTACTATGTCTATCTGATATCTTTCAATCGGAACACAAATAGCGATGTTATACATATATCTTCGACTTCTACTGTTCTACTCAATCTAAAACGACGAAAACCACTCGGTGCTGTATGTACTTTTTTTTTATATAGATTCAGAGCCATATATGTATGTACATTAATAATTTGTTAACTTTACGAAGATCACGATTGATCACGATTGATGTTTGTTAAATTGTCTGTTTTGTTTTTCTTTTAGAAACAGTAATAAAAAAAAAAATAGTGCTATTTGCTGTTCGGAAATAGAGTGTTTTATGATTTTTCTCGATAATATCTATTATCTATTTTGTACAGAATTGATTTTAGTTATCTTGTCTTAGTTCGAAAAATAAGTTTAGCTTTAAAATATTCGTCTATTATTAATTGTTGGTGGACATTTTTTTTCATAAGTCGGAAAACTTAATATAAGTAAATTAAGTAATAATCAATATTTTAACTATAATTATGTACTTAGTAAGTACTACTTACCTAATTCAAAAATTATAAGTCAAACACTTATGTTTTGAGTTTTTGTATTTTTAAATTGTCGGGACGTGATGCTTAGTAATAAACTAAGCATAAATTTGAATCTTTGTATGATTTGGGATTATCTTTTAACAGTTTAATTAATATTATAGTATATTTAACAACAACAAGCATTAAAAATATTTGGTTATTAAATTTGCTTATGACTTTATGAGTGGGTAACTTAAAAAAAAGCTTACGAACTCTAATAAATAAACATGGAAATAAATTCAGAAACATTTTTTTTTTAAATACAATAATATTTATCACTTTGTTTAAATGTATTAAAATGTAGTAATAAATAACACAGGTCACACATCTATCTCCTGCGCCGAGATAAGTGAAGCGAAACGAGAGTCCTATGTCTGGTCTCTTTACAATTCTGTCCGTCAGTTTTTCACTCCGTAGTTGTATAGTACGAGTTAAGTGTATTCATTATGTAGACCTTGAAAATTACGAAAAACCCGAACGGATCGAAAACGCAAGAAAAGGGCATGTATCTACGTTTACTTTGGAATAATAATATATGATATTATTATACTTGAGTGATAGTAGTGTGTTGTTATTCTTATAATATTATATAGGTATTAATAGATTATATCAGTCCATGTGTATAAAAGTATTCAAGGTCAAGTTCAGTTTTTTTTTATATTGGAAAAATACAATTTTCAGAATTTGTTAACATATCACAAAATGTAGATAAATTTCTTTCAATAATTAACATAAATAAAATAAACGTCAGTAAATATTTATACTTCTTAAGCATACGATTTTTGATTTTAAATTGTACATTGGTATCTATATATTCTACTTATCATTAGTCATTATACAACAAAATTGCTGATAAACGGTAAATGGTATAATATTATTATAAGCACTGAACTTTGATTTTTTATCGTAGAAAATCTAACATTCACCATTTTTAAGATTTATATCTTCTAGTTCACGATTACAATAGTTATTAAGAAATAAAAGGGAAACGAGTGTGTGCAATATACTTTGAATTTCGACATCATAGATTGTGGTTCGTTTCAATTATTGTGTTTAGCCTTTGGAGACAATACTACCATCAGAATGTATAAAACATGAACATACCTATACTGATTATTGTTATATCCGATGTGTACAAATACTAAATAGCAAATACACAACTGCACAAGGTCCCTATGGAAAGCTTTATCGATGAGTTTGTTCCGATTCGGAAATATTTAATTTTAAATATCATAAGCTACGCGTGTCATACGTATAATGAACATCGCTGTAATGACGAAAAGCAATTATATACTTATTAATTATTGTTATTAATTAAGCACTATATCATTGTCATTGAATAAGTAACGATTTAACTATTGTATAAAACCAAAGACGCTTAAAGTGATTATATAACGGATAGTAATAAATTATTCTTAAAATTGTCAAATACGTTGATACGTGGTATTGTTATTAGCGTAGTTATATTATAATATAATAATATTATTAGGTATACTTGATAATTTTTAATATTCCGCGTGGGGTAATAATTAACATTGCCTGCTAAAAATATGAACCCACGAAGGCCACGTGTAAACTGTAAATAGTACATGAATAACTATTATATTCCTTTATGTATTCCGTGCAATAAATTATATTTGTTTGAGTACTTTTTACAATTTAACAAAAAAACTCCAATGCTGTCTTCAATTTGACCGTCTCCAAATATGGTATTCTTTAGGAAAATTAAAGTTTAATTGTTAGACTAATAATATTAAACTCCTCAAAATGTTAAATAACGATATACATATATTATACTTTTATATTACATATAAAATTCCAACTTATGTAGGTACGTATAAAAAGTGACAGCATAGTGTACAAAATATACCAATTGATTTCAAATTGAGAATATTATATAATTAATGTTCGATATGGCATTACTGTAATCTATTTTTTTTATTTATAATACTATTATGAATTTATACTTCTAAGTATAGTGTAAAGTACATTCACTTATTGATATTGTTATTATTATACATAGTATATATAGAGTAGGTGGTTGGATTGCAATTTACCAATTGTCCTTGAAATTTAATGACATAATTCGAAGGTTACCTTATTCAAATTTCTTCGTGTATTTAAATCTTGGAACGTCTCGTATCTTAACATAGTATAACTTGTGTACATAATAAGCATACGAGGACTATATTATTTTCAATTGAAAATTATTGACATCCTGCAATCTTTTAATTATTGTAATTATTGGTTCTGTATGTTATTAATTCCAAATAGTCACAAACAAAATTATTAGCTTTAGTGTTGTTCGTATATATTTTGCGTTCAATAATGTTTTATTGTTATTTTAAACAATATATTAATATTAATGCATTTCATATGAAAGACTTTTAATTAAAAACAAAATTTATTATAAAGCTGTTGGTTTTTGTCAGGAGCAAATCAAAAATATAGAATTATATTTATATTTTTATATAAGTACTCATTTTTAAAGTTTGCGAAAAGACTTAAACGCTTTACATGGGTAATATTATAGTATTAATTTTTAATATTGAATATTATATGTACTTCAGCTATCTTAATTTTTTACAAAATATGTATATTATATACTATATTTAAGTAAAATAAACTTTATTTACAGAGTAACTATACTTTTTCGTGTTAGAAAATATTTCTATGTCAGTTTTAATCCGAAGATTTTAGTTATGACTTAAAAATAAAACTCATCTCACACAATAATTATTATACCTCCGTGAAACCTCTAAATACCGAACACCCTCTGTTGCTGAAATTTTGTCCGCTATTTGGAGGTGTCCGGTATTTAGAGGGAGAAATATAATATTAATATAACTACATATAAGTATTTATAATTAATAAACACTGATCAGTATTTTTATTGTGTAGTCTTGAACCTGTACAACAATTTTTTTAAGTCGATTATAATTTATATTGTGTTGACTTACTCGTAACTGCTAAACATTTATAACTGGGAAAATATACGGATTATTTATTATATACACGCGTATGACGTGCATGTTGGGAATATAAAAATAATATTATATGATAGCTTTAAAATGTTTTTATCTGTGTATATATATATATATATATAATATTTTATTGAATTTACGGTCAATGCAGTAAAGTCAAACAAAATATCTTATGCCCACGTTTTATATTGTTTAATATATAATATAATGCATAATATGTATAAATGCTTCCCTGAGATTAAAAATGTCTGTATAAACATTATAATATCCAAATTTATAAAAGTTTTGGTTACATTTAAATTGTTTTAATTTTTATCGTGTGTATATATCAGTAACTACCTTATGTCCTAATTGATTTATTTTACATTTCTGTAAATATTTTTTTTTTTTTTTAGTAAAAGTTTAATTTTAAATACAATCTTTTTTTTACTGTACTATATATTATTATACTAGGTATATACGCCTAAAGTCATTAGTTATTACGTTGTCAAAGATTTTTTCAGTTGGAGTTTACAGCCTAACTAAATATAAAATACATACTTATTGATCTTTTTTACATTTCTCAAGTTACTGTCCTTCTAAGTCTGATCCTAACCCTCTAATACAATATATAAGGCGTCGTCATGAGTATTCTATGACGTTTGGTTCATCATATTACCGTAGACACGTCAGATGCTTTGACTGTTTAGTAAAATAATTCATGGTAATTAATTTTTTACCCATATAAACGATGATGGTTAATAAAAGGGGCGGGTTTTAACCTGTCTTCCGTCTCGTACGCGGCACGAAGGGAAAATCTCGACCGGTGGTAAAATATTAATCGTAGTTAATATTTTACTCAGACCGGCATGTTGAAATATGTTCACGGAACGTGTTATATTAATAATACCTATATAGGTATTCAAAAACAATGTTACAATTACCGTGGTTGGGGGTGTGAGGGCGTTAGAAAATAATATATCATATAAAAACGAATTATATTCGATTAGATCACAAATTTAAAAGTCAAAATCATCGGCCAAGCGATGTCCGCATTAGGACGAATCCGTCACTATTTAAACGAAAATTCAATAGAAATAATAACTAATGTTATGCTATAAATTATAAAAAAAAAAATCTATGGTATAATAAGTTATTATAAATTGATGCACATTGTAATTGTTTTATTGTCTTACAACTCGTTTGTATTAATTAAAGGTCATAGTATGAAATGCTTTATATTATCAGCAACTTACTCATTTTATCCGGGATTGATTGATAGGCACAGCTGTCAAGGTGGATAGACATAATAGTACCTATAGGTAATGGATATCAGATAATACAATAGAGTTGACCAGATGTTGTATATATATTATAAAATAGTATATAAAATATTAAAAATTTAACTTTAAGCCTCGATTTGTAGATACTTTGTAGTATAATCATCATAAAATGTCTTACACTTGGCAAGTATATTTGAAGTTTACAATGTATTATAATATAATAATACAATATAAAACACGATATAGGAACTCATAATGTATATACTTATTTACGTAATTGAAATAATATTTTAATGGTAAAAAATAGTGACGGTATGTATTTTCCATAGTGCGGACTTCGAACACCATTGACGTAACTTGGGGTGAATTCTTGAAGAAGGAGGCAGAATGTGGTAAACTATCAGATTAGAAAAAGCGGGTGCCTAATCCTCTATTTATTTTCAGAAAAACGATTTTGGATATAGCTAAGACGTAAAAGTTAATATTAAAATAGTGTTGAACATCCGTTTTATAAACTGCTTATTTATTACCACCGTCCACCACTGTGTCTGTTTGGAATTTTGAACGTTCTTAGCATTTTTGGAGGATTTAATTTATTTTTATTACACAAATTTTATAAATCACATTTATAACTTTTTAAATACTCAATTAAACAATATCTTTAACAGTTTTGTAATTATTTTTTGGTGACCTAAAACATAAATATAACATATTATAAAGTCAAGCTTAAAATTTCTTCAAGAATATGGAGACAAAAAAATTATCTAAGTTATTAATACAGTGTAAAATTGAGTGAAATCAGAACCAGAATACCTATTTGTACTGGTAAATTTTATCCGTTCTCAATTCTTCGATGTAACATTATATGTCTATATTATATACGGTTATAGACTCGATGTTATTATATGTTATCATTAAGTAGACGATGATTATCTATATGTAACTGCTAACCAGTATAATATTATCCTTTGATCATATTATACAATAATCGTACATGTTCTAATAGATTTTTTATAATCGTGATTACCTATACTGATTTAGATATGTGGAAAGCAGGTTGATAATAATAACGTTAATTCAAGGTGGATATTATGTATCCGCCTTGCATTAATTAATAACAATCTATGATAAGAAAAAATAAGTATACGTACACAATACAAACACGAACGGTATTATTATCATAGATTAAAAATAAAATATTGCTGTAGGTACAAGGCATTGCACTATTTTTTATTTTTCCGTGTTGAAATATTAATTTCAAGGCAAAAAGTCACTGTTGCCCCTTTAGTAAAATATCTGGAGCGCAGTTAGCCCCTTTTACCTCAGAGGACACTTATGAAGATCACTTTTTATATTTATATAACGCTATTACCATAATATAATATAATAATATAATTTATATAATATATAAGACTGTCGACTATACCTACTCGTAATTTTCCCATCGGATGTCGTATTATTATAAATATATTATAATAGAAGCGTATTATTATTATTATTATTATTATTACTTTTGCTCTGTACTCTGCAGTTGTAAACGCGCGTGCATTGCAAACAGGATTCGCGCTTGGGTGGGCTGCCGACGGGGGACATGATGTACTCGACGACGGAGAAAAATGATTTCACCCGTGAAAACTATATATATAATATTAAGTACTATTGTTTTTTATTATGTATGGTATATTAGTATTACGCACTGCCGGACGGCTGCTATGTATATATAGTTATATGTATAAAATACGCCGAGGAATTGGAAGTTTATAATACGCGTATGCCACGCATATACCTATACTACCTAGGTATATTAGATGTTTTTTTTTTTATTATACATATATGTATTGTACGGGGGACCACTATATTCGCTGACTACCTTAGCTGCATAACAATTAATAGGATGTGTATAATATATTTTATAGTGCACACACATATACACAGGTATTTAGGTAGATACTCATCGTATATAAGTTACCGCGTGACGCTGTCAAATCGTAAATAAAATTAAACAATATTATGAAATAATTATTCCAGTGGACGGGACTGCGAGAGACTGATGATATTATAATATTACATTTGTCTCTGGAACGCATGTATAGGTGGGCAGTGGGTATCTATGTATAGTCACGATGAGTCGTGTACCTGTAGGTACGCATATCCACGGCGCGATGTTTGCATTGTTTCGTGTCTGCCGTCGGTGTGGACGTCTTGAAAAAAAATTGTGCCAATAAAAATGTTTAACAAAAATCGTACTCTGTTGTTTAAAACATAATATTACGTTATTGACAACATCCACATATATTGCTTTTTTTTTTACGAATAAACAATAGTTGTTAAGACGATACCGGATATTCTGAGTTCTTTTTTTTCTCGTTGTCAAATGTGCAACATATATTATGGAAAATTTGCATTCAGTAGAAGCGAATTGAGGTATCATTAAACTTAAAGTTCTAGATATTATCTATTTACCTGTGTTCTAATTTGGGCCACACAAATATTATAATTTAAAAATGCTATAATATAACATTATTGTACTTAACTTCAATCCACTTCAATATTAATGCTAACAATACAAGATCAATTCTGCTGACCGAAGGTTAGTTACACGCCATACCTAGCTATTACACATTGCGCAGATCGAAAAAACAAATAAAGCGTGCTGATATATTCGTGATTAAATTTTAGTAACTAGAAAAAAAAAAATCTCCATTATTTATTTGCACACTGAGAAACTTACAATTCGGGACTAAAAAAAATAGCTCTAGGCACGTGTCTATACTTCGCCAACACATTAATCAAGCCCTATATAATATTATGTGTTGTGTATTGTGTATACGACTTATTATGTATGAATTATTACGCAATATACTATATTGTCTTTATTATATTTATGTAAGTGTATAATAACATATAGGTACACAAGAATATGATAGATCTGACATCCGCAAATTATAATTTATACGTTGCATGCACCAATAACTTTAAACGTATCATGATATACAATAAATCGGCAGCTTTAAATGTTTTGATTTTCCACTCATTCTCGTCGACTAGCAACTGCCGATCGTGTTTATGCTTATAATATTATATTATGTAAAAATATATATTTTATAAACGTTTCATTATTTTTCCTCTAAGATACGTATTGGCAACGCGCGTTGGTTCGGCCGGGTCAATGGACATACATAATAATAATAATACCGAAGAGACGTGTTATAATACATAATAATATATTATGATATCTATACGTATAGATATGTATATATATAGGTACGCTCGCGGGTAAAATTTAATTATTTTTTTTTGTTTACAGCCGGCCACAAAAATTTCATTTATAGAAAAAGTTCATATTTCTAAAATATTAATGTTTATATTTAATATGTAATTATTATACATTTAAATGTTTACAAATAAGAGCGATTCAGTGTTGATATACAAATATCATAAATTCATAACGTTGAATTATTTTATAATTCATAATTTATCTGCAAAAATTAAATCGATTAAATATGTTAGCCGTTAGGTATGTTAGACGCCGGCCGACCTTAAAAATGGTTTTGATTTTACCCGTTATTCGTACTGTCGTCTGTCTATAACAGAGTTAATTTGTTGTCATCGTGCTAAAATGTCTTAATCAAATTAAAATAAAATGTCGTGTACCAGTAGTTTATTTTCGATTTAAATATTACTATATCACTATTATAGATATTATGAAATATAATACAAAGGTAAAAGTTTATCGTAAATACGCATGTTAAGGAAAAAAATTATAGACAAAATGAAAGCATTGGGTTTTTATAAATGGCTAGTGGAGTAATGGCTACCCGTCAGTATTAGGTTTTAAATATGATCCTATAATATTATGTCACATAACACTCCTTAAACGATTTAAAAACCTAAGCAGATATTTTTTTAAATATGGTATTTTTATCAGTATACTTATATATTCCAATAATCAGAATTTGAATAATTTCATAGCCAAAGGAAAAACGGAGTGTAAGCCTATTTGAAATCACCATGACGTATATACTATTGAATCCGAATTTAACATAATAAAACATCAGTACATCACACTCATACGCGCGTTGGTACTCGCATATGAATATATGATGTACATCGTGTACATTACTACATTATAATAATATATCGGTAGCCGTTTCGTACCGTAAGTTACACGGCAGTTACTCGAGATGCATATTATACGTATTATAGGCGTCGTATAGCTAAATGCATATAATATATTATAAACACCTATAATATATCATACGCTTATTATTATTAAGTATATATATATATATTGAACACACGCGAAGACGTGAAGTCACATATATATATATATATTATATACTAAATATATACATTTATAAACTGTATAATATCATTATTTACGGGCTTTATATACACGTATTTATAATAGTTATAATACATAATATTACAATGCACGTCGTATATACACGCCGTATACGTGTGTTTATAAAATATTATAATGGACGATATGACTGGTACATTTTTTTCTCAATTTTCTATCGCAAAAAAAAAAAATTCAAATAACCTACCGCAGTTAACAGTTATAATATTATCGTGTTATGGAAAACCGCGAGTTCACATAATAGAATATAATGTATATAGGTGGACTTATACACGTCGTCGTTTCCCGCAGCATCCACTATATAACGTATAGATATATGGGTACCTACGCGCGTGTAACTCGTGCGCGTGTTATTTACCGGTCTGTACAATAATAATGATAATGTAACGTAAAAGTGTGCTACCTACGCGGTTACCACCTACGCGCGGTTATTATTTTATACAAGCATGATGGGTTACGCGTATTAGGTACCTAAAGTCGACGTAGGTACTTACTGCTCGTGCTATACGTGTACAATATTATGCTACCTGCTATGCCTACTATATAATACAAAATGAGAACGCATGCATAGATTCATATATAATAATATATTATTTTATTATTATGGGTATACAACTTTAATATTATACGTATTACAGTATAGACACCGATGTACTTATACTTCATCACGCACCCGGCGTGGTGGGCGGTGCAGGTGATTTCCAAACTATATATCGATAAACCACGAAATCTTCGTTACCATCTTCGGCACCTATACCTACTTATTATCATCGTTGGTCCAGAAGTAAAAGATTCGTACTGGTCAAAGTCAATTATTTTCAACCATCCGGAATAGAGCTTTTTATAACTTCAGTTTTTCAAACTTGTATATGGTAATGTACATGTTATTCGCAAATATTGAAATTGTTTGGCTCAAGAATCAACTCTAAAGCGTTTCTCTGTATACATATGATATAGGTAGGCAAACAATGCCTTAAACGTTTTAGAAGATCTAAAGATTTTTAATGTTGACATATTTATTGGTGGCGCGCAGGGAGGAGAATGATATATTTGTCTCCGAAAAAAATTCAGGAGTGTTAAGTGCTTTCCCTTCCTTGTCACACACACAATTACGCCATTGGTCATACACATATATATATATATATAATCGATAGTAATTTAGATATATTCTTCGTCATTCGTTGGCGGCCCATGGGTTTTTTTTCAGCTATTTATACTCATACGTTTTAGAAGGATGGAAATCAATTGCATCATAAAAAAGTCCAATAATATGGGCTGTCACACTGCCGCACACTCATCTAATAAAGATCCACTCGAAGGTCGATCGACAAAAATACGCGTACATCACACACGGATCGATAATATTATGTCGAAAGACACCAGTGGGTTTTTATTGTTGTTATTATATTTTGTCATAGGTTGTATTACATTACGTACACCACATTCGGTTATATTTTTATCATAATATATAAAAAGTTATTCGCCATATTTATTATAATATTAAAATTGCCGGTTTCGTCCTCCGCATTATATATAGGTAGGTGCTCGCACGCCTACACATCTGAACAGCACACATATATCATTTTATAACTATTGGTTAGATGTACGTAGGTAGGTAGGTAGGTACCAGTATATTGTGTTATTGTACGAGCTGATATACGGAATTAGTTCCCGAGCTTTTACTCCACTGACGCTGAATTGGTTACTGTATAAAAAGTTATTTTAATTAAAGTGAGCTGAATTCGTTTACATGTCTGTAAGTTCTATTACCAAACTAATATTCATAAAAATAATTCAAATTTTCAATGTTAAACAATTTTTTGGGAAAAAAATCATACTTGAAAAACTATATGACAGACTAGGTTAATGGAATATTTACACGATTAAAATACATTTTAAAGAAAATTTTCTCCAAACTATCTCCTCGTCAGTCTTGAATTTTAAATTAAATGAATTAATTATTATATTTTAATTTCTAGAGTTTCGGTAAAATCATATTATATGACAACATTTGTAAATATACCTACCTTATATTTCAATAAAGTATACAGTGTATGTATTTTAATGTATCTAACTATATACAATGACATGGCAAGCATATTTCAAACCCTAAGCGAAGTATCTAAACAATTACCCACCCACTACCTTTTTATAACATAATATATAATTTAAAACGATATGCTAATTTAGAACTTTTGTTATAGGACACGTCTTTTATTGTAGGTTATCAACAATTTAATATTAAAAAAATACTATGATAATTAATTATACTTTCGTCCACGCAAATTTTAATTTTTAAATTCGAGATAACTTTTTAGAGCTCATGACGCCACTGCCTATACCTGTGATAGGATACCTCCTACCAGATAGTAAATGGTGAATTTATTACAATAAAATACGAGACAAATTGTATGTAATTATTTCCAAATATCTATAGCTCGAATGTATTTATACTTTACAGACTATCGTCGTACTCTACAGCACCACCCACCTAAATAAGATATTGCATGCACAATACTTATATACATAAAGTGATCGGCGCCGTTGGGTACTTATACATACCTACTTTCATGTATTATGAATCATAATTTATTATGAATTTTTAAACGGTTGATCAAAATCTAAAACAAACACGAATTTAGATTGTAAAGCAAATATAATAGATATATGTTGAATAAATGAATAAAATATAAATATAATATATGAAATACACTCTAAACTAGAACAGTAATTGACTTAAGTACATTTTTATCATTATAGACTGACTTTTTAATCATATACACTGATATTTTAACTGTATTATTTAATACACTATTGCGCTATAAACACTAAACAAATACTGTTTATTATAGAAACACTGTGTATAGTTATAATTTCTGGTAAATACGCTTGTTTAGTGTAGATAAAATATTCATGCAATTTAAAACACGAAAGATTTTTTTTTTTATTTAATGATAATATAATTTCCACTTGTTTAGATTTAGACTTTAATATTTTATCAAAATGTCGCTTTATATTATGCTTCCGGGGTCGCACGAATGTCATGTTGAACTGTAGTTTCCATCAGAAATAGTTGGTATAATAATAGTCATAATATTCCACTGTGAACCGAGACATAATGCTCATAGGTACTGATATTTAATAACAGGTTAAAGACCCTCTACTTTATTAAGTGGATTTATTCCAATTTTATCACTCCCAGAAAATCGCGGTGTAAGTCGTTAACTAGTAAGAAAGTGCCTTAGACTAAATACGATGCAATGTATTCTCGCTTATCTATACAATAATATAACATAAAAAAGGTGGGCAAGTGGATACCACTCTGTTGTATAGCAGGTTTCGAGTGGGTCACTAAAATAGATGTGTTAAATTTTAACACAATGATACATAATTATTCTATAAGAAAAAAGATTCTGAGCCAAGACTACGGTCTATCTGCTTATATTATCACTAAATACGTTTCATGATAATATCAAACATATTTTGTTTTTTGATATAGCTACATTAAAGTAATTAATTTTACTATTAGTTGGTAGATTGCTTTAATTTTTTCTGAAAACATATTGCATTTATTATATTATTAATAAAATATGTCTTTTATTAGTTTTTTTGATCATTGAATTGTTTACTGAAAAACTATTACTTTATATCAACAAAATTTGTTTGCAAAAATCATCTTCAATGTTGAAGATTTAAGCGGGTGTTCTGTTCCAAAATTTAATGAAAGACTTTCAAAAACCTCTCCGTTTAGAATTTATTTAATAATTAATTATTTGAAAGATTTATCTTATTAGTTATTTATCCATTAATTAATATCCTCTCCCTCAAAAATAATTAACATAAATATTTCCACTTATATAGCCAGGCAGTGTTCCGACGACACGGGTTATGGCGTTATTAGCGTTTTAAACGTTATTATTTTATCAAACGTTTATCTAGGCATCAGCACAATTGAATAATTTTAGTATATAGTATAGATACCGTAGAATAATTGTAGTGTATTTGTATTTTAATGTAATTATTATGTTTTAATAGAGGCGACAGAGGCGATGTATTATCATGTATTATCGAATCTTAAGCCATTCCGTTCTTTGCTGTTTTTCCACAGTCGATATTTTTATATATTGTACCAAAACGGTTTAGTTTCGCTTCGTCCTATTGAAACAGACGTAGTGCTGTGGACTATTTTGTACACAACAATAATATTATGCTCTCTCACTCACTCTTTCTTATTCTCGATGCATATATATTTTTTTATACAGTGTAACGCGATGTCAATCTCCAAGAGTACAGTAATTTTATAGTTCGTATTTTATCAAAGGACCATTGTCCACTGGACCGTGCAGCTCATATAACCGTTTGTCTCGTTATAGGTGTTATATTATTATTATTTCTATAATAGTACAATATTATTTTTTTTTAGTGTCGTGTTCAATTTCGTATATATTTTACATTTGACTCCAACACGCGATTTTCGGTCGTAGGTGGGCATACCGGATTCTTATAGTAATTTATTACAACACCAAAGACGGGTGTGTGAACTGCGAGTGCACGCTGCGCCAAAAACCGGTGACTGAATAATGCTGTTTGTATATACTATATTATAATAATAAACTGGATGCAAAGTGCAACGGAAAAACTCGTATTGGGTAGGTTCGAGAGACAAGATACCTAACCCAATGTCATTTTGTTATTTTGTTGAGTTGGATGATAAATTAGCATGACTTGACTCCACTCGGGAACTATTTCACCGTAATCAGTTGCATTTCATTTTAAGACACAGTGACTACACTATAGTACCACGAAAAATGTTAAAACTTTTTTCATGTTTTATCGATTGTAAGAAAGTGCTTTGACAACGAAACCATCCCTAGGACTAAGTTGTTTTAGCGATATCATAATACTTACGTTTATAATACATTTATTTTAAATTTATAAATAACAAAATTATATTTAAAATTGAAATCAAACATTAGAAGACCCGATGTGTTGTCACCGTTTTACCAAGGCACAATAACATAACAACATTTATGAAAATTTAAGGAAATTATCTGTGTTTTACAGTCGGTTTGTTATGATATTTTAATTTTTAAACGAATTTTGAGTATAGCTTATTAGAAAGTAGGTTACACTCTGTTGTACAGTAAATGTCGGATAGTGTACCTACCTCGTCATTGAGTGATAATTGTAATGGATTACAAAATTGGAGCTGCTGAACGTATATTTTTGTGTTAGGTGGTGTATATTTTTATACTTTTGAAGCGATGGTGACCAGATTACAGGATTTTTTAGTTGGTTGTAGATTAAAAATTAGCTGATGTTTAGCTGGTTAGTTTTGAGCTTTTTCTAGGGTATACCTATTAATTATTATACATATTTTAAATAACTGTATTACGTGGACGACGAAAATAATTTTGTTGCCGTTTGCAGCTAGTATAAGTTATCTGCATAGGTAATTATCAATTACCAAACAATATCTGAAGTAAAGTAATAAGCCAATGATAATGGGTCGTCTTTCATTATTGTGGTTACGCCGTTACGGATAATTTATTTTTATTTTTTACAGGTTATTAAATACTTATTGAAAATATTTTTTTAATAAAATAAATCTAAATTTTTAGTTAAATACCAATTTAGTTATGCAAAAAAAAAATATTTACAGCTAGGTAATGCTTAGAGTTATACTTATTTCTTAACTTTTACCTACGGTATCTTATTTTAAATGACATTAACCCAACGTGACATTTTACTGTTCCTTCCTTTCCTCCCACCCATGATTTTTCTATAAAAAAAGTATAATTATATAAACATAAGATCATAATAATAAACACAAATTATATTTCACAGCGCTTTAAATCAGTGAATTTGTTTTTGTAGAAGTGGTGAAGTGCCTACCACATATACGTTCTAAGTGGTTTAAGTTACAATGTATTATTTTCACACAAATAAATATCACATTGTTGTAGAACAATTATAAATAGGTATCTACTTAGTTGATACTTAATAGTCACTTTATGTTTATATCTGAACGCCCATTTCGTGTAAAATAAACAATAAACTTGAACGTAGGTATACTAATAAGTAATAATTATAATAATATGTATGTTCTATCACCTATATGGTCACTAGTGTTACTACTCTAATGAATTTAACTTAGGCTCCAACACGAGAGAAAATGTATTGTCTATAACCCTAAGCCAGTGATGCTAAGCCCCCGTGGTAATTTTAAAATTGAAAAATATACATAAAATACATAACTACTTTCAAGGTGTTTGAAGTTTGAATACCATTTTGTTATTATTATATTATTTTTATAGCTAATGCGGTGAAAATCCTACAAATATTAATCTATATATATGTAATTAATATATTTTATAGATACAGTGTTGAATTCTATACAAACTTTAAGTAATAAGATAGTTTAAAGAAAGTTAATTTCCATTATTTGAGGGTGTTATAGTATTTTAGTGTGTAAAAGAGGTATCCATATGAAATATTAAATTGGTTTAATGTAATGCGATGTGTCAAATCTTCGTCATAAGAAATATTGAGCAATGTATTATAATAATTTAGTGTTTTAACTTATTTCTATTTTAAATGCTATTAAATTATTTTTAACGTACAACCTTAAAATGGTGTCAAACAACTATTGCGTATTTTGGTATTTTACGTTTTTAAACAATTGGCTATTGATTTTGTTGAATATTTAAAATTGTAAATACCAAGATATGTTTATTTTTCAAATATGTATGTTTTACACGTAACCATAGTTTAATATTATCATGCCGTATGCTTATTGAACACAATACCTATTAAAGCGCATATGAGAATATTTTGTTCCCATTCAATTTCTATATTATGCTGTAATTTATTTATTAATAATAATTATAACAAAAATAAAAAATGAATTAACTCATAACTCAAAGTGGTTGTATTAGTAACTGAATATTTCAAAGCACTGTTTTCAAACACGCGATATTCGGTATCACGAAAAAATAATAACAGAAATTTAGTCCCCGAAAAATAACCCCATATGAGATTTTGAAAAATTAAAAAATAAGTTGGGGCAAGTGTAATATTTAATTATTATAATAGTTATTTTATATGAATTGATAATTAAAAATATAAAATTAAATATTGCTCTTGGTGCCGAGGAGTTATTTAAATAATTTGAAGAAATCTATTCGTGAGTGGAACTATACATCGAATACATAAACAAAACACTCTAAGTTCACCATTCGAAGTTTTCTAGCGATTTTTCTTCCGGAAACATGAAATTTCCACCAGACAACTTTTGATAATAATGAAAAAATAAACTTAAATTTAAGAAAATGATTATAAAATATTAATATATTAATAATTAATATTTTTTTTGTTTACTTATTATTATTGACATTATAGACTATAGTACAAATTTATTATGACTAAAATAATGATTTGTCTTTAAACCATACATAGACTGACATTAAAATCTCGCGTATATGTGTGTAAAGTAGGTACATTTAATTTATTTTTTTCGGGGTTATTTATTAGGGGATTCTCAATATTCATACAGTGTACACTGTGCATGTACAATATCGTATATTTATAAAAAAACAATGTTATAATCAATAAACATTAATTTTAACATAATATTTAATTTGAATAAAATATACTTAACTGATGTATGTATAGTACAAGTATACAAGTATTACAATACCGTCAAACATTCAGATATTAGTACCCGAGCTTTCAGTTTACATATTTAATATATTAATATACCTACTGAATAGGTACTTCAAAAACCATCTTGATACTCACGCTATCCATACACCTACCTATAATCTTTTGTTGAAGTACACAACACCGCAATCTTCCTCAATATAAAAATAATTAACCAAACCCAATCCAACCAGTGGGTGCAGTAACCTCTTCAGGATTATAATTATCATTGTGAGTAGTCGTAAACAGCCAAGTAAACAATATAATATTGCAGTAGGTAGTGTTGTTTATTTGCGCAGTCGATATATAAATACAAGTAATACTATGATTAATGTTCTCTCCTTTTTTTTTTTAAATTTGCTACCATCATGATGTCAATATCCGTATCGTTATAATCAGAAACTGCGATTCTGGTATAAAACGGTCCGCGTCGTTTTGTTCAATATATAGGTACTACATTCGACGTATAATATATTTGTGTTGATGACGGTTCGAAAATGTTGATAAATTAACAATCCAATCGTGCACGCCTCGTTTACATAATATAACGGAACCATTCGTAGAGAAAAAAAAATCTAACGCGTCGCCTGTATAATAAAGCAAATTAAATGATATTCGAGTAAAAATTTCAAGTAGGTAAATATAAAAAAAAAACTGCCATTACGCTGTCTATGATAAGAATAAATTCTATATATTTAAATTATGATAATAATCGAAGGGCCGTCACATCACATTTATCGATTCATTCGATTCGAATGTTATTTCGATGAAATAGAATCCTATACCTGTGCGTATTCTACATATGTGTTATTATACAGTTTTTTGATTTATTTTTTAAATTCGGTTAGAACATTTATTTTAAATCAGAAAAAACAGACTAAGGAACAATAAGACACAACGCGGTTGTAATAAAGTGATGTAAATCATCGCGCTGCAATTTGTCCTTGCCCATATCCGCGGAGGATTGCTTATCATAATAATATACTCCCAAAGGGTATAGGTAGTAAGTAAGTAGTTATAAATCCTACTTTTAAAATATTTTTCAAAATTATCGCTATTAATTGGCAATCTCCGAATCTCGATGGTTGAAGAAATAAAACAAATTTAACGAGAGATTAGTGTTTTGCGTTCAAGTGAACATAAAAATAAAAATCACGATCTTTGATAATTTATTGTGTTTATTTGTAACCTAACCGAAAATGATAATAAATAATATTCTTTCAAAATCGCATTTCAAACAGAAACAAATAGTTATATTGTCGGGGTCTGCAGACTGCACGGTGAATCTAACGCGTGTGTTCGTTGGCGGTAGACAAACCATCGTCCATTATAACATATACCTAATAATATACCTACGTGCCAGTTGTTAAACGAACTCGATCACTGTAATCAAAAGTCAGTGTATTTTTGCGGCCAAACTTCAATTCACCGCACGTTCGTGATGCGGTGTACGTAATACGTATATTAATGACGTTTTGTACATAATAATAATAATAATATCGTTATAGGTTGGGGGGCTTTGGAACGGATGACCCGACTTCGCCGGCACGCCTTGTGCGTTGTTTCGATTGCCGCGTCCGTTTTCATACTTCTGACTTGGAACCTTAATAATTTTTTCAGTTCTCGTTTTTTTTTTTAAATTCTTATTTCGACTAATAAAATTATTGAAAATAAGGCAATTGCTTTCTGTAACTCGGTCTAGTTATATTCGGTAGTATATTCAAATAAGTTAGATATCTACTTACTAACGTACAAAATCGGACATTTAAGTATAAAAGATATATATGCAAACAAGCGATATAAAAAAATAAACTATTAAGTTATCACAGAAATTTCAAGTTACTGCTGTAATTTTTTCTGATAATTATGAAAAAAAACCACTACACCATTCCACATTAATATACTTACTAAACAATAGTTACCTAATATTAGTTTTTAAATAATTAATAAAATGATAAAGAACCAAATTAACAATAATTCTAAAGTACTGCCTATACACTTTTATCTGTTCCTGGTTAAAATAAATATTTTAGTCACTGTTATGATGCGTATTCTATCTATATACTTTATGTGCCATTTATTCTTTATTCGAATATGTATTCAAAATACAAAATAAAAACTATGACTATTTACTTTGACCATACTAAGTGATCCCTTTGAGAAGTTTAAAATTGTCTAAAAATATTATTTTTACATGATTTGGCATTCTACACAACAAGAAGTTTGAAACTGTATGTTATCATGCCTAATTATTTTTATAAGTTTTTTAATTTTTTTGATAAAAAAATACATTTTTAATTCCATACTTCTAAGCAGAATATTTTTCGAAAGACGATACATACAAATTGAGTTTTTAACGAATAGTTAAAACTTAAAAGTAGGTAGGTATTTTAAGTTCTGATATGACGTAAAGTAGTTTAACAGAATGATAATCCGAAAAATGTCTGTTCACTACTCCGTTTATCTAAATTTTTAATAATTATGAAGTCATAGTTAATTGATTACTCGTTCGAAATTCGATTTTGATATATCGAAATACCTCGAGTTTAGACGATAATTTATTCAAAAAAAAAGTAGAGAATAATAAAGTCGACCGTGGCACAACGCGGAAACAATAGCTAGTAATCGAAAACAGAAAAAACTTTCTCCTCATGCACTTTGTTTGCTGCAGTATAGGTGGTACGTGGTTTACAACCAACGTTCGGTTCACACCCTATTTCTAGTTTTTTTGTTCTATTTCTTTTTCGATGTTCCCAGGCCAAACGGTTTGTAAACGCTATTCATAAAAACTAAGTAAAAGCAAAAAAGCGAATCTCAGCTCCAATGCTCCAAACAATAACAGTAACGTCTCTGTAGAATTTATGCAGTATGCAGTGCTATTTTTTATGCCGTAAAAATTATCATAAACTTTTTTCCACGATTTGTTTCACTCTTGAATAGGAAAAAATAAAACATTTATATGTGAAAAATTAAATTTAAATTTCCATATAATTATTTCTGTCTGTATATTTAGTAGGTACCTGCCATTATTATTGTGCTATTAAAATTATTTTTTTGCAAACATTTTATTCGCATTTTTAAATAAGCCATAAACTATATATTTATTTTCCGGTCGTCACCAATAAAGCGTAAAACAATCAAAAACACATTAATATTGCTCGATTTGCCTTGACGAAAACGGAAAAAACCGTAATAATTTGGTATAATATTATATCCATCAATAATTTCTAAATCAATCGTTTTAAACAATGGATTTTACAATATTTAAATTTGTTTGATTTATGTAGAATATTAAATAAAAATGCAATTTGTATAATCTTTTTATTTATTTTTAAATGATAAAGCTGATTACTGATGATAGGTAAGACAATAATATAAATATATCTACTTTTTTCTTATTTCTTTAATGAGGAAATAAATTAATCGAGAATAACCTTTGTAATTATTCTATATCAAACTGTAGGTATATTTATGGAAAAAAAATCATGTGCACCATATGAGGAAAATTAATATTATTATCCTGGTTTCCCGGATTTATCAATTACAAGGAAAATTATGTCATTGTGAATGTCATGGGACAAAGACGTCATTACTCATTAGGTATGCATTTTCCTTAAATGGGTAAAGCTGCATTTATGTATAGGATGTAAATATACTATTGTTACTATTATTATATGTCGCAATAAACATATTAATTTAATATATTGTTTTAACACGCGATATCGAAAATGTAGACCGAATTATAAACATGTAAAATATATATAAGTACTTATTTAAACATTTGAGTATACTCACTTCATTTTTCTTCTTCAATAATGTACTTATTCAAAATATGATTTTTGGAATTTTTAAAACAATATACTTAATGATTTAATATTCTTGAAATTATTTGTTATACTTAAGTAGTGGAGATATAAACTTCTGTTTTTACAAATAAAAACTCCTTTTCTATTGTAAATTATTCAGAAAATAATTTTTTTGAAAATGTTAACGTAGGTATCAAAATCAAAATTAGAGCGAATAGTTGTTGAGCTATTTAACTTTGTGTGCGAATAATAATAATATTGGTCCATGATTATGGGTTTGAATGATTAGTACTAAGATTATTTGAAAGTATTAGCTATTTATATTAATCTTTCAATATTTATAATTTATAAAAAACAGTCAAGTACCTATTTAATAAATACTAGTTCTGATAGTACATCTACCAATTTTACATTTTAATAAAACTATTTTGAAAGACTATTATTTTTAGTTTAAACATTTTATCAACTGAAAAACTACCCGTTTAAATTTTGAATTAGGTACATCAACATTTTCAAAAAATTGTCCTCTTAATAATTTAGGGGACCATCCTCAACGTTTGAAGCAATTTTATTTGTTATTATTTCAAAAGTGGTAAATAATACTTAGCGTATATAATAGTTCCTGTGTAAATTATTATAATACTATACATACCTATTACTATAAAGTATAATAATATATGCACTGCGGTAACTATTCATTATTTATAGTACTCTGCTATATACGCGATCTCGCGTAAAATATACGTCGTAAAAAAAGGAAATACGTTCGGAATAGCATTGGTATAATATGTAGAATTCATATATGCGCGCTTTGAGACTATGATTTTATGTCATAATAACAATAATAATATATTTATGAAACATGTAATGTGAAATATTTGAAAAATGATCTGCACGCGCGTGCGATTATTATACCTACGCTACATTATACGTATACTACAGAGTCGAGTTGAAACCAGTCCTAGCTTTTGTACCCGACACTGGTAGAATTTCTTTTAATCTATATGTATAGATACTTGTTGTTATACATAAAATATTTGATATTGCGTTGACGAGAGTTTGGATATGTATAAATAAGTGATGTTACTACTATTTTATTTTATATACTCGAGTATGCACACCTCTATGTACGCTGCACATAGTTATACGATTCGTTATTAGTGGTAATAATACTTCCAACCATAAGTATTATGTATCATAACTACCTTAAATAATAAGTACAAATGGTACAATAATATAATTACAGGATAGGTACAGGTTATATTTCTTTAAATTATTTTCAGTTAAATACAATAATACATATTATACAAATATACAATATTATATTAGGCACGCAACTGTATCATATAAGTACTATATTATTATATTTTACTGGTATTTGACGCTTAACGTTGATGCCCAGTAAACGATTTGTTTTTGAGAATGAAGCACAAATACTCTACCCGAGTATACACTGTATGTATGTATGTATGTATGTATGTATGTATGTATGTATGTATGTATGTATGTATGTATATATTTTATGTACTAGATGATTCACCTAGCATACTTACCTCCATTTTTTCCTATAACCCTTAATTTATTTATTCAAATTTTAGTACATGGAATTTTTAAGTATACTTAATGACTACACTGTCAATTACTTAAAATTAAGTATCGATTTAGGAGTGTCTTGTAGAGGTACAATTTTTTTTTTTAAAATAAGAACCAACATTTTTTACTACCTATACATTATTGAGCAGTTATTATTATTATTTTTTTTTTTAATTGTTGTTGTACCACCTATCTAAATCAAATTTCAAATGAATAGTTTATGATTATGAATTATTAAGATGTATAAACTAAATATAGTCTTTAAAAATGATTTTATAAAATTATAAAACAGATATAGTGTATATTATTGTCTAGGAAAAGTATTAATTATTACTAAAATAATCTTTAAATTAAACATTTTCAAGTCATCATAGCTCTCACACTTTATAATTATCCATTATTATAGAACTCCAATCTTTAATACACAAGATTAAATTATTCAAAAACCAAAAATTTAATTTTTGATTTACATAACCGTACATCAACTTTTTTTAAAAGTCATGGGGTTAACAATTTACTGGAAAAAGAGTAATTTTTATTTTAAAAAAAATTGGTATTGTCGTATAAATTGTATGAACAATTTTTTAGTATTTGAAAATATGTTTCTTATTAAGTTTACTTAAAAATTCTAAAACTGAGAATTTGAATAAATTCGTCATTAAAGAAAAAAATGAAAGGGAGCATGCTATAAGTGAATCATTCTGTAAATTATATACCGTAAGCAATAATTGGAAATAAATTTGTAAGACATAATAAATCGTCCGTAAAACTCTTTACAAATCCATATATTACAAAGCCTTCACAAAATGTTTTAAGACAGCTTTTAACGTGGGTGTAACCATTTTCGCCTCCCAAGTCTGTGATTTAAATATTCGTTGTCGCGGTACCCAATATACTGCGAAATTAAAAAACAGTTTGCGAGTTCTCAGTCGATTTACATATTATTAGTAATATGCTATTACCTAGTACCTACTGTATTTTAGCTTTTCAAACATAGGTATTGTGTATTTGCGTATTTACCTGCAATTAATTCTGTATATTACCTATACAATAAAATAAAATAAAATTCGAAACGGTAGGACTAAATATATACACACATAATATTATTATAAGCTCAGCGGCCGGTGAAATAAAACGTTCGTGCGTGTGTGACGCACGTTTCGTATTGTCAAAAATAAAAAATAAAAATACCATGTGTGCGAGGTATACTTACAATTGTTACATATTATTATTTATTATATATATATTATATAAAGACAAAATGGAAATGCTTAAGCACTCACATTTGTTCATTTCACCCTACTGCTGCAGCACACACACACACACGACTGAATAGCTATTACGCGTACAAATGTGTATATGTGTGTGTTCACTTATTATAAGACGCGTACCTAATAGAAGGGTTCCAAAGTCTCGACCTTATACGGAGTGAAGGCGTGTAAAGTGAGTCACACGATTGCGTCCACTGCATGTCCCGCCGACGTGAACCAACATAAATGGAATTATTATATATGTATACCTACATATAATATTATATTGTGTTACGTCTTCGTTCGTCGCCGTCAGACCATTATTTATTTTACTCTTTTTTTTCTTATTCTTCTAAAACGATTCTTTTATTTGAGTCGGTTTTTTCGACGGTGTGTTCTCCGCGCGTATGTAAATGATGACGACACGTCGGCCTACACATCATACACACCGTACACACAGACGCGCGCGCGCAAACACATATTATATACATATACGCTCGGGCGCGAACACTGTCTGAAGTGACAGCCTCCCCTCTCCGTATTTTTTTTTTGTATTGTAAATACTTATGCCGAGAACGAAAAAATTATAAAGTGTACAATACAATTAGTATGAAAAAAAAATGGGAAGAAAACCCTTTTCGCTCGTGCGCGGAAATACACATCACAGAATAGTCCGATCAAATATTATTGTAAATCATGTGCGGAGTCAGTCTAGTAGAGTTATAATTAGGTATAATAAGGGTGTTCTATATATGTAGAATTATACAAACTAATAGCGATTCAACACGATATAGGATGAAAATAATAATAATAATAATCATTGTGTATATTATTAATCCCTATAAATCATCATGCGTCCGACATTTTTAAGACTCTCTTTGCCATACACTATGTGTTACCATTATTCGCACTGCGACGACGTTTCTCACGCAGCGCATTGTAATGCGTATTTTCTGTTGAAGTTACCAGCAGAGCGTCGCATAAAGAACAGTTTCAATTTCACATACACCTATCGGCCCACAGAATTCGAACGTATATATTGTTATATATATTGTATATATTGATACAGTATACAGTGTACACATACTGTCAAAATTATAAATCGATATGCAATTTTAAGTGATTATAAAAATAATAAACGCCTGAACAATAATCATTATAATTACCTATATTTCGGTAATATTATAAACCCTACACCCACATTTTGTGAATCATCGTACCATAATAAATTATAATCGACGTTTTCGTGTTTAAAAGATCGATGCTCAAATGATATAAGTCCGGTTCGTATATTTTTATGATATAAACTTAAATGTAAAAAAAATTATAAAAAAAATTTTAATTAAACATGAGACATCCAATTGGCCAAAAGTACAAAACTAAAAATTGGTATATTCCTTATTAAATAATTTATGCTAAAAGAAGGAAAATGAAAACCAAAAATGTTAGCATTTACGAAAGTAGCACACAACCAATTAACATGGTCGTTAGAAATGGTTATGTGATTTCATAATATGTATATATGAGCTTATTTACTTCAACTTACTTTCAAATTGAATATATAAGTCTGTATGTCGTATGAGGCAAATGAGCTGAGACATGGAACGTGTAGCTATAAAATTCTCACTAGGCTATGTTTAAAAAAAAATATATTTTTTGAAAATATTTCAGCTATTAAGAGATTTAGCTTCTCCTTCCACTGTTTACATGCCTGCGGCTCCAAGGTATCTAATCAGCTGACGTAAGTACATGAGAGAGGGAAGATATTGTGTATTTTTGTGTATTATACAGCCACGTTTGACGTAGGAATCCATGCTAATTTCCGTTGTATTAAAAGCGATTGTTTGATATTGAAGTTAATTGTTCTACTATTCTACGTGCTTGGTTTAATTGTTTTTATACTTTTTATACATTTATATGCATATATAAATATACATATAATGTATTCCACGTATTTGTCTAGTCGTCTAACTTACGGAAAATATTTTTAAAATCTGTATTTACACTATTTTCTGAACGATTTCGCGGACACGTTATCTTGGTCATCTAGTTTAGATGTTTTAATTAGGCTTTAGTCTAACTGTAGTTAACTAATCTTTGATTCTTTTGAGATTCTAAATCAATTAGTAGTTAGTACCTATATTATAATTATAGTGCAGGAGTGAATTGTACGTATACAATAGTATAGTACTATAGTTAGTAAATATTATGAAAAGAAAAATATTAAAATTTCGTAATAATTGTATTGGAAATATAATCCTAACCTAATAACTATTCAATCGAATCGTTCAAAATTTGGACCATAAGTGGTGCCACTTTTTTTGTAACTTATGTGAACATATGTAAGTACAATCAATAACTCCAATCTCGAAAATCTTGATAACTTATTTTTTTCTTGTCTCTTAAAGTATATATATTATTAAGTTATATTTGTGATAGGTATAAGACTCGAAAAATGTATTAATACAATTTATTTTAATCCCCCTTGAGATTCGAGCTGTTGAAACTCGACTAAAATTAATTGTGTATAGATATGTCATTAGCTTTCAACTTCAGAGATCGTGGAAAAATATTATTTTGTAATTGGTTGAACAAAGTACAAAATTAAATTTTTTTAGTCTATACAGTCACACTAGAATCTTGATAAAATGATAATAAACCAACTGAACCAAGGTGGTTGTAGTTACCAGCAATCAGCGTATATCATATATATTATATACAATAATATCATAATATGCTCTTAAACTTACATTATTTAGTAGGCTAGTCGCTAGTATACGTCTAACAAGTACTAATTAATTTGTATTTCCATTGTATATATTAATTTGAAATACGATAACTCATCTGGAATCACACACGTGTACGTACATACACGAGTAGGACAAAGAGAGTACACAAATGTGTAATAATAGCATCGTATGGTAATGTGACACTAAAATAAAATAATATTATAATAGTTCTAAACCACCATCAAACTAAATAATTGTGAAGGACAAATACTTAGCACATAGTATTTATAAATGATTTTATATTAATCTTCACGTGTTTACCATATATCAACCATAGATATAATAATATTAATGTATTAATTTATTTCGAAGTTTGTACATACCTATACTACTATTGTACTTACAAGTAACAAAATTTTCCTAATTTATAATTGTGAAATATGATTTTGGGAAATTCTTACCTACTGAATTCAAGATTTGCAATGATTCCAATTTATAACCAAGTGTTTTTATAGCTTACCTCTTACCTATCAAATTGTTAATGAAAAAACAATAACTTTTCTATTACTATTGAATTATTATTAAAATATATACGGACACAAATATAAATAAACAATATTTTCACCGTCAAAACTAGAACCTTTTAATTTTTTACTTAATTGTAATTAAATAATTTGTAAAGAGTACTCCACTTTAAATACCCACCTACATTTATCGATACATCATACATTGTATCTAGTAAAGAGTATAGTATAAATAGTACCTAAACATTATTTAACATTATACTATAGTATCTAATTTAGGGATTAAAGTTTTTTTTAAATAATAATGTACAAGTATAAAACCGCTACAATAGCGGGATTGCAATATGTATTCGTACGCACCCACAAGACTACACACATATATTTTATGATCTTTAATAAATTATTGAAGTGCTTGTATTTACTTGACCGTAAAGTTCTTCGCTCTCTTGATTTCATTAATTAGTTTGAATAAATGCGTGAACAAATTATAGTTTAAAGAATGTTTATTTTAATTTTTAATATAACGGTCTTAGATTAAGATTTGCAATTTAGATCGACTATAATAAAAACAATTGTTTCAAAGTTATTAAGGGATTTGATAATAATGGTTTTTAAAAGAAATTCGATGTAGGCAATTTACCAAGTGAATTTATGTGATCATTAGTATGTGCAAAAGACACTATATTTATCACGAGCTCAATTAATATTATTTGTATTATTTTATCTGAAAATTAGAATCTTATAAACTTTTGCTTATGATATATATACGTATTTGTATATTAATTTTAAAAATATTTCTAAATTAGTATTTATTCTATAGTGATATAGTCTAATTCCTCAAATTACAAAGGTAATAAGTATATAAGTAAAAAAGTTTATAATTATAACGGCGTATTGGAGAATAAATGGAAGCCAAATTAAGTTCCATTTTCCTTAACTCTCGCTTTAGAATTTTGGAACGAAACCGTTGTCAATCGTTAGTACCGGGTGTGTTATCAAAATTTTAAGTTAGTGGTACAATCACACACTCTAATATCCTCTCTTCTCTGGGGCTATGGATTATATACGTTTAAAATAATTACAACTTAGTAATATTTCCATACAAACATATTATTATTTATACTTGTAACTAACTTATGAGTTATAACTATAGAAAAACCATTTTCATTTTCAATTCGTATTTCGGGATGTCTTAATATCCAGTTAATATTTAATACTAGTATAGAGAGGTTACATATATAATCAAAGTAGTACATAGTTTACCTACCTATAGTTGTGCTTGTAGTTTCCCATAAAGAATCTGAACTTTACGTATACGTATTGGTGTGTGGTAACTGTTATTATTATTCAATAAATATAGAAAGAAATCATACTAATCGAAAATTATTCAATATTTATCGTATACATGATGTATAAAATAGACAGTAATAATATAATATAATGTGCAGCTAGTATTATAATCGTGCAAAATATACTAAATAGGTATACTGTTAATTTTAATTTATGACTTCTTTCTTTCGTTTAACATTTAAATTTTATCAATTTAATAAGCAAATGGCAATAAATAGGTACTAAATATAAATTATAAATAACAATAATTTAGTGTACACCGAAAATGCTTTCTAAAGGCAGATGTTTTTCATTTTAATAAATGTTATATTGTTATAACTATTAGACATATTATTATATTTTATATAAAAAAAAAATATTATTTAATCCATCAATAACGCACACATTATATATTTTTTTCATGTATATTATTATGAAAAATATATATATAATATTATATACTTTACTAATTTGAAATAATTTCACGAAATTTCCAATTCAAGTTACCCGAAGCACCCTAGTTAAGACTCTGTCTTAAGATTTAAAAAAAACGTTTTTGCAATACTTATATCCTCGCCCCGTAAAGTATGCAGGAATGTACCTAATAAATTAATAAGTAATAATTATATTATGCGTTTTTACTATGCAGGCTCATCGACGTTTTAAAATCATAACACGTTTATAAAACAAAGACCATGACCAAATAATGCATTATTATTATTTATTTTTTATATATAATATGGAAAAATACATTATACCATAATTTATATCCATCAATTGTTATATTGACCCCGGATATCCGGATATACATAATACCGCAATCATAAGTTCTTTTTTGTATGCATATTATAATATTGTGTTTATATTGTCTAAATGGCTGTATAATAACTAATAAGTAATAACGAGTCACATAGATCCCCAAAAACGACTTGTTTAAACGTAGTTCGTTCTGTGTATAAGTATTATTATTATATTTTTCTTCTTACCCAGAATTATCCACGGTTTGGGTCACCCGGACTTGTTCTTCATTCATAAAACCCGTCGGCGTCGATTTTAGGTCGTTCAACTGTATTATTCAATATTATAAATTATTGTAATACGCTGTTGTAGGTAAATACATTTTTGTCACGAAAATTTGGAGGATCACGCATTGGAAAATAAAATATTATAATAAATTCGATACTTAACCCTGTATATTTTCTTCCATAAATATTATGAAATTGTAGGTATATTTTGATTAAAATCTTACAAAAGTCCAATAATTAATACATTTTTGACATACGATCATTTATAAATATGTATAATTATGCATATATTTTTGTATGTATATTATACTTTAACATATTGAATTTATTTATTATAATTAATTTTAATAACTATTTAAGAACGTATCGAAACACATTATATTTCATGGAATACTCAAGTATTTAACAATTTTTACTTTGTGTACTGTATATTTTATTTTCACATGTTTTTTTTCTGAAAAATATAAGCTATGCTCATTGGGCAATATATACCAGTTAATCATTTATTTCGTATAACTTTTATGTAATATGACAATATGTACTCTAAAATGTTCATGTAATTGAAAATTGCACACATAAAGAACTTGAAAAATAAATTTTTAGTAAACTATAAAAAAAAAAAAGAATAAAAAAATACAACCATTTTTTTTAACAAAATCTTTACGATTTTTAGGTAAACCAGTTAGTTTTTTTTTCATTCAATTATTTTTCATCAATGATAATAACATCATAATAGGTAAATCTACTGGCTTGATCCCAGTTGAGCGAAGCGAGACAAGTGCCCATTACCAATTCACTATATCCTGTTCATAGGTATTACTACTTTTTTATTATTATTATTATTATTTAATTTGATATTGTTATTCATGATATAATACGAGAGCGTTTTATGAAATCTAATTATAGCCATTCGATACAGAAGAAAATATAGCTGTACATCAAGTTCTTACGCTTACCTATAACTATTACTAAATTAAATCTAAAACATTTAGAGTGGTCAAAAGATATAAATAATGATACGAAATTATACAATAAATTGTTTTTAATTTGATATAATAGATACATCATTTTTACTTAAAATAATTTCATAGATATAAATGTAAGAAATATAAAAAAAATTATTTGGTTTTAAAGATTTAAAATACAAATATTATGTATCATAATTTTTTCAAATATTAAAGAATTGTATAGGTATGTATAAAAAAAATATTTAATTAATTTATTCGTATTACCATTACGGTGTGTAATCTGGCGTATATAAGTTATATGAATTAGAAACCTAAATATAAAATTAATAAATCAATAAATTATAGTTTTAATCACAGAACATATTATAATGTAAAGAGCTTAAGAAAATAATGGTAGGTATGTCGTATGTAGGATGTAGAAATCTAGATAATACAAATGGAGTGATACATCTAAACCTCACAATGCCAAGTAAATTAAAATGTTAACACTATCAAGTGTTAATATCCTATTTTTTATTTCCAGTTTAATTATTTATAGGTACTCAATTTATATACATTTAAAGTTACATACAGAAATAGCAATATTACTGTATGGGCTAGAATAACTCACTCGATTCTCATCCATTTGCGTTTAATTAAAAATTAAAGACATTCCTGTGTGTGACTAACGCTACGAATAATCGAATGTATCGGTACATCACCCAGGAACGTCCCAAATATCTTTTTCTCAGGTTTGATAGCAATCTTAAACAAATCCTCCGCGTTAGAACGAGTTCCAGACAAAACAAACACAATTAAAATAACATCAACAAGCATGCTTCGTTAATATAAGACGTGAACCAAAAGTCATGATATCGTGAACATCCTTTTAGTAGGTAGGTACCTACCTATATAGGTATATAAATGTATAAACAAGTCTGTTTTAGTCATTTATTTTTAATATAAGTTGTACATTCGTAGGTACCTATCACTTAATCATATGTGCAGTGCACATTGTGCACATATAGTTAGTCATAAAATAATTAAAATCTGGATAACTAACCAAAGATTTTTGTGACACTAAACGAGCTGAACATTAGTTATTTTTTAAATACTAAAAAATTTACACTAATTAAAAAACATTATAGCTTTACGAACCTGGATATCTTTAATCCACTGCAGGATGAATCGTAATTAGATTCCGGCCGTATCGGTCAAACAAATCATCGGTTGCGGTTGCATGTGCACAAAAAGAAATAACGTAATTCATAAGAATTATTGAAGGAACTAATTAATTCATCAATAAAAACATTTAACATAACGCTATATTACTATATTAGTATAGGTACCTACTAACCATGTATATATATATATATATAAAACATACCAATATACCATAATATTATTATGGTCATGCGGTACAATGATGTTGAGCGCGCATTCAATGGAAATTCCCCGACCAGCGCATCGCCCGTACTGTGATCAAAACATATACTATATAATTGTTTATACGGAAAATGTATAGTTAAAAATGTACACTATGTAGTCAGTTTTTCCTTAGGTTTTCCATCGAGCCGTGATCGTCTAGTGGTTAGGACCTTGCGTTGTGGCCGCAATAACCCAGGTTCGAATCCTGGTCACGGCACAAAATCTTTTTGCAGAAAATCACGGAAAACCGGCAAGAGAAAGCCGTGGTCCATAAGATTTCATGGTGGGAACAACTATAACAATAAAACATTATCGTCGTAACTGAGCGGCGGGAAATCTATTTTGGTTCGCTCATTCCATTCTCCGCCGAAGACGTGGTGGTGGAGTTGTGCTGGTGTGCAATAACATTTTTATTATTTATAAATCGCTGATAATTATATTAAATTCAAAGAAAAAGTATGTGTGCATTTTTTGTCACACTTTAATTAGTTATTTTTGATTTCCTCATTATAATATTTTATCTACCGTACGTTATAGCATGATTAAACCTACCTTTAAAATACCATCGTTATTATAATCGAACTCAGCATATAATTAAAAATTCAGTAAAATTTTTCGTAAAAAAACACCTGAACTTGATTAAAAATAAGTTTCATTTTTATACTTTTTACTGAGTGAATTATCTTATTAAATATTATTTTATATCCGTTTTAAAAATATATTCCACGAACCTATATATATGTTTATATATCAATAACAACAATAAGTGAGAATTAAAGTCTCTAGAGAAAAATGTCTGAATTAAAATTAAATTAAAAAATGTATTTTGTTAGTTTTCTAATTTATTTCTCAATTATTTTCAGAATAGCTTTTCAATCTTACCTAAAGTAACTAGAATAACTTAGTTAAAAAAAAATATATATATATAATTACAAAACCAAACATTTCATACTCCACTTACAGAATTTAAAATAAAGCCATAAAGGTATGTTAAAACAATTTGTATAAAAGTTCGGAGTTCCTATAATTGAGATAATACGCCTTGTTTATTTTTAATTAGTAACCGCCAACCGGTATCCTGCTTTGTGTCGTCGTAAATAGGAATGCAATTTATTGTTATAAAAAAAAATAATATTCACTGTACAATGAATTGAGATAGCATTTTTATAAAATATAAATAAATTGTTATAAACGTTATAATAATTATATTATATTTTTATGCGTTATAAGAATCTATAACATAATACACTCTTATCATAATATCATATATATATATATTTATATATATGCGTTAGCGAGCACATCATTTACATTGTTTTTACCAACAGCCAACAGGTGTTATTAGGTAAAGCTATCATGTTTTAAAATACGTGTACCTATGATATATGGTTATATGGCTACATATAATAATAATATCGTCTATATATTTCACTTAAAAATATGTATACTAAATAGTAAATTTCATCATTAATAATGTACCTACATAGTTTTAACAAATTAATTTGAATATTGTCCCTATATTAATCTGCACATTTTGTCATTTTTAAGTGCATACCTGCATAAAAAGTGCTTAGAGTTCACAGACCTCTTTTATTACTAGTCGTTCGTTATAATTTCTAAAATATATAAATGTATTAAAAAATAATGATAAAAATACGCTAATGCGTGTATAGTGGAGGTACCTATATATGTGATATTATAAAGTGACAGGTTTACGATAATATAATTTATATTTATATTTATCTTTATCTTGAAATTTTATGACGAGATTAAATAAACACAATACCAAACCATATTGAATTTATTATTACTTTTAATTATTGTTTTATTGATGATATTGTAATTGAGTGCTATAGTATTTTGTTACTACGCATTGAGTTAATTCGCATTAACTGCTGCATATAAACGTAGTATGCGATTGACTATTTATTTATTTATTAATTTATATTTACTTTTAAAATATAGTTAGATATTATTAAATAACCATTTATTCGATCGTATTATTTTGAAAATGTTATAATTACAAATTTGACAACGTTATTAAGACCTATTTGAAACGTCATCGTATTGTATTTGACGGATTTATTTATTATTATATCAAATATCATACGTAATCTTATTCCCAAAGGTAAATCATAGGCAATCGGATTCTACCTTTTTAATCATTACTTAGTACATATAGGCATAATACACAATATTTTAATTTTGAAAAACTTATAAAAACTATTGAAATTCTTATGCCTAACCCCATAAAAATATATTGTATAATTTGTTTAACTTATACGGTATGCATGCTTATTTAATATAAATAAAACTGATAAATACCGGTTTCTTACAACTATTATGAATTATAATTTATTTATTTATGTATAATATTACCATATATTATATTATTATACACATATAATAATGTATTGTGCCTAAACGGCAATAAATAGCTATAACAACTGCATCGAAAAGTCAGCGTATAAATATTTATATACTTAATTTATTATAATTTATAAGTATAATAATATAAAACCAACTGTGTTAATTCTACATAGGAATAGGCCTATAGGCAACACCTACCAATAAAGTTATCGAAGCAATTTAAAATTTTCAAACTATCCATTTTCCTAAATTGTTATAAGCTATCTATTATTATACCATTACCGTTATAATTCAATTTTCTCCGAGTGATTTAAGTTTTTAATTATTATTACTTTATGATTATGATAGACTGGTAAGTGATAATGATAACGTAAACAAAGAAGATATTATCATCATAAATATTGTAAACTGTTTTCTTAATTCTTTGATGACCAGAACAAAAGTACAAAATAAATATATATTGTAACATAAATTATAATAACATAATCTATATTATTATTTATGAATATTACGATTATCCGGATGTCCGCTATAACGTATACCTATGATGACATTTTTTACGTCCATCATAAAAAACAATTAGTAATTTACACCATTACCAGTACTACCTATATACAATTACAATACCTACTTACCAATAATATTTATTAGTTGTTATAGTATGCTCGTGCGTTCCGTGGAAATCGTTTCACTACAGTTGTCGCCACAACGCCGACAGCGCGCTCCTTAAATATCCTGATTACGGGTGATATTTCCACCCGGCCGTGATCGTCTAGTGGTTAGGACCTTGCGTTGTGGCCGCAATAACCCAGGTTCGAATCCTGGTCACGGCACAAAATCTTTTGCAGAAAATCCCGGGAAAATGAATGAAAATTATTATCGATCTCGTATGCCGCACACATCGTCTTTGTTGTACTATCAATACCATTGTTGTTGCGTTACTGGTTTTCCGACAGTCACGCCGCTCGTTTTTTACTTGCACGTATAAAATAGTTTACCGCCACTGCACTGTTGTTTTAATTATTATTAAGTATATTAAATTACTTGTATAGTTGATAACAGATTTAATTGATTTTTATTTTCTGTATCCAATTAGCACCTTGGTAAGATGTAAAATTGTATAATTATTATTTTCCAACAACTACCAATAAAGACTTGCTCGACTAAAATATAAATGTATATTATAAAACTTGATCTCATTGTAAAAATAAACTAGGTACAAGTATAAACGTCGTACAGATCTTGATAGATATAATTATCTCAATTTATGTTATGAATAAATAATTGTACGAAACTAGTTAATTTGTCATTATAAATTTAAATCGAATTTGAATTCAATTGACTTGTAAATTGTAATAAAACATTTGTTGTTTTCACACATTTTGAAATTCTAACACTAAATGTATTTTATATTTTTATTTAGGTATATAGTATTTTTGACTTTTGTAATATTTATTCAACAAGATAAAATAATAGTTGAATATAATCAAAATACCTGATTAAGTACTGAAAATGTATTGTATAATTTTATGTAGTACAATTGAATTTACCACTATCGGCACTATCAAAAGTATAAAATGTCTAAAAAACTAAACACATGGTTAGATAATACACTGTTTTGAAATTGCTCATCTAAATACTATAAGAGTACGTCACACTCACGCCTGCATGTTATCTCCGTCTTACAATCATAAAAAATATGTACAACAAAACAAATTTGTGTTCAGCAGATTCGTTTTGTGTAATGTGACTACTGTTTACTAAACTTAAATATAATTTTGAATTTTCCTATTATAAATTTTAAACGTAAGAACACATTACACATTTTTTTTATCTAAGCGAGTTATGAAAATTTTTAAATTGTAATATTTAAAATTTAAACACTGTAAAAACTCATTATAACACTGTTAAGTGTCAATGTTCACACCATAAGTTAATAATAGGTCAATTCACACTCTATTATTAAAGTTTACTACATGGAAGTGTTGAATACAAATTTGGTATGAATGTATGATGTATGTTTGGTAGGCGTATAATGTGTACGTTCGTAAGACAAAGATACTATGTGGACAAGACTGAACACATGCTGCAGGTGTCTATGTTGTCACATGTGTCTAGTCTATTTTTACTATTTTACTATAAAGAATGACCATTAATTCATTAAAAATATACAACTATTGTAAATTACGAATTTTATGATTTTTAACAGGCGTTTTAATATACATTTGCAGTTTAGTAATTATTATATTAATTAAGTTGTAATTTACAACATAAAGTTAAATGATAGAATTATAATGGATGGTTTAAATATATATATATGAAAATGTATTATACTATTTCTTTCTATTACTATTTACTATAATAGAAAATTGTCAATAGTATTTAATCTTTTATATGATTTTTTTTTATTCATAAAAATAGATTTATAAAACTAAAACTAATGAAAAAAGTTATATAAAAATAATTTCATTTTTTGTTTCAGTTCAATACAAAGTGAATTGTGACGATGAATACATGACCGTCGATGTTAAAAAAACCGATGACATTAAAAGCATTTATCTGAACCAAATGAAATTTTATCCAGGTAATGTAATATTTTTAATTTATATTATTAATAGTAAGAAAGTATTGAATTGATGTTGGGCACCGTAGTTCTAATGTAATGTAAAATACTTAATAGTCAATCAAAAAAAAAATAATAATTATATATATAAATACAAATTGTCAGTCTAGATGCTATTAAGGCTTTTCTTAATAATAATAATATATATTATTTAACAATGAAATATCCAGTTTTATTATATTTGTTTAGAGGTACTATTATTACAGTATTATGATAATATGATCTGTATAATATATAATAATAATAATAATTATTAAAATCTTATTGATGAATTGCATTTTGTATGTGGACAGTACTTATATAGATATTAGATCGCCCATGTATATAAATGCACTGATGGAACATGCGGTAAAATTACATAAAACAGTAATTCGTTATTATAGATTAATATTGCAATAGTATTTTTTTATTATAAAACAAACGTTCTTGAAGAATAAGAAAAAAAATTAAAATTTGCCCCGTCTGTTACGGTAATAAGCCGTAGATTTTTTTTATAAAAAATGTGAAAATCCAGTGTATTTATATAATATCACCTTTTTTACTCAATTTTTTAAACTTCATTCTTCAATTATTTTTTTTATCATAATCAGAGCTTGCTTGCCAACCGGTTTTCGAAAAAAACCTCATTCAGTTCAAACTGTCTCTACGAGACGTGTTCAAATGCGGACTGACAAAAGTGACCAATCAAGGAACCGTAAGAGTTTGGAACATTTCTTAAGTTTTTCATAAATTCTGCATGGAAAACTTTTGACTTTTTAGGGTACAGTCACGTACTATCATCAGATAGTCATAGAGAAAGACGGCGGCAACAACTATGAACACAAGTCTTTCGTAAATGTTAAGTGTTGGTTTTCTGGAAATAAAAATCACACAGTGGCCAAGAGGAACGTGTTACCCGCTGGATTCCAAGAGCCAGAGTAAGTTTATTTTGTGTGCACACATAGAAGTTCAGGGTTCGGTTGTAAACTATAAATTATTGACAAATTTAAAAACACCAAAGATCATATTTATGCTAATATTTTATTTATATTGATACTATGATTAATTAATTAATTAACATTAATAATTAAATGGAATGTGTAATAATAAATGTAAATACAATCGTTATAGTTCACGGCTTTGATGCAAAACATAGACAATCTTTAGTACTAAAATTTCTTTACCTATCTGGCTATCTACTACGTGAGAATCAGTTTTAATTTCATTAATATTTATTATTAATATAATTGTTACTTTACGAATAATTATTTTATTGAAAATACACTAAATGAAGATAATAGTAATAATAATAATCGTCTTCAAAACGGAGATATAAAATACAATGTAATATTATATAAATATCGTGATAAAATTATAAGGCAATACAATTTAAACAATATACTTCGCTGATTTACCACACGATCGCACGTGCCCGCTGACGTGTATAATTTATTTGTTTATATCTATTACTATGTTAATATATAGGTAGTATAGAGTATATACATTATAGTCATTCGAGCATATTATTGTATTATTCTCAAAGCGTATAATGTGGCTAACTTATGGGTTAGGTAGCTAAGCGAAGAGGTTATTTTTAAAAATTGTGAAAACTAGTATTTATATCTTTATTATTTGTAATGATTAACTAATAATGATTTAAAGATAATATTTAATCGCGTGAGAAATAAAAATAAATTCAATTCAAAAGGGGCGGTGTACCGAATAGGTATCTAAAAGGTTTAGGTTTTAATAAATATCATGAATGTTTGATACATATAGAACCAGGGATTTTGATACGGTTATTTGAGATGAGTATCTATAACTCACCATGCATCCATCGCTGGACATTGTGGATCGTTAATAATATAATAGTAATACATTTATTTATTTTATTATTGTACGCATCATATCGAATATGCGGTAAAAATCAAAGCACTTATATTATGTAGGTAATGCTGTATTTGCCAATAGGTATAATTACTATAGGTCTATAAGCTGCAATTCCGGCCATACCGGTTTAATCTTTATTCTCCGGCAATATTAAATTGTAGTACAGTTGTCTACAGCAGCTCGTTTTCGATTTCATCGAGTACATTAATATTATGTATTATTGAACGAGATAAAAAATGAAAGTATGTATTATAATAATATAACCACAACAATTATCCATTGATATTTATGTTGGAAGAGGGATAACTAATAAATTGTCAATTGAATTTACAATGTTATATTTTTAAGTAGATGTACCTACTATACCAGATGTCCAGATACATAAACAAAATTTGAAAACTTACAAAATAGAAGTATTAAAGTAGGTAGTCAAAATGTGTTTTTGGAATTTACTACCGAATATTGTTGAAAAAAAACACGATCTAGTTTCCGACATAGTTATTTAAATAAAACGGATTATTTATTTCTATACCCTAATTAGTAATTACACGCTATTATAGTCCCGTTATTTTAGTATTTCATTGTAATTACTATAATATTGTTATGATTTCAGATTTTTAATAGCGCGGTATTTTAAACAATCAATTTGTTCTTATTATCAAAATTCGAAAGAAAATTATAATATATTCTTTTAAGCTTACAAGTTGTCAAATTTAATTCATATACAAATCAGATATTGTGTTTAAAATATGTTTTTTTTAACTTGTTTCTTGTTTGTGGTATTATAATATATAAAACCTATGCTTCTGCGGAAATTTGAAAAATTATCGCTACTGTTTTATAATAGTTTATTATACTGCATAGCTATTATTATACTATAGACCAATGGTTTTAAACCTTTTTGGTTCCACGGCTCCCATACAAATAATGATAATAATAAAAACATATTGTTTACAATTTTATTATTAGTTTATACAACGGACGCGGCTCCTTAAATAATAACCAACGACGCCCCTGGGAGCCGCGACGCACAGGTTGAAAACTACTGCTATAGACTATAGAGTATATAGACTAGACTTACATAATATATATTGTATAATATATTTATATATACATATATTATTCATTTATACTGGGCACTGGCTGTATACCTGGTATAACCTGTAATCTCACAGGGACAAAATTAACTATCATAAAATACAGCGCTTTATCGGGTGTATAAATATCGGTTTTGATAATAACCAGCGAACGATGTTCCTTACAACGAATTCACCGGATGCCGTGTACAATATATTTAATTATCAATTGCATTACAGGGACTTGGAGATAACTACATCGTTGACAGAAAACGCGCCGGTTCCCATGCTTAAGGTGGGCGTACGACAGGGCGGTAGTATCGTAAACGGCGAACTCAACGTTAACCCGGGCACTCCGTTGCAAATGGAAATATACCTGGACAAAGAGAGTGCTCCAATTTATGGGTTGCTGGTGAGCTACATGCAAGTGACAGACACCAAAGCGCAAGAGGAAACTATCATATTCAATGGGTAAGTAGTCATCGATGCGTAAAATACAAATAATAGCGTAGGTACTTCAAACCCGTTGAACCTCTGAATTTTTATAATGAAAAACACTATACGGAGAATATACTATATAGTGATTAAAATGGTGGTTTTGGAAGACACACACAAATTGCACAATTTAAAGTAATCGTATCAATAGAAGATCGATTTTGGTCTTTCATTTTCAAATAGATTCTAAGCTAAATTATTTTTTTTTTATACTCTGTCAACCTTAATTTACAAGTAATTATAGCTAGTTCATATAAACAATTTAATTCTGTTTTGTGCGCTCTAATTGTTCGTTTCACTATATTAAAGTAAAAATATCAAATAATAATTATTTGAAACTTGAAAGGTGCTATATTATAATATTATACTTCATACCGTCGATAGAAGTTACAAAATATATTCAGGTCCGATAAATGTGATAACTGAAAATTGTATTGAATATTACCTAAAAAAAAAAAATGTTTTACTTTGTGTAAGTGTGCCTTTATAAGAGTTGAATACGTCATCTTCGATCTGAATATTTGTACGTAATATACTAATATATATTTTACCCACAGCTGTTCGGTGGATCCATATTTGTTTGAAAACTTTAATACGGTGGACGGCGATTTTTTGACCGCTAAATTCAGGGCGTTCAAGTTCCCCGAGTCAACGTACGTGCAGTTCAAAGGCACCGTTAACGTCTGTTTAGACAAGTGCAGAGGGGTTAGTAACTATATTACACTCCATTAATGTATATTGCGTATACATACTATTATAATTTATAATACAACTACAATATTATATGTAATTATATTATATGACGCGTGTTGTTTTAATGAACACTGCAGACAAACGACGATGACTTTAATATTGTGTCTAATGTCTATATATGTTTATACAAAAATAATGATGTGCACGCCACGTTTAACTACCTATTTGTTCAGACGTTAAATTAATATCATTCTAAAAAGATAGTTATGTTTTTGTCGTTCATACTTGTGTTATTAAACAAAATTAAATTTAATCATTTAACATAGTTTTGTAAACAAATTTACATTTAAAAATAATTGTAGGTGCTTCATTATTTAAATTTAAAAAAATTTAAAATATATATACTGTAATATATATATAATATTTATACTGTGTATTACTATACGCATTATAGTATACTCATAAATTTCAACGAAATTTGATAAAAAAAAATCAGTAGGTTTCAATAATTTATAACGATAGTTTATAAATTTCATTATTAAAAGTGCTTAAAAATAAATTTAAAAGATCCAGAAGATATTTTTATAAGATACAATTTTAAACTAAATTTAATTTTTTCACATTTGTCAAAAATATAAATAAAAATATTTATTGATGTAACATAACTGAGAGCAACAAGAAATATTCGACAACTATTTATTATTTTACTTGCTAAATACGTTTAGAGCTAAATATTAAAGAGATTGATTCTATTTATACTCGATAAATAAATTATAAAACAGTAGATAACAAAAAAATGTTTTCTTAGTTATACCTATAATATTTCCGAATTTATTTATCTGGCCCTGCCCACCCAAACTTCCGCATTACATCAATGAATGCATACAGCGTCGTAAATACATCTAATGATGATATTTAGGTACTAACTACACAGACATTAATTGAAAAAATGTTACGTTCAAAATAAATAAAAAATTGTAATCTATATCATTCGTAAATCTTTCATTAGAACACTAATGACATTACAGTTTGTTAAACAGATATCTCATTAAAAACAAATCACGACCAACGAAGTGCGAATAAACTGTAAAAAGCGCATGTGTCATTATATACCTTAGTAAGATGCACAAATAAAATTACAACAAATGTAATTTATCAATTTGTATAAGATTTGATCTCGTTAGTATTTAAAAATATATTAGATGTCTACTCTAAATCAGGACATATTCTTCTATTATTTTATCTCATTATTTTACAATCAAATAAAATGTAAAATATAATAATATACTGTTGTTATATCTATTACATTTTGACACGTCTAACGGCTCTTATATTATTTAATACCTACTGATACCATTTTCTACCGCTATAATAATTTCTAAACTTACTATACTGGAATAACCAATACTCTGAGACTATATTTTTGTGTTGGACAATTCAGAAGACGACATACTAAAAATCGATAATTCGTTACACTCAATAATTCCGTCTGTAAAGAAGTAAAACGAGTTTTTTAAAATTGATTTTTAATATTACAAAATATTTAATTAAAAGACTAAAGATAAAATTAAAATAAGCTTAATACGAAAAAAATCACTGTTAAAATTGATTAGAAACACGCATACATTTTATATTCTATTTAATCTAAGCTTAGGACTTGGTATTTTTATTATTAAATTGCTTAATACGCAATACGCATTTTATAACCAGTGTAGTCTGTGACAGATAGGCCCATTTTTTTTAGGAAAGCATAAATTAAATTTCTAATTTAAACTATGCAAATTCTGAGAAAATTTATTTTCAGTTTTCATCCACTACTCCACATTCTAATTAATTATAATATGTAAAAGTTTGTTTTTAAATTGTAAACTCATATGACTTATATCTTAATAATATTATAAGTAGTGTTATAGTGTTTATTAGAAAAAACAATTTTTTTAATAATTTTTAAGAGTACGCTTTCATGACCTCTTTTACCCAGTGTTATATAAAACTTTGGTTTTAGGTGGATTGTAGCAACGGTAAAGTGGGCTTCGGAAGGAAGAGGCGAGAAATCAGTGGTATTCCACCTGACCCAAATAAGGTGTTTGAAGTGTCCATGACCACTTTTATCAAAGTGGATTACAAGAGTGAAATGGCCCGAGAAAAAGGTAAAAAACTAAAAACAACGTATTTATGCTCATTAACAACGCCAGTAATTCATAGTAGAAAAATTGAGTAAATATTTAATTATTATTTATTAAATACAATATACAAATTTTAAAACGTTTATTGATAATCAAAAACATATTATTTAATAACAATTAATATGTACTAACATTTATTCACACATTTGGTGTACCGTGAATTAATATCAAATTGTATTTAAAAAAATATATATTGTTTTATTAATATATTATTATTATATAAAAATAAATAAAATAAACAGTTAGTTTCTTCTACGATAATAAATATAATAATTAAAAATAGAAAAAAATCTTTCTGTTAATATTTTAAGTTCAAATGATAAAAAAATAAATTTTATCAGCATTTATGACTACCTACTGTGTAATATCAGAACCGTTATGAATCAGTTCCTGTCACGATTTAAGATAGTATCTATAATACTATCTTAAATCGTGGTTCCTGTTTAACTAGCTCTATCACTGAATAGGGTAGTATTCTTAATGCAAAACATGTACGCATTGAACGACATATTGCCTATATATCACCCCTTAAAAATAACGTATTTGTAGAAGTTATGTATCACTGAAATCACCGTCCAAATTGGGTACGATTACAGCAAATAATAATTAAAAAAAGGGTTGTTAGATAAATGGAGTAAATAATTTTAGATAAAAAAAGGAAGAAGAGTAGGAAATCGCTCTGCTATACAATAAGTGTCGAAAAATAATATTCAGATTTGGACGCATTGAACTCGAATTCTTCAATAAGTTTATTGAATAGCAACAGAACAAAACGTTTAAAAATACCCAAAAAATTCACGTTTATGAAGATTTAAGAAAATCTAAGTCTAATCTGACATGCATAAAGCGTTAGAAGTGTTTTTAAAATAAATACAATTTCGCGTTACATGGAACTGAAAGTTTATCCTAGAGTTTTCATACGTAAAAAACGGTTTCAATGAAAAAATATACGGAGTTTGAAATTTGCACCAAATTGAGTATCTATGTATTTGATTATAATAAATAGGATATCGTCGTCGATGTCGAGACTCAGATAACAATAATATTTTTTTCGGGATTTCTAACTATACGCTGTCTCTTAACTGGTAATCATTACCATCATTAAGTTTGATGTCCGATTATTTCTCAGTATTATATCTATATACCTGCATTTTTGACAAAAATAGTTTATTTATTAAAATATTATTGATAATCTATTACATAATATGTTTTTCATTTATATTATTGAGATTAGGTAGCTTTTATGTCACAATAATACGAAGGTGTGAATCGATTAGTGAAATGATCGCTCAGAGTCTAAAAACGAAATTGTCTGTATTATTACTGATTAGCTTTTTATGTATTTACTATTTATACACTATTATACATTTATAGTTTAAACTAAATACTATCGAAAGAATAATTAATTCGAATTTCGGTGCAAATCACAATTTGCATTTTTAATTAACTGTGATGGGGGGGGGGGGGGGAAATCACCAACATTTCAAAAATATGTTGATACAATCATGAACGTTGTTTTTGATTTGGTGCATAATATATTGTCTGTGTCTACAGCTGAAATACATTATTTGCTGATATTATATTTACGATTTCATGAACATTTAATAAAATTCGCCGTCCGCCCTTTTCGCAGTGAAATTGGAAATCGACACGACCGCGGACGAACGGAACCAGACCAACTCGAACTCGCTGGACGTGAGGCCCAAGGGCGGCGCCCGGAACGCCGACGGAACCGACCACATGCGCGTGGACACCGAGGAAATCCGCGAGGAACTCAAGTACACGTTGCTGGAGACCAACGCCGGTCACACTGTGGGGCCGCACACCGTGGCCACGGTGGTCTTGCTGTTGGTGGTGGCCGTCGCGCGCGCGGCGATGATGGACGTCTGAAGCACTATCGTCCCGCCCGTCCGCCCGCCGTCACACAACTAACCGCTCTAACCTTATTAACTTTTCTTTTCTTTTTTTCGTGATTTATATATTTTATTTTATCAATAAAAATTATTTTTAGGCATATAATTATTTATACGTAACATAATATCATATAATATCGCCTGTACCGCGTTCAAAACAATAACCGTTTGAAGCCTATTCAATGAACAAAATGTTTATGTGTGTGTGTGTGTGTTTTTAACTATATAGTTTATTTCCCGCACCGTTTCGCGAGCTTGTTGCGGGCGAGAGTTTGTGAGGTTTGAGAAAACTAGACTCTGTTCTTTAAGCTAATTATAAAATATTTTAAATTGTATATATTTTATAGAAACACGTCGTAGCACGCCTGCCATTAATATTTTTCGTTTTAACGTTGTGCACTTCAACCGTAGACTTACAAATCAAATCACAAATTTCATTATCATTGAACATTTCCGAGCACGCCCCCGATATCATCAAACGATGGTAATATACACGTTTTCGAAATATAAATTATAACACGGCGTTTTGAAAATCGATTAATAGATACTTGAATTACTCATATTGATATAATAATAAGTATCATTGCACAGTCATTATATTATTAAATTTTACCAGTCTATTTAATTATATTTGAACGGTTAGGTTGAAGATGAACAAGGTTTTTTTTAATAAAAATACGATGACTTAATAAAACAACTTACATTTCTTAAAAATAAAAAATACCCTTCATAAAATTAAAAAATATATATAATACACTATTTTTATGTTTCATAATATACAAAAATTAATTAATAAATTTAAGTGTTTGAAATATGAATATCAAATTAAGAATATATTTTAATTTTTAATTGGGTGATGAAATTTCAAAAATTGATCCTAAATTCACCAAGTAAAATATATAAAAATAAGTTCTCATGTATGTAAATATAAAATAAAAACAAACAATTTGGCATTTGCCGAGATTTAATAAAATGCAAAAAATGCAAAAAGTTCTTTTCAAATTAAAATCAAGGCAGAAAAATGTAACATCGCAAAGATGTGTAATTTAAAATTGTATGAACTCTGATCTATAAATCTGATTATACATTTTGAATGCCATGTCTTTTAGATACAAAAAAAAAATGCTATTACATCCTATCCTTAATGATGAGTATAATATATAATATAGATTAAAAATATTATTTTGAATAGACTTTATAAATAATCGGCACAAACGGTCGTTGTTTTGGAATCCAGTTTTTAATCATTCGAATAATGTTTATTTTGCTTTAAAATTGTTTATTATATGATTTGCTCATAAAATAAATTATGTTTTATAAACTTGTAGACGAACATTAACATATTCATTAACCATCGTTAAACTTTTGTTTTGGTACTATGAATAACGTCTTACATTGTTTATAATTTATCTTAATTAGTACTGAAACTTTAACAATTTATTATTAAATTGAAGTAGTATTAATATAATATGTCCTTCATAATATTATAGTATAGATAATATATATTTAACTTGGTTATAATATGATTATTCCCCAAAAGTGTGAATTTTTTCTATGATATATTATTTAATGCAATCTGAACTAAATGTATTTTCATTTTTTAATAACTGTGATAATTGTAGTTATGTTATAATTAATATTAATATAAAATAACTATACATTATAATTTATAGAGATAAATACGTTTTTGTCTAACGCCAATGTATAATAATAAAATAATAGTTGTAATGTGGTCATGATTTTTTCGATTGATAAAATCATTATTTTTGTAATGTAAACAATATAATAAATACGATTAATTTTCTAATCTATAATATATTAGTTTAATTAATTAAATATAAAAACAAGGTTTCATACAAAAATCAATATTTATAACTTGGTAACAATTTTTTTAGTATTCACCCATTGTTGACAAAATAATACTTAACAATTTAAAAATATATATTAATATTTTATAAACAACTACTTATATGGGCATAGAATTAGTTTTGTCTTCCGATTACTATATATTAATATTATGATTTATGTGGCACCAAAATCAAGTAGAAATTCATAGTCCGTGTAATATTAATGTTTAGGGTGGGATTACTTCTTTAAATTTATGTTTACATTTAATTGTATAAGTTATTATTTTTATAGTTCAGTCGTGAATATTGTACACTGAAACTGTCATAATGTCATATTATAATAACTAACGTGCACATATTGTGATACATCATGACGTGTCAAGTATTGAATAATTTAATAATCTGTAATAAGTGATATTATAATTGATGAATATAATTTATAATGTAGTCGATAATAGTCTCCATAATATTGGCTAGTTTCTACTAATATCTACATATTTTATCGCTAAAAACGGCCTAGCTTATTAATTACTAGCATTAGGCTCTATCTAAATATAGAAACAGTTCGACAATCAGCTACAAAACATTACTCCAGATTCCACTAAAAATTATCTACATATATAAACCTTATAATTTTCGCACTCTTATCCAAATCTCTCCCAGGAAATCTAATTCGCTGTTTGAAATGCCCACGATGCAGAGACTTACTCAAATAAATTATAATTAAAAACATGTTGAGTTCCATCACTAATCATGTCGTTATATTTATTTATTTTGCTTCGCTAGCACAATTTGTAATTTTTTCAAAAAAAGTCTCAATGTGTCGTTAAAATTGCCTAAATCGAAACCCCTTAAAAATTAACGTATAGCGGTGTTCATGAAACAGTCAAATTGTCTAATTAATTAAGATTATACTATATTGTATTCTAGGTATTTATCATTATCGGTTGATCGTGATAATCGAATAGTTTATTATTGTTAGAAAATGACAGTATAACACAACTGTCAATTAATAACATGCAATAACGTTTGTTAATATTCTGTATATATTTCCGGGTTTATAAAATATTTTAAATTTATATTACAATAAAATGAATAAAAATAAAATGTGTAAAAATTATTATTTTAATTAGTAGTGGGAGTTGACGTTAGAGGCAAGTGAGTATATTTATTATGGCGATTGCCGAGATACTTTTTCAATTTTCAATTATGGAAACTTAGAAAGGTATTGTCGAACTAGACATACATATTTCGATTTAAATTTTTCGACAAATTTCAGTTTACAACAAAATAAGCTAAAAACAATTAAATCAAAACTGAACCAAGAGCAGCCTGTTTTTAAAAATCAAAATAAATTAGGCCAAAATGTAACTATATTATTTAAATATTAAAATTAACTCTAAAATATATAGGTATACGTTCTGTAATTAAATATTTTTACAATAAACATATTTTCCGCCCAGACATACAGGTTTATAATGGATGTATAGGTATGATGACCCTTTATTTTCATCAAACATATTTTCCTCTTAAAATTTCCTAGATGTCGATTATCAGAGACTTAGAATATCGAATATAGCTTACTTGTTTGAAAAAGTTGGTGATCCTTGTCTTTAGAAGTTAGAATTTTTTGATCATATCTAGTTCATTACCAGTAATTTTTAGACTACTTATTAAATGCAATAGCGGATTGTTAGCCAAATCAAGTTTATAATAGTATCTAAGTAGATACAATCACTCGACTAAATTCCATTTACTTACTGGTTTCAAAATAAATGAAATAGTTTTTAACATAATAGAAATATAACTACTGTAATTATCGATCAGCAAAAATGCAACTTTTCTGTATTTGTCATCCAAGTTTTTTATCTAATGTGAAAAGAATATTATATATTTTAGTAGTAAATTATTTAAAGTAACATAATTAGTGTCTACTGTACAAAATACAGATAATATAGATAGTGGTTTTTTTTATCCTCAAATCAATTATACGGTATTACAATAGTTTTTATACAACACAGATTTAATATCAAATATTGTATATTATATTATTAACACTTGGAGCATTTAATAAATTATAAATTATAAAATGTATATTGTTAGATTAATATAATTACCTATTAGCATTTTCAAATTATCATATTATATGCTCCTACATCTTTCAAACTCATTATTGTGAACCGATTATCCTAGCTAGGTTAAAATTTTGATTTTGATACGTTAACATTTCCAGAAAAATTATCCGCTAAATAATTTACAGGAAAAATGGGAGGTTATCATTTTAAAACCAGAAGTTTGTAATTCCTCGGGATACTCCTTAAATAGTAGAAACATTTTAAATTCAGATTTATGTATATTTTTTTAACTAAATAGATACAAATCACATTTCAAATACAATAAAAATATAATTACTAATTTTCTAAAACTATTAAAAAAAATTATGAAAATTTATCGTTTACGCGTGTAACATGTTTCGTTATGCAAATTATAACAATAATACATAATATAGTAAATTAATTTTTACATGTTAATACATTTATAGTAAGTTAAACATATTTTATATACGACGGTATTCGAAATGACGAATACATCGGAGACTTGATTTATTGATAAATAGATAAATAAATAAATAATAAATTAATTAGTGGTGGCGACCACGTATACAATAATAATAATAATAATTAATATGTCATAACTGTATTGGCAGTATCGCGTCCTTATGCATATAGTCGTTTGACTGCGATATTATCAACATATATTTTATGCTCCAATGCTATCGACTATTGGATTTGGCCCGAATACGCCGCGCGGTGGGCGTCGATGCTGCGGCCGTAATGATGACCGGACGGTGCCGCCTCGACGATATGCTCGTGTCCGCCACTTTGCTGCGGCTGGAACAGTTTCTTGAGCGCGATCAAGCCGGACAGGAGCAGAGCGATTTTACTTATCAACAGCGCCTTGCCGGCCATCAGGGCGATGATCTTCAACGCCATCGGGCCCATGACTCCGGCGGCCATCATACCGGCCATCATCATGGCCTGTTGCATGGCCTTGTCCTTCTTCTTGCGACCTGACGGGATACACAAATCATTAGGAATACGTCATGTTAAATTATAATAATATTATTGATGATATTGATGACGGAACGTAATGCTAAGGATGGGTAATGGACTGAAATAAAAAAAAAGCCAATTAAATGATTTTATAGCTTACATGTATGCAATATAATGCACATACAACATTCGTTAGCGTCTTTTTTTCTTTAAACAAATTTAGAACCGAAATATAGGTACTCGTATAAAAAAAAATTCAGAGGGCACAATTTCATGTGTTCTAATGAAGTTTTATTTAAAAAAATTATTATTATTCTCATTTAATTTGTCGTCGTCATTCGTGATTTTGATTATGGGCATTCGTTCGAAATGTTAAATTTATAATTATATTTGTTACCATTAAAAATATAATTGTATTTATTGTATATGAATACACTCGTATAAAAACCATGTTAGCTTGATAGCAAATAATTTTTTTTTTCAAGTGCATTAAAAAAACCCAGATTTTAGTGTTTAATGCTCTCTAAAAACCCTGAAATACTCTCAATAAGGAAAAAAAATGATGTTAAAATTCTAAATTGTTAAAAACTAAAAATTAAATACATCATGTTCTTATTAAAAAATACATAAAACGATCGCCCATAAGACTGTATTCTGGAGGTAAGACGGCGGTCTCATAAATTATGTTAATGTCAAAAATAAGCAGTATTTGAAATATATTTTGTATGACAAATTTATTTGTTTTCAATTTTCTCTACTCATTTTATCGATTACCTATTTAAATTGAAAATAATAAAATAATCGATAAAGAATTGACTGTTATGTAAAATTTAAATATTACCAAGTTAATACGGAATATTTGTATACATATTGTAACAAAAAGTGTTTCTTTTAATAGTAATGAGTACCTAACCTAACCTAACGTACTTAACCTACGTAGTCTTAAATCAAATATTAAACATTCGATTTTTAAATTTCGTTGAAAATATTATAATATGTACTTCGGGCAACGAGAACAAACTAACAAATAAATAACAAATAATAAACAAATAAACAAATAATATAGTCCGATAGCACTCAAAAACATTTTTTGCAACAGTCGATACTATGAATTTGTGTGTCGTAGCTACCAGGGTCCCATGCAGCAAACGAGCGCGCGTAAACCGTTCGAGTAGGTAGCAACCGACAATGCATAGTGTAGTTGTGGTATGTAATGCATTGTTAAGGCTGTTGAAATCGAACCATTTTTAAGGGGTCGCATTTAGGCAATATTTGATTTCCATCGTGATTTATGTGTAACTGTGCGGGTTGCGAATGATCATTAGTGTGCGTGAGTTCCCCGAACGCTTCATGTAATTAGATAAATTACGCGCAGTAAAAAAAGTTTTTACATGAAAATCCCAAAAAACGGAAGAACAATATTCACCAAGTACCTAAAGTCCGAGTTTAATTTTAAAAACATAATAATATTTGAATTCCTTATTACCTTTTCTTGGTTATGTATAGGAAATGGATTTTCGATTTTTGTATTGTTTAATTACTATAGTAACAAATTAATTGTTATATGTATATTGTATATTATACCTATATTTTTTTTCAAAATTCACCTTACTTTAGTGTACTAAAAAAAGATTTTTAATCCATTCCCTTCATAACCTAGAAAAGAGAATATAAGGAATTCAAATATGCTTTCAAAATTAATATCGGACTTTTGTTACTGGGTAAAATTGTCTTTCGCTTAAATGCACGAAAAACGACCCGTTTTCAACAGCGTTACACGATTACACTCGTTTTACTTTTTTACCTAAAATACGCAACACGATTGGGCTTCATGAAATATAGATGATATACTTTTTAACAATTTTCTTTCCCAATTTTACTGACTTAGGACTGACAAAAATATTAAATTGTTTCATATGTAACACATGTATAAAATAACTTAATAAAATTGATTTTCTTTTACAAAAAATAAAAATCACGAATTACAATTGTGTATTTTTTTAGCCCAAAAATAAGGTCTTGTTAAATTTTCATTTCTAAATATTATAAATTTTATCAAGTTATTTAATACATTTTAGGAAATTTTTATTCATTATAAAAAATGTGACGAATATTTACTTTGTCATATGACGTGTATTAATAATTTTAAATAGTGTATTGTGTGTACATATCGCAATATAAAATAACTTTTAATTATAGCCAACAATTTAACTTTGTTGTCAATCTTAAGACTGTACAATTGAGAAGAAAAATTATAAAATGGACAACACCTATATTTCATTAGCGCAATCGTTTTTAGGAAAAAATTTATGTATTTTACATAGCTTGAAATCTGAATACGTCCTAGTTCGATAAGTTACCTGGAATGCACACGTTTGATATGTTGTACGTTTTTAAGTTTAACTCCACAACAGTTAAAACCTGTGTTTCTATAAGTGTTTAAATAATTTTACACTCCAACTGATGGAACGACGTAAAATTTAGGTTACGAATTAAAACTCAGCTCAGCATAGTCTATTGAATAATATTATGTTAGAAGCACCTATATAATAATATTTATCTTATAAAGTAGTTACAGTTTTTTAAATTGTTTAATTCGAAGTGATGTAGCAATTGACCTACTTAATATTATATATTATAATGAAACGATGTGTTTAATGTTTATGCATACTTAAAACTTTTTTTTTTTAATTTAATCCAAAAATAATTATGTGGAGAAGTGTTTTTAGAACTCAACCAAATAAAAATTTTTTAGAAACTTTTTCTTTATACACTAATTGCTTTATGAATAATTTCATACACCGTGACACAGCGAACCCTCCGCGTCCGTAGGTGACGTTCTATAGTACGAGTGTGCGATACAGAGCGAAACGTAAATAACCGACAATCGTTAATTTATTATGGTTTGAAATCACATACCTACACGATACGATGACTGAGATTATTTTTGAAAGGTTATTTTTCTGTGATGGGACTAGTGATTCGAGAGGAGAATTTTTTCAAAAGAATATTTTCGGTAACGAGAGTAATATACTAGCGCAATTTTTATTTTTCATTTTACCAAATTCAAGTTGATAATAAAGTAAATATATGTTTTTTTGTTTTAATAAAAATATGTAGGTAATATGAGTAGTATTATCGAATTGTATAGCAAATATTTGTTAATAATCATTAAACAATTATTTAGGTATATAAATTTAGAACTCAATGTATTATGACTTAATTATAAAATGATTAGTGTATAACTCAATGTAATCCAAATATGTTTACAGTTTATATGGTTATAGAATGGAATACGTTATGATGAGCGTTTAATGTTTATCCCTTTTTCGAGCCTCGAAAATTAAATATTGAAAATTAGCGAATATTTTTCGTTTTTGAGACGTATAGGACGCCATGTCAGTCGTTATCTCCGTCTTACAAACATACAAGTTTTATTTTTTTTAATTTTAATATTTTAAAGCGATTTATAAATATTTTTTAAATGTCAACTATTTCAATTAATGGTTTTAAATTTCGGGACAATTTAAAGAACGGACAGCGTGGAATTCTATAACACTCTATGATAGGTATATAGTAGGGTTTTGTGAAAAGATGTACAAATGGGTCTTTTATCGTCTGCTTTAAACGGTTTGTGAAATTTTCGATATTTGTACATCGACATCGCGGCACGTAAGATCATAATATTATTAAATTGTGTCCGAAATCAAAAATTTAACTATGGAATGCCGTTTAAAATGGGTAAAAATGTATATACACAGTAGTCAGGCTTTAATCGCACTATCTCCGAGTAATAAGTAACACATATAGTAATTTGCGAAAAATAATGAGATTATAGGTACACGAAACAAATACAAAACGATATTTGTAGTTTTATAATACATTATTGTATCCAAAGTCAAAGCTATAAACACCGGTTTTTGAGCGTTAAGTGCTGACAAACAATATATTACATAAATAATAATAATAGGCATACCTATATTGCACATAAAATATTATATAAAAACTATTAAACTCGTCTCTTTGGACTTTTTATGTTTTAAGAACCGATTGCCAAAATACGGACATTTTTCGCGCCATATACACGTCGTGGAAAGCACGACGGGACGAAATAAAAATTACATTTAGAGTGCCCACTACATTTTGAATGTCGACATTAAGCGCGAAATATATAATTTTCGAAATGAGGGTAAGCGCCGCGATCGCTGTGGCCAAAAGAATCGCCAAACGGCGTGGGTTAACCAGCTGAAATATCGCAGCGATACGAGCTAGAGGTGGTATTGGTTATCGAGAGTAGTTATTCTCAACGAAAGAGCTCACCTTCTTGACCGGCTCCGTCCAGCACGATGGTCCTGGTCGACATGAGCCTGTCCATGCGGCTGGCCAGCATGTCGTCCAGCAGGGCGTTCTTGGCGTCGGCGTCCGGGGCCGCTTCGAGGGCAGCGCGGTCGGCCCGTTCGGCTTGCGGGTCGACGGGCTGCAGCGACTTGCCGGCCCGGGCGGCCAGCGTCACGCCGTCCGCGACGGTCACGGTGGCCTTGCCGAGCGCCCTGTCCAAGGCCGTCAGCGCTCTGGACTTGAGGCACACCGCGGCGGACGCGTCGCCGTCGCCGAGGAAACAGTCGTCCAGCACCGACCACAGGACCGCGCCGAATCCCGTCGAGCCGTCCTGCTGCTGTTGTTGCGGCGGTGGCACGGAAGCGGCGGCGATGCCGATAACGGCCGAGGCGAATAGCGACAGCGCAAACACGTACGTGGACGACGACATCGTCAATGATATATGATTATCGTTTGTGCGGTGGTCGTAGGCGCAGATGACGGCGACGATGGCGGTGACGGTTATCGGTTGTCTGCTGCTGCGAGTTGCGGTGGACGCGGCCGTGGTCGGTGCGGATGTGATGGTACGGACGTGGTCGCCGGGCGCTTATATATACGGCGGCGCGGTCGGGACCAGAACACCGTGAAAATATAATAGTGGGCGGACGCGTTTCACCGGAGGCGACTCATTCGGCTACGGCTGCTGCGGCCGCGTCGTCGTCGTCTTTCCCAGCGCACTCGGTCCGCGTATACAGCACTCTGTCCCATTAACGTTATCACAGTCATAATTATTACTATTATTATCATTACACGTGATATATTATTGTGTGTACGATATCGTGTTCTAGTGTGATCCATTTGACGCGCTACGCTCGTTTTGTCGGTGAATTATTATCTCCGTCTGCGTTTTTATTTTTTTTAATTGCTTTTTTTTTGTTTTCTCACTAATTATCGTTTTCGCGGATACCGTACTTGCCGTGAGCTCTATTACCGCTGTACACTGCACAGCCTGTCCATCGCGTCGTGTATAATATATTATATAGAGTAATACGACGTTGTAACAGTTTCCTTTTTTTTGATATATTTTATGCGCGACCGTATGTTACACGAAGGATAAACAATAGTACTACCGCATTGATTCATAATACGACCGTATTTTATACAATCAATGGTACTAATATATACTAACAATATATAGGTAGTGCACTACCCATGGGTACTCTGCAGTGGCGAAAATATGAAAAATAGTCGGGGGGGGGGGCCTCAAGCCACCAGACAATTTTTTAAAAATTATATTATAATATGTGTATAAATATTAAATATTGTGACATACTTTGTAATAGAAAATGAATGCATTTATTTTATTATAAGAAAATCAAATAAACAGTCTGTTGTAAAATTTAACAACATAAATTAAAATTATACTTATTTATTATAATAAATTAAAATGTTTAATGCGTATACGTAAACCCGTCTCTTAGTTTTTCGAAAATATTTAATAATTTTTTATTTATTAAAAAGTATTTAAGCAATTGTTGAAGATATCTTTTTTTTTTTAGATTCATACAAGTACGCAATCGTGTTTTTAATCGTCGCATTATGGAAAATAATCTTTTGCAGGTTGCTGTACTTACTATAAGAGTAATATAGCTACTTGGGACGTCTTGCAAATATTAGAAAATATTGTACCATCATATTATAATAACAAATTATGATTAATTTTCTTTAAACTCGAATTTTCACCCAACACGTTTTTATAACGGACATTTCAGATCTCAGAGATTGAGTACAAATTTCAAATAAATCCATAACAAACATAAGACTAATTACTAATACTATATTAAATGAAATATAATAATGCAATATACAAGTACCTTTTAGATAACCTTAGTGACCAATTAAAAGTGAAGAAACGGCAAAATTCAATTTATTTCAAGCCCACCAAAGCCCCCCTGTGTATTCGCACCACTGTAGGTATACTTTACTCTCATAATTGTGTCTAGGAAATTTATTTAGTGATTCAGTTGCATCCAGATCAAACACCAGTCCTGTGGACTGTTTGCGACTCATCACACATTTTGTTTATAACGCCTATTTTTGCATCGAAAATCGATTATTTGATTGCACTCTTCGTTAATTCACCAACATACCGTATACAATATACATATTATCCATTTTTTTTTGCACAATACTAAAATTTTATAATTAATTGATTTAGCTTTTAGGGATTAACATTTTTAGTACATTGTTTTGTATGTTCTAATCAACCAACCTAATCTATTTTACCTATATGTATATTCGTAATTTATCATAAAAAAATTTGATACATTATGTTAAACGTAATAAATAATATATAAATCTGATACTATTTTTATGGTTTCGTATAATACCATAATATCAATACATTAATAATGATAGGCTTGAAATTATAATCTAAACCAATAATTTTTTTTTTTTATCACTGTACGTTTTATCGTTTCCCGTATGTATTTACATATTTATTCATGATATAAATTCATTAGTACCTAAGTAAATATAATATAGGTAATTTTACTAAAACTTTTATAACAATAATTAATATAATAAATTATATAATAACTGATACTATTATTTTGCACGGAGATTAGTTCCCGTAACCAGCATCCGCAGTATTGCTCTTTACGGCTTTACACGAATTCATCTAGCAACAACTCAGACAGGTGTGCTTTTAAAATAATGATAATAATATACTGAGTTTTCATACAATTTTTGTAACCAACAACACCTAAGTAATATGTGTATTTCATTCCTAAGTGTTTAAAAGAGAGATAAAAGTGGATCTATCGCAATTATGTTCTTCATATATATTGCGTAGTCGTAGCGTATTCTTAACAACGACGAGAGCCCGGGGCAACGGTAACGCCAATTATTTTAAATTTGAAAGTAATGACTAATCGTCGAATTTGACAAATAGTTACGAGTAGAGCATATTATAGTTAACTAAGATAAAGTTAGGTTTTATTAAGTTAAGTGCTTATATATAATCAAATTTACCTAAAAGTAAATCTGGAGACTTTCAAATGTAATTTAAAAATTAATAAAATATTTTAAGTAATTTAAATTAAATTTAGTTATTATAGGTTTCCGTAAGAAAACCTTATGAGAAATCTTATATTCAATATGCAAGCTTTCCTAAGCTATGGAAATTAAAAGTTATATATTATTAATATTAAAATACGAAATTAATGGTATATTTTCATGATTTTAACAACATTTTAAATTCTAACTAATTAAATATTAAATACCTATAATATTCTAATGAACAAAATTTTTCTTAGAACTTTTTATAAAGATTTTATTATTCTAATATATTGTTTTAACATTTTCACCAATATTTTGTAAAATGTAAAATATTATAAATTAATAGCTTTTAAGTTATTATATTTGTTTATATTATTATATTAATTATAAAATAATTTTAAAAATTTATAATTTAGTCACATTTTTTATTGTTTTGTAGGTACTCTCGCTTGTTTATTATTAATAATTAATATTATTATTGTGGACATTGATTAAAATATATTCATATTAACATTATAGATCTTATAGGTACTAATAGCTCTAATAGCCCTATAAGGTTTATGTTTATGATTAAAATATAATATATATTTAATCAATACCACGGATATATTTTAGTCCGTGATTATATACTAGTAGCCATCCTATGGGAGTCAACTAGTACTATTCCGCCGGGGTCCAAAACGCTCGCCTGTCTGGTTGCCACGTTTTTCCACGGCGTGAGCTATCTATAGTATATTTAATCTATGTTACCTACTAACTACTATATTTAAAAATTATATTTTTTAGTTATCAGTTAAAATAATTAACAATTAATTATTATAGCATATTATATTATTTAATATTTAACAAAAATGTTTAATTAAATAGTAATAGCGGCACCATTAAATGATGAAACGTTTGATGTACTTTAATGCACATTTGGCAGCTGCATTTTGAGCCTCTTCAATGGTTCTTCCAGTACTTAAGCAGATCAAGTCAGGTTTAATTGTTAGTCTTGTTATTTCCAAAGACATCTCAAGTTTACAACAATCCATTTGATATGGTATGTATCTGGTACCAAAGTTTTCTTCATTTGCAAGTTTTTTCAAAAATTTAAAAGGACTCATATTAAGTTCATCCAATGAATTGCATTTTTTTAGTTTTTGCACACATTCTGTTTTAGACCATAGTAACTGGTTAGAGCCTAAAATTTTTGAGTTTAAAATTATCAGACAAATCGACATTTGTTGGTGTTATCGTTTAGGGTTCCATGTGATTTGGTCGCAGTAAGTTGGGCGCGATAAATTGGGCGCGGGAATTTAGGCGCAGTAAATAGGTCGCGGTGTAATATTATCGCGCGTCATATAGTCGTTTTGTATTAGATCGCGTCAATTGAATGATATCGTCGGATATCTAAATTATGATCGTTTTAAATTATCGTTGTCTATATTGCGGTACCTATCTAAATTATAGGTAAAATGATAGGCTCGTGATTCAATGATTTGTGATTATAAATCCTATAATGTGTTATGTTTACTTTTGAACTTAACTTTGAGGATACATATATTGGTCGCGTTAATAGAAGAGGACGAAAAACACCTCCACTATTTCCTATTTCAATATGGAATTGTTATTTTTTAATTGAAAAAGATATTCCACGCACCAATAATGCAGCAGAAGGCTGGCACAATTGTTTCAATTCGTTGTTAAATTCAGTTCATCCATCTATTTGGATTTTTATTAATGCGTTGAAAAAAGAAAATAATATAAACCTTTTTAAAGTCGAACAGTTACTTTCTGGAATAGTATTACCTAAAAAAAAAAAAATATAAAGATTCTGCAATTCGTATTCGAAAATTAACCTCAACATTTGACCCAAATATTACTAATATTCAAAATTATTTACGTGGGATAGCTGTTAATTTCCAGTTTCAATTATAATTTAGAACTTTATTTGTATACATTTTTGTTTTTATTATTATTAGCTATCTGTTGAACAATTTAATTTATATTTTAAAAACTTAAAACTATTTTGACTTATTACTAATTTGATTTAAATTATATTTTATACTTGCCAATAAGTTATGCATATTGTATTTAAACTAGGTATTTATAATAAAGTATAAAATATTGTACATAAGGCATGTATCGTCACTCGCCGAAATTACGTGCGACGATATTACACCGGCGGCCAACTTGCAGCGCCTAATTTACCGCGCCCAAATTACCACGACAAATTTACCACGATGTATTTACGAGACATCATCGTTTAGACTTACATTTATCAGCTATTTCTTGTGTGAAATTTTCACGAGGCATAGAGATTTCCTGTTGATTCCAATGAATTTGGTTAAACACTAATTTAGCAGCTTGTTTTTTTGCAATTTGCTTGACATTACCTATGCCCGTGGATTGGTAGGGTCCAGCGAAACATATCACTGAATACAAATACTTTTTATTTTTAATTTCTTGGTGGTATTCATAATATGGTAGCTCCCAATCAAGAGCTACGCATAACTCTTGTAGTTTACCGATGTAATTGGTAAACGTTTTGGTTTCGTTGGTTTCGTTTTGGTTTATATGGTAGTTTTTGTCCAAAACCATGTTTGTGGTGTCATTTCCGGCTTCATTTTTTGAAAAATCGAATGAAAAATATGCCGTTTCATTACTCTTGGCATTTGACGTGTAAGTTTCATTGATTTCATTTCGATTCATACTGATTTGAATATACACTAAATAAGCGGCTTGGTTTTTGGCGATTCTCTTGGTTATCCCAACGCCCTTGGATTTATAGGGTCCAGCGGAACATACAATACAATACAAATACTTCTCGTTTTCATTGTAATTTTCTTGGTGGTATTCATATTTTGGCACCTCATAACCATTAGCTAAGCACATCTCTTGTAGTTTACCAATGTAGTTGGTAAACATTGTGGGTTCGTTGCTATCGACATGATAGATTTGGTTCATAGCTATGTTTACTGCTTCGTTTTCGGTTTCTTTTTTTGTAAAATCTTGTACGAAATCTATCGTTTTTTCGCTTCTAGCATTCGACGTGATAGACTTATTGGTTTTATTTTGATTTAAATTAATTTTGTCATACGTCAAATATGCGGCTTGATTTTTTGCGATTTGTTTGCTTCTCCCCATGCCTGTGGATTTATAGGGCCCAGCGGAACATATTGCAATATATAAATGTTGATTATATTCACTGTTAACATTTATATTGTATTCATATTTTGGCAGATTCCAAGCACGTACTACACATAACTCTTGCAGTATACCAATGTAATTGTTGGATTGTGCTAATGTAACATTACTCTCTAGACATGATAACTTTGTTGAATTCAGAAAATATTCATCTAGGTTAGAGATAGACGCCAGCTTATCCAAAAATTTATTCGCTGCGTCGTTTGTTGCTTCATAACTTGAGGATCCGTATCCGTAAGTTTCGATATTTCCACATATGGCTTTATACTCGAAGAAACTGTTCGGAGATGAACCCGTTTTTGAAATCATATCATATTGTATTGATTTATCATATACACTCATAATTTCGTGAAGCCGGGAAACAGCTGTTGAATATCTACTGACGAATTGCATTTCATCGTATTCGGCCATTGAATCCGTGTGCTGCATTGGTTCTTGGATTATATTTCTCGAACAAATGTTGCTGATCGTGTTATTTATCGATGCCATTCTATCGTAATCTGGTGGGCATGGAAATTATCGATCGGGGATAGAGAAACTTATAGTTAACGTTTGGAAAAGCGAAGTCTATATGTCGCAATAACAAATAACCGTCCTTGTCGATATTCTTATTACAGTCAATTACCGCTGTAGATACGATTTTGTACGGATAATCACTAACGATACTGTTAAAAATTATCTCTATTTGAGATTACGATTAAATGTGTGTTTTAGTATTACTTATATAAGACGAATATAATAAAATACACAATTGATCGTTTTTTGGCTTAACCTATGCACCATTACCATAGTAACATCACCTATAATCATAATGATTGCGCTATGATGGTAACGTCCGGCTGCTTACAAATAAATGTATGTATAAATGTATAATATAAAATATTATTATTGTGATTTTTTACTTGATTATTTTTTATTTACTATATTGTCGTTCGAACGTGGATACGTTTCCCGTCATCGAGTCGGTCAACCAATACAACCCTAAGGTGGAGTTCGGCTGTAAGAAAGTTCGCGAAGTAGTCAACACCGCCGCTCCGCCGTAGCCGACACACGTCGTAATTATCTACCTATTATATTATGTATTTAGTAATACAACTAATGTTATATAACTATCTTGTGGTTTATTTCGTGTTTTTGTAATTCTGTCAAGAGTTTTAGGTTCCATAGCCTAAAATGGTAGTGCTTTTTGAGAAATAATTTTTTCTTCGACGGAGGTATAAATATTCATTTTATTGCATAAATTGGAGTAGATGTCCTGCATTGTTTTAAGTTTTTTCGTGACATTTTGGTTGGTTTTTGAGTTTTGGTTTTTGAAAAGTGCTATATGGCCTATGTGGTTAGGAGTAGTTTTCCTTTTTATACAATGTAGAAGAGTATTCTTATTTCTTACGAGTTGGAGGGGTATTTCTCCTGCATAGCACAAGATGCTTTCCGTGGGGCTTGTTCTGAAAGCATTAACCGTTCTCTAATGTATTTTTCTAATACTATTCTGATAATTTACTTCCTAATAGATAATTTTAGATAAAAATGCAAAATTACGCAGTTTAAAAGTTATGAATTAAAACACAATAATCACTAATTACACTAATAATACATTACAATACCTACTTAAATGTATAACAATTATTATTCATATTTATATATATTCAGTTTTAAACGGATCGAAGAATATTTTGACTTTTTGTTTCACAATGCTGTGTGATGCGTGTCTTATATATTTAAATTCATATCCATGTATATTTTAATTTTAAAATTGTTTATCCTCACATTTTTCAACAGTTAAAAATGTAAAATACTTTCATTAAATGATCATCATTCGTCACTGAGTAAATCACTGTATATACTTAAACAAAACATAATGATATTGATCACGAACTACTGCATGTTACTAGTTCGTGGTAATTAGTTTAGGAAAGACAGGAAAAAATTTCATAGGCGATTGATTGTTTTCAAGTTAATAATTGGTGTGATATTATAAAATTTAAGTTGTAATCATAAGCTATAGATTTCGCATATGATTTTCGAGTTGATTAAAATTTACTTAAATCTTAAAAAAGAATTTAAGTATTTAAAACATTTTTCTAATATAACTTGAAGTAATTATTATTAGCCCGGCGCGAACGCCGAGCTCCAGTACCATGGGTCGTTCTGATACCCTCCCCCCCTGTGGTGGCATAATATATATAATATAATTATAATAGATCATAATTCATAATATACAATATTATGGATGGAGTCACAACTCAATATTTTGATTTTGTAGGTACATGTTAGCGACAAGTCACCAGTTATGTAGCATTCAATGCGCATGCGCATGCGATAAATCGCATGTTTTTCCCGATGATATGATAAAAAATATGAAAATAATATGTAACTGATAAGATCAATGATCAATTGTTTTTAAAAATAAATATTTAAAGTATTTAATATTTAAAATATTTGAAGGAAAACCTTGATTAAATATTTTCAAATTGCCATGTGGGATATTTATTGTATGTGGGTTAGACCAAGTTATAAATTATAATTTTAAAAGGTGTAAGACGTAGGTATATCTAGACTAAAATGTAATCCATGTTTAGTCCATATATAGGTATTTGATTGTAAGAATTTATAAATTTATAATGCAATTAAATTTTAATATTAAAATAAATATTTTTATTAAAAATTAAAACGTTTATTTATAGAAAATAAGTACAAGATTAGGTATAAGGTTATGGTAGTTTAAGTACATCATTCAGTGATGTGTAACGATTGACGTAATTTGTAGCAGGGGTGGCAGAAAGTTTGGGTTACTGGTGACACTTTCTTAAAATTTTAAATTAATATTATTGCGTACATGACGTCTTCGTGTTTTATGTTTGTTAATAGGTCGATTATTTATATTAAATATGTTCAAAATAATTTTAACAAAACTCGTGGTATAATAAATAGAAATAATCTAAAACAGTAATTATTACGATAAAACAATAACTTACACGGCGGTATTAAATCAGAAATGAGAAAATCACTAGTTTTTATAATCAATTATTAACTACTCCAAAGAAGATCATGTTTATACATTGTATAAAACATTTTAGTATTTTTTATTAACATTTTTAGTAATTTCCTGATTCTATAATTAAAATATATTCCACAATTATAGAAAATGAAAGCGAATATTTATATTTACTTTTCAAAAGGATGTCTGAACACTATTTATTTTCTTTCTCTAACCCATGATCAACATAGCAACCTTAATTTCAGCAGAACCAATCTTGTAGTGTTGCTTTAGTATTAGAGTGAATTGATCTGTTGTCAAACTTAAAGTCAAGAGATGAAGAGAATTATCTATGTTTTACGATGTTTCAGTATTCAGTTTGTATTCAAACTTCAAAGTATGAGTACCTATGTAAATAACTATAAATTTAAAATGCTTATAATATATATCACTGATGAGTTTGTATTAACACTAATAATGTTTTTAATTTTAAGTTTGATGATATGTCAATTCGCTCTAGTATTAAAATACTAAAGATAAATATACAAAGTGTTACGTAACTTTAATTTTATCAATGGTCTAAATAATAAGCTTTTTCGATCGTATTTTGTGCAATATTAATTTTTCAAATTGTTGACGTTTATAAAAAAAATGTTCTGGGGATGATACATCACTCGCATCGTCGCATCATTTCCCGTAGAAACGCCATTGATCGGATAAAACTGCGTAATAAGGAGTACATTTATCCCATCAGTCAACATAAATTATCAATTTGTTGATAATGGAAAAGAGTCTTTGATAAGTGATAACCTTTTAAAATGTCTAAAGGTGGAAATAAACATAAATAATAAGTGAATATTGTCTATAGATCCTATAAATATATTTATTAATTATTATTACTGCGATAGGCAATAAGAAAAAAGTTTATAAATGCTTAAAAATAAACAAAAAATTAATTTTGAGCACAAACAATACGTACAATTTAGTCACATAAATAAAATATTATACGATGAATAATTAACAATAGTAAAAACTATAATATTATTATTAGTACCAACAAGTACACAAAATAAATAAATAATAAATTAAACCACGTGGCGATGGTTAGTATTATTGTTTTTGGCTCGAATACGCCATGTGGTGAGCAGCATCTTCGAGTTGCATGCTCCGGCCGTAATGATGGGACGATGACTCAGTTTCGTGACCACCTCCCTGTTGCGGCTGAATAAGTTTCTTGAGCACTATAATACCGGACAGCACCAATGCGATTTTGCTTAACAGCAGTGCCTTGGCTGCAATTAAAGCGATGATTTTTAACGCCATCGGTCCCATTACAGCGGCAGCCGTCATACCGGCCATCATCAAGGCTTGTTGCATGGCCTTGTCCTTTTTCTTGCGACCTATGGTACGACAAATTAAAACGAATCCTCTGTTATTATCGTGTAGTAAGGAAAACACATTTTATGATGATATATTATAAATTTATAAACATTGTGGTGGCCCCATTGTGATTTCCAACTTTTCACGAGTTAAACGTAGAGAGGCGACTTAGTTTAATAATATTATGTAAATTCAAATTTTTTTACACGATTTTTAACTGATTACGGGATACGTACCAGGCTTGTAAATTGCGCGTTGTATATGATCTACGGAAATTGAAACCAAATGAAAGCCAAGGCCTCGGCCAAAAGATTGCATCATATTGCAGTGAAACGTCAGTAAGTATATAGGTGATGCAGAGTATTTACCCGGTTACCCTCACAGTTTTTAAATAATTTTTTAGTAATATACTTATCGAATTCTGTGGGGTAATGTAGTTATGTTATAACTATAAAAATATGTTAAGCTATGACCTAAACCACATATTTATGTATCGGTGTTTTCGACAAAATAATAAAGCAATAACCGTAATAAAAAAGAATAGTTTCAATTTATCGATTATTATTTTGTATAATCACTACTGTTATACCTACTTGTAAAATATTAAGTGTAATATCATTATTTTATAGGTATTTATTTTAGTATCTTATGAAATTTACAGGGCTGCAGTTCTCACCAAGAGGACACATACCTATTATATACGTGGAGCCCGTGGAGGACAACACACGGTTCTAGGGTATAAAGTTGAGTCGCGGTGCGTCGATCTCGCGCTATAGGCGTACTCGCGCGCGCGTTATGATATTGGCCGAAACGTATGGAGGTAAATACGTAATACTTACAAGCAGTAATTTCGACGATACGGCGAGTCGTTTAAACTGTAATTTCAAATAAAACCACACGAACGGTAGTATAGACTTACAAGGAGAGGAAATGCAACGACTAGCTGTTTACCCCCGAACACGTACGTGCCATACTAAGGTGATATAATAACGTACTTTCGTGTAAAATAGTGTGCGCCAATACGGCAATAATATGTGCCTATAATAATAGTTATTATATTGTCGTACCTACATGAAGTAAGTCTAAGTTAATAAGCAAATATTTTCGCGCTGTGTACATTTCGACATTATTTTTAATATTTCGTAAATCGCGATCGCTCACCTTCTTGGCCGGCACCGTCCATCACGATGGTCCTGGTCGACATGAGCCTGTCCATGCGGCTGGCCAGCATGTCGTCCAGCAGGGCGTTCTTGGCGTCGGCGTCCGGGGCCGCGTCCAGGGCAGCGCGGTCGGCCCGTTCGGCTTGCGGGTCGACGGACAGCGACTTACCGGCCCGGGCGGCCAACGTCACGCCTTCCGCGACGGTCACGGCGGGCTTGCCGAGCGCCCGGTCCAAGGCCGTCAGCGCTTTGGTCTTGAGGCACACGGTGGCAGGTGCGGCCGTATCGCCGTCGCCGAAGAAACAGTCGTCCAGCACCGACCACAGTACCGAGCCGAATCCGTCCTCTTGCCGTTGCTGTTGCGCCGCGGGCACGGAAGCGGCGGAAGCGAAAACGGCCAGAGAGACGCAAACGAACGAAATCGTGACTGGAGAAAACATTGTTTTTGTTTTTTTCAAATACCGCGAGTATACTATTATAACGATAAAAAAAACGATTTTACCGTCTTTCGTTGCCGAACGATTACCGCGGTTGTGGTATTATTTTATAATATTAAAGCGTACAAATAGTAAAAATATTATTTGGCCACGTGCGGACTCGACAGTGGTCGGTGTGGATGTGATGGTTCCTAATCGGACGCCGGTAACTTATATACACACACTCGCGTATCGTTTGGTCAGAGCACCGTGAAAATAATGGACGAGTTTCATCGGATTCGACGGCGACTGATGCAGACGTATATCTACTGTCCCTGTTCGCTCCGCAGCGGGAATACTGTACGCGTTTAACCGTGACCGTCTGATACGTTTTCTGGTTTTAACGTAGGAAAACACGTGCCATGGACGTAAACATCATGTGTAATCGGACGAGGATTTTATATTTTTATTCCATCATATTAATATAATAATATTTTAAGTAAGTACTCGACAGCTGCATAATATTGTATTTTGTTCCGACACGGTTTGCCATACAGCACAACACCGAAGAATTCATTAAGTGTTTTCCTATTTTTCTTATGACAGTTAAAAAGTGTAAACCTATTTTATAATATGAATCGTCTAAAAACATATAACTGTTATTATATTCAACATATTATTATACGGTTTGGCAACAATCGATATTCCTGTAGAGGTATAATAGTAGTAAATGGTATTAATAATCATAACCATTTTAGATGCTGAGCGGAGCAATTATATATATAGCGGATTATATTATATTGCAGCAAAAATATTTCGATTTTCAACTAAGTGGGTCTGGGTGTTTTTCGGTAACTAATTCGATCTAGTTGGCACCTCGAGGATCAAAAGTAAAATATTCTAAGTACTTTTCTTAATAATCAGAAAAAACGGAAATTTTTACGCTAAACTAGTTTTTGACAAAAATTAATTTCTTTATTTTCTTATTGAGTTATTTATAAACATGAGAAAATTTCAAATTTTTTTTTAGTTTTTTCCGTAATTGTCGATATAAAACTATTCACTGGGCCAAAATTCTTAATAATTTAATACAATAAAATCCTACAAAGTTGCTCTTACTGGAACTAAAATATTTATAAATCATAAAAACACAGTTATTTATTATTATAGAGCTAATCTTTAACATAAAAAAAGCCTGTGTCAATAATCTACTATAATATACATGCGTTTCACATTTTTTCTGTGTTACTCGCTAGCTCGTTGATTGATTTATTCTACCATGTTATGATGACGAATATGTCTTGAATTAAACCAAACAACATTTCAAGTAATGATTTATACATTCAGGACTTAGTGTTTTCAGTTTTGCAACCGGAATATAATATTATAGGTAAAATAAAATGTATTACATTTAAAGGCATTCAGTTTCTTATACATCTGAAATTACTCGGTATAACCATTGATTTTAATACTAGGCTCACTGCGACACTGCCTATATTTAAAAATGACGCGTGAAAATTAGACGTTGTTGTTGTAGAGCGCTTCAGATAGGAAGTCGGTTGTAAACGACGTCAGATCGAAGATCGCTACAGTCGCGACAGGCGTCAGCGGAGGCGTAATAACATTTCTTTTACCACCACCCAAGTGTGACGAGTGACGACGGTCCGTGGGTCCGGTCTCCGGCACACGAACTACGTAAGGTTACCTCGTATGGCTGCATATAATTATTTGTCCACAAGACTTATTATTATACGAAAAACGATTCTGAGCGAAGACAGCCTACATAACTGTATTATGATATTATTACTATTAAAGTACTTAATTAATTAATTTTACTATTGAATATTTTAGTAATACAGTAAATACTAAATTTAATTAATTTTTACCGAAAAAAAAATGCATTTTAAAATGCCATTGTGTGTATGAAATATAATTATGTACAATATACTTTAAAAGTTTTAAGTGTCCACTAATAATATTTTTAAATTACAACAAAATAACTAAAATCGCTATTCTTCGTTAAAATATCTTATAAACTCTTATCAAATTTGAAATTAAAAAGTCTATAAAAAAAAACTATGTTTATATATTTTTATAATTTTTTGTTATTATATGAACTACTTATGAAAAAATCTTGTTTTAAAATGCCAATCCGTTAAATTAAAAATTTTATAAATTTTTAACCACAGAATAATTTGTACATTTTCTTGATTTTGATAAATTTTGTTCATAGTAAGAAATTGTACCTATTTATCTTTAATATTCTTTTAACTGTTATTATAACAACTTATGAGGAAATTTGTAAAGAAATTTAAGCATTTTAAGTGAAAATCGTTAGTTTATAGGTGACTCATGAGGAACCTTGTATTCAATTTTCAAATCATAGTTATTATAAAAAGAAAAATCTTTGAAAATTTCTAGTTCAAAATAATTTTACTAAAATTCTAAATTCAGATGCTCATGAATAATGATTGTGAATTTATGCTCTTTTTAAAAAAAATATATATATTCGTAAAAATTTATAAGGAATTTTGTATTAAATTTTTAAGATTTTTAATAACAATTTAAATATAAATTAGTTAATAATTTATTGACTTTTTTTTTATTATATTTTTCTGTGATCACTCGGAAACTATAAGGCGGTGGAAGGATAATAGAATTCCTCTGATATATTTGTGTAATTATAGGCCCCCTCAATAGTCGAATAATTTTTTTTTATTTCTTATGTGACCTAAATTGAAAGGCATAAAAATAATTATTTTTGGAAGATATGATAAACACATTTTTAGAAATATAAAAATAATTATATTACTTGTCGGTTTTCTCAATATATTTAATCTAAATAATACGATTTATTTCCTACCCTTTTCTGTTTCATAATATATGGATTCAATATACCCATCATTATTCTTAGTATGTCATGATTGACGTCATCTTTGCATCACGACTATCGTCATTCATCATAGTTCCAATATTATAGATTTGCGTGAGTTATTACACTTATTTTGCATTAATTGTTCAGTTTCACTTTTTATAAGCATGACTTCTAGTCGTAAGTGCTTTTACTTTAATTATTATGGTAAAAACGCGATTATCCAAACTTAAACTTTCACTTGCTTCCAAACAATTTAACAATGAGCTAAATATGAAAAAATGGATTATTCATTCTGGTTATTATTTATTATTTACGTGTTTTATGCTACATTTTTTCATTTCTGAACAAGTATGAATATTATTAAAATTAATTATTAATATTATATTAGTAGGTACAGTAGTATTGTAATTAAATTACATTAAATTATTAAATAATCAAATAATTTACACCTAAATATAATTTATCTTTTGTTAAATTCAGGATATACTGTGTAAGTCTAAAACGTCTTCGGCAACGGTACAAATGCGGTGACCATTTTTAAACAAATATTGAAATATGCACATATTATTGTACGAGTACAATCAGTACATGAACCCAAAAGCTTAAGTGCTGACATTAGTTCCACATGCTGTTGCTAAAAGTAATTTTTTCTCGAACATAACGTAACATTAATATTTTATTAATAGTGTGTGATATTGTTGATAATTTTAGAATCACCTGAGTCCAGATCATAGTTTACCAGCCTATAATTCAAATTTGCAAATAACCACGTGTGTTAGTCATACAAATCAGTAAGCCGTGTGTTTAATTTTGATGATGAAGATTTAACAGTTGTGAGAGATCATAGTATTTATTATCAATGGTATAACTATAATACAAATATTATTACAAATATTAATACACGTGCAAATGTATATATTATATATTATGTCATGTGCCCATGTCATAAGGTTTATTTTATTATGGTACTAGCATACCCGTCTCAGCTCCGCCCAAGATTTTAATTAATAATAACTAATTATTTATTAACTTTATCGGACTAAATGTATGCCTAAAACCTTCTCTGTGATGTCCTCTTTAATTTAAAAAAACTACACGACGATTGAATAAGTAGTTTCGGAGTTTATCCCGAACATACAAACAAACGCTATCATTTTATATATTAGTATATATTTGTACCTACCTACATACTATATACTAATATGTATAGCTACAACTACGTAGCATAATCTTACACAATTTCAAAAATAAAGCAACCGATAAATTTCAGTATGTTATTACTTATTAGTCTAAACAATAAGTGCATTTCAGTGATAACGTTTAATATTTGTTATTGGATTAGGGATAAATTCAGTCTAATAAACCATAGAGTTATAAAGAATCAACAATTATACTTTTTAAATATATTTTCTTCTGTCTACTCGCATTCATATTCTTTTTACCAAAATCAATTAACTTATATAGTTAATATTATTATATCATACAATTATAATGTCCTTGACAAATAAACAAAACGATACTGATATACAGCATTAAATTGGATGTATACACAATGTAATTTAAAATCAAGTGTATGATGTGTAAACATATGTAATTTAATTCTGTCAATGGCCATAGTTGAGACTTTATTTAATAATAATTAATAAAATTAAAAATTAAAAAAATTAAACGAAACAATAAGTTTATCTATCATATTATTATAATTATAATATAATGGAATGCATTAGCGTGATGCTGACAGGTGTCTGCAGTGTTTTGGTAAACATAATAATATTAATATTGAAGACAATATTAATCACATAAAATATTGAGTTTTAATTTTGTTTTTATCTATGTAGACATTTATAATAATTATTGTTTTAAATTACATTTAAAATACTACTGCTTTAGTTCCCAAAATCCTACAAAATCATAGTGATTATAGTTTAGACATATTTCTTATCATTTCAAATTTCAAATACACAAATTTGAATGCATTGAGTTTTATCTCAAAATCTGCGTTCTCTCCGGTTTTTTTAGAAGTTATAGAGTTAAGATTTAAATTTTTTTCTATAAGTTATTTAATCAATTTAAAATTGGATGTGATTAGTATATTTATTTTTATCATAAAAAAATTATTGAAAAATTCCAATCGTGATGTTAAATTTTGGAAAACAACTATATAATTCTAAATAGGATTTTAAAATTTTAATTAATATTTATAAAGATATTTTTTTTCTCAAAATCGGTGTTTAAATGAAAAATTATCACTGCTTTCAAATGTTTAATAATGTATGTATTTAACACTCTGGCTACCACCGACTGATGAGTGAAGCGATAGGAATGATAGGAATCATTGACCGGGCAGCTGTACTTAGTTTGTCCTACTTTTTTTTTTCATTTTTGGTATAAGAACAGAATAAATTCTAAAATGATGTGTCTACAATGTATAATTCCAAGATAATAACCAATGTTGTTAATGCTCTAATTGAGTACAAAAAAAAAAAAAAAAAACATAATAGTAGATTATACCATTGCCAAAAATGATTCGAACAATTATTTTTATATATATTTTTTAATTATTTATAAACGTATATAATTATAGTTATATATATTTATATACTTAGAATTTTCGCTAAATTAAATACTCATAACTGTTTAAAATGAAATATATGGCAAGTTGCTAAAAATATAATATTTTCTCAAAAACGTGTTTAACAATAATTACTATATAGAAATTCACGAATTGAACCTATGTTTTACTATTTTACTAGGTACTTAAATTTATTATATTACTGAAAGCAAAAAAAAACATTCGAATTATTTAATAGTAGACCACGCAAATTCATAAATACAATATAATTATACCAGTAATGTATCTACACAGTACACACATATATAAAGACAAAAGTATATTCATACATACTAGTTTTTATTTTGAACAATTTACTTTTAATTGCCTCAAGACCAATACATACTTTTAGATTTTTCCAAAACGTTATCCGTAATCTTTTTTTGCTATTTCAACTACATATGTCTCTTTTTAGGATTAATCGAAAAATTCTCTATGGAGTAAATGTTTAATGGTAATTAATTTGTAGTCTACACAGTCTACACTTGAACCAGTAACCACTAATATATTTGACTAAAACAAAAGTTAAGAAAGTAACTAGTAAGGAACCACGCATGGAGTCGATGGAAATCCTGTAAATATCAGAAAGGAACTTGGTTGAGGGGCACCCAACCAACTTGTCAATAAAAAAAAATGTTTAACAAAAACATTATTAGCATAGGTACTAAACTATTTATTACAAATAAAATAAATTATTTATTTACCTAATTATAAATATCAGTAACATGTTTTAATGTATCAATTATTTATTATTAAATATAATTTTATTTTAGAACATAATACAATTAATAATTTAAAATCATTTTTTTGTAAAATTGTTTTTATCGGTAGACAAGCCTCTCCAGTTTAGCCTGATAGTCTGCTAGTAATTTATAATACCGGGTGTATGAGTCGTAGATAGTTCTAAATTTAAAGTTGGATGTAAATCTAATTTAATTATAACTAATAATTATTATTATTATCATTATCGTATGCTAAATAAGTAAGCAATATAATATAATACATTTAATAATAAATAAATAAAATAAGTACGATTATAACAAAGTTGAAATTTTGAGCATAAAATTAGTTAAGAAACATAAAGTATAGGTTAGGTTCGATATAATATGGTAATATTCTACAGGAGAATGTCAAGCGATCTAATCCAAGTTAGATAATCCGTTATTATTATTACTATTTATTTTGTCTTAAAATAAAAAAAAATATACATTTATATACTATAGGTAGTCGTACATATTTAACTAACTTAAAAATACTATTTTGGAAGCTTGCAAAAAATTTGAAAGGGTTAAGCCTCTCTCCGATCTCCCCGCGATAATCATTTATAAAAAGAACAGTATTTGTCCAGAATTTAACGAGAGTAATAATTTATCTACACTATATCTAGTATCTACATTCTACATAAATCTCTAAGATTGGTGGTAGACCTATGTTATAAAAGAAAATAACATTCAGTATAGGCCCAGTAAGTAGTAATAAAGTTTTTTTAACTAGTGTTTAGTACCCACACAACAATGTAGGTTAGAGTTGAAAAGTGTATACGATCTTTGTACGATTTGAAAGTCCAAGTCTGAAGTCGTGACTCATATTTACCGTGATATCAGTTTTTATATCTACGAACTGAGCATACCTAGTATAATATCATTCGTTTCACTAAATGGAAATATTCCGTTTTACATTTCGTGGTGGTTAATTTTTCGTGAAATGAAATCTTATTAAAATTAATTTTGTGTGACACGCGTTTCGTAGTTCGGACATAATAATGTCATAATATTATATTCAAATGAAAGAATAAAATTCAACTTATAATTATATTTCTACATGACGTATATTTATAATTTGTGTAAATTTGTTAATTTACCTATATGTATTACTAATGGAAATTAAGTGCGTAATTCCATTATAGTATTCGAATTTATTTTATCATTACAGTACTATAGTGTAATAATGTGTTATACTTATGATAAAAAATTTAAAAAATCATCAAACATTCTAATAATTAATGCAATTGTTTAAAACGATACTTACAAATTAAAATTGTTTAATGTATATTAATGTATATTTATCGAATGTTACCTATAGAGTATAAGCCATATAAGTACATAATTCGTGGCCATCATCATCACTGGCATTATATTTTATCGATTAAGTAGGTATAAAATAATTAATAGTTGTCAGCAAATAGGCTGAACGTATCAATATAATAATAATAATAATAATATGTGTATTATAGGATGTAAGTATTTTATAGTTAATGTCCCGTTTTCGATCCGCGTAAGTAGTATACAAACACGTCATATAGCACTAGATAATAGGCTACATACATATAAAATATAACGCATAATATATAATTATTTTATAGTGTATGTGCCTGCAATAGTTATTGTAATTGTATGATTTGTGTATAATAAGGTTCACAAACTTGTTGGTTGGCGGTTGCAACAAATAATGATAGAGGTAATAGGTATTTATAATATTATTAAGGCACATATTATATGTATATATTTAACGATCATGCTAAACGGAAACGATTGTTATTTTTGTAATTTGGATATGAAACGCGTTACACATATTTTTAAATAAATATCAATCAATATATTATTACCTATAGGATTTTACGAAATAAACTTCAGCATTTTTAATTTTTTCATTATAATTTCGTAACGAAATTAAAACCAAAATATCATAAATTGGTTGAAATCCAACTGCGGTGCTGCCTATACGGGCATACGGCTATACGTATATATATCTTAAAATAATTAATAAAGGATTTTTGAAAAAATACACTCACCCCTTTGCTGATAACTGTAGTTGTATATAAATATATAATGCATATTATATACACTGAATTGCAAAAAAATCTCCTAAAAAACTACTACCCAACCAAGTTTAAAAATTAATTAAATTTTTATGCTTAGAATGTAGCAGTATTAAATTATAACAATAAACTATTTTTGGATATTATATAACTCAATAATGTTTTAAAATGTTAAATACAACGAATTCATAAATAATAAAACTAATAGATAGTACCTAAATAAATCAATGACACAATATAAATTTCATATTGTCTGTTGATAAGTGTTAAATAAATAATGCGATGAGTACAATACATAAAACAACAATTTATAAAAATAAATTTTTTTTTTTTTTTATATAATACCTATTATAGGTATATAGTGAAGGTAATAAACTAATTAAAATATTTTATTTTATTATTTAGAAATTATAAAAATGATTAATTTGTGGAACTTTTTTTAACTGGCAAGTTTTGTGTATTAGGTATATACACTTAAAATATTACTAAGTATCTCATTAATTGTAAATACTAGTATATAAAAATTACAACCAATACATGGGCTGTAACAAGAATTGTGTTTTTATGTGATCATTATATTATTATTTATTATATAATACATATAATCTGATGTCTAACCAACTTTAAATTTTTAAGATACATCATAGGATGGGCCTTGACCAGATCACCACTGATAGAGACAATTCGCACTCAACAAAATGCAAGTAAGTACTTAAGTACTTATAGGCAAGACTCATGGGCTGAATGATTGCTTTTATGAGCATCATATACCTAAAGGTTCCTGTTTTTGTCCCGACAAACTTCGAACGGGACACTTTTCGACCTATTTTAATTTCGTTGTCTCCATATATCAATATATCATTGTACTTATATATATATATATATGTGTGTGTGTGTGTAAAAGCAAAACCAGTATAATTATTATTGAAATCTAAGTTAATAGATATAACTTATAAACAACTGTATTTGTCTAATAATCATGAAGTAATGACGAACAGTTATTAGTGATGAATACGAGTACGTATTAAATTGATGTATTTTAGTATTGCACAGTGTAATATTATGAATCCCTTTAACAAGGGTGACATTTACCACATATATAAGTATATAACAGGCAAATACAAACATCAAATTATTATTAAAAGTATAAAAACTACTGGATATGCCGACCATTTTTTTTTTAGAATTGAGTTAATATCGTTTTTCGTGTACAAATACTATGATCACCTTATTATAAGCGACACATGCCATTATTATGTATTATTTTGTGATTTAAGATTTTGCGAAATCCAACTGTATTATTGACACGTTACTAAACGTGTGATAAACAGACTCGTCCGCGAGAAATAATTTTACGTGTTAATGTTATTAGCAAACAGATTATTGTGATATGACCGCAAATCACTGAAAGAATCTTTTTTTAACCATGAAAAGGACAAAGGTGACAATTAATGGTTAGATATGTCAATTTAAAGACAAAATAATTAAACACTTCGAATTCATAAATATTTTGAATTTTTTTCATTTATCAGATCTATAGTTCTTTAGTACATCATAAATAATATTAAAACAATGATTAAAATATATTTTCAAAAGACGAGTACGAAACCCAAACGAATACAATTTTTGTTCACGGCCGGTTTCGAATCGTAAAACAACGCGACTTGGCTTATTAAATAAAAAATAAATTAATAATAAATTAATAGTAGCACACTATAACGCGTCGCGATAATGCGAGTGCTATGACAAAGTACCGTCTACTGCGGCTTTTGGCCCGAGTACGCTACGTCATGAGCTTCGAGCTGTTGCATGCTCCGGCCGTAGTGGTGGGACACCGATTCGGATTCGTGACCACCCTGTTGCGGTTGCAGCAGTTTCTTGAGTGCTATGATGCCGGACAGCACCAGTGCGATTTTGCTCAGCAACAGCGCCTTTCCGGCAATCAGCGCCAATATTTTGAAAGCCATTGGACCCATGACCGCCGCAGCCATCATACCGGCCATCATCATGGCTTGTTGCATGGCCTTGTCTTTCTTCTTGCGACCTGTGAAGGGCACGAAAAATCGATTGATTAGGAGGTATAAAATTACTGTCTATTAGGGGTGGGGGTGATGAAGGGGGCTATCGCTTTCCCAAACTCCCGATCTGTATGTCATGTGATATTGCGGACATTACGACAAGCACGATTTGTCTGTTTATCATAATTATATGATGATAGGAATTGAAGTATAAAAAGTATTCATAGGTATACTATAGGTAAATATATGTAGAGATATTATATGTATAGACCTTTGTAAAATATTAGTAGTGAGCTATTATGAGAAACGAATGAATCGCTGTCATACATAAACGAACAGGGTGCAATAGTTATAACAGTATCGTATATATCGTAATTATGAGCTAATGACAAACGATTATTAAAAACAACATGCTACTACTGCCGTGAAACGATAAACAGCATCGCTTGTGGCTAACATCAGGGTGTGATGGATTTCAAGTATAGAAAATCAACTATTAACTACTTATAGGTTTGCCAATAATATCACGTCTCAAGAGTGAAAAAACGATGTGTATAATATAATTATATTATATTTCGCTACGAACATTTTATAACGACCGCTGCCAGGATATATTAAACTTTATTACTTGTATATTATATAATAATTTAAGGATTCGCCGAAAACGAATAATTAAACGCGTAATGAATATATATATATATATATCCGTAGCCCAACTACATTTGGTATAGATCAATTCGAATTCAACTAAAATTGCAGTGTCATAATATGCCACCACATATGTTCAATATAATACATTATTCATTATTATTGATAATATATTTAATAATACAATTATAAATGTGGCACTGTGGTAGGCCCATTGCGCGATATCTACAAACACGGACGTTCCAAACGATGTTCGTTGAAAAACGTACTTACGTCCGTGCGAGGTGCAGCGAATCTTCACAATTCACAATATACGTGCACAATATATTAAGTGATGCTATCAGTTTTAAAGTCGAATTCGGTATGAGCAAATAATATAATATAATAGTATAAAGATTTCGAGTTCGCTTCCGAGTGACTCAGACTGGCGGTTTTTCGTAAACGTGATATTATAACATGATGATCTATTTGGCGATCTTAAATCATATTTTGGAGAAAAAAAAATATTATATTTTTAAAATGACGGTAAGCGCGTAAAAACGGTATCGCGTCTTGTGTTTGCAATTTCTCACCATTACTTTTTCGACGGGTATTTTTACAAAAACATATAATATGCCATATCATAATTTCATGGAATTTTTGAAAACGAATTGGCCCACCCATTATGCCTTGTAAGTACTAACTATTACCGACCACGAGCGTTCCACCCCCAAATTCGAAGTGAATATAAGACCATAACAGTAACAATATCGCATATAGGTAATACGCGCGTCGAATTCGCTCACCTTCTTGGCCGGCACCGTCCAGCACGATGGTCCTGGTGGACATGAGCCTGTCCATGCGGCTGGCCAGCATGTCGTCCAGCAGGGCGTTCTTGGCGTCGGCGTCCGGGGCCGCATCGAGGGCGGCGCGGTCGGCGCGTTCGGCTTGCGGGTCGACGGACAGCGACTTACCGGCCCGGGCGGTCAGCGTCAAGCCGTCCGTGACGGTAATCGCGGACTTGCCGAGCGCCCTGTCCAGTGCCGTCAGCGCTTTGGACTTGAGGCACACGGTGGCCGGCGTGGCCGCGTCGCCGTCGCCGAAACAGTCGTCCAACACCGACCACAGGACCGTGCCGAATCCACCAGATCCCGCGCCGCCGTCCTCATGCCGCTGCTGTTGTGGTTGTTGTTCTACGGGCACGGACGCCGCGAGACCGAAAACGGCCAGAGCTACGCAAGCGGACGAGAGCGCGACGGACGGAGGAGACATGCTGACGATATATTATTGCGATTCGCGAGTATATTATATATATTATTACGGTGTGCTGGTGCGCCGTGTTCGGACTCGACCGTCGCCGGTGTGGATGTGATGGTTCCGATCAGGTGGCCGAGACCTTATATAGGTAGGCATGTAGGTACTACGCGCTTGGCGTGACGACGACGATCGCGTACGCGGCGCTTGCGTAGGTCATGCCTCCCGTCGTCCGCCGCACGGCCGATGAGAGCACCGTGAAAATAATTGACGGTCTTCGGGTGCTCGTCGTGCGCAGTGGTGACGTGGCGGTGGTGGCGGGGCCGGTGGGGGGAGTAGCGTCGAGGCGGCACAGTCGGGCGCCGCGGCCGTGTCCCTTCCGCGGACGGATCCACCTCTCGCGGCCATCTCGCGCGCGTTGACCAACTGACATAGTAAACAGGTGAAACCGTTTTCCAGCGGCTGACGACCGCTCCCTTCGACCGCCGCGCGAGCCGTCCGCGAGCCCTCTAATTGCGTTCCGAGTTATCAGACCGTGTATCGCCCGCGCGTCCGCAATGCGTGTATTATTATTATTATTATTATTATTAGTATTATGCGTATGCATTATGTTCCATTCGTCATTTGTTATAAACGCACCGGAAACACGTATGCGCGCGTGCTAATAATATTATTATAATGGTCTCTCGGAGCGATTCTTTCGTCGAAGAACGTCCATTATTATATTATATCTGTTCTTTAGCTCTTTCAAAAACTGTTAACGTCTTTTGAAAATAATAATGATTATTATAAAGTCGTCGTTACAATAAAACGATTTTTTCCTGATCTTTTACAATTTTGAATTTCGCATTTCGAAGCAAAATGTTGAAAATGTTGTATTCAAAGGATTTCGATGTTTAAAAATCAATTTAATTTAAATTTCGGACGAATAATTAATCAAAGCTTTGAAGTACCTATTTAGAGTTTAGATGAGCGTAACAGATAACCGACATTTTGCGGAGTATACCCTACAATGCCACTCCATCCCGCCCAGTTAAACTTTAAATACTTAAAAACTACTCATAAAAAAATATAACAATTTTTTTTTTTTATGTTTTGAGGCTTTATTATTTAAACGACCCATAGGTCTTTATATATATGTTTAAAAATTATACATATTTTACATACTAGATATAAATTATATAAATATTACACGTTGATGGAGTCACTTCTAATGAAGTGCCTCCTGCCTTAATCTAAAATCTTAAACTAAGTCGTATGGTTTCAGACGCTTAAGACGTCTGATATCCTTGGAGTTATCTAATAGTTGGATGGCCAATGGATTGACATGGTGATCTAGCCTCGTCTCGTGTTTGCGAGCAAACCTTTGAATTTCATCTGCTATTGTAGGCAGCATCATATCACGGTGTATAAAAAAAATTAAATGAAAATCAATACGAACCCAGATTTTTTTTTTGGGGGGGAGGGTCCTTTTCAGCCCACTTCGTTTATTTATCATGTGCATGTACTGCGTAAGTACAGCTTCCATTTTTTAATCATATTTTACAGATACTTGTACACCTAATTCATTTTGCTATTATATCTATTACAGCCTGTGGTTTTTCGATAAAAAAAAAAACTGGCCGAAAGAGAGCCGTATTCAATCATATTTTTTTTATTTCTTTTTTTTAATATCATTGAAAATTAGACAATCTGTAACTTTTCTATGGTTTAAATTCTGATTAGTGATTATTATTGTTTGATTCTGCGTTTAATTGTAAAAGATACAATTTATTATTAGTATAGGTGTATTTTACAAAAAATAAGTACCTACAAATAAACTATTACGAAAAAATTTAAATAAGTTTCAGCACTTTAATAAATCAATTTTCTTTTAATTAGTGAAAACATAATATATTATTATATAACAATAGGAGGATTTAATGCTTTTGTTTTGTTTTATACACAACATTTTAAGCAGGCTACTAACCACTAAACTCTTAAGGAGCCTAATGTCCATTTAAGTTAATTACATAGTTATGGTTAAATAAAAAGCAAATATCGTCAGGTAATTAAATAATATGGTTAATTACGGATTTTGATTATGCGGTAGGTACTGTTAAACAATTTAAACAATAACAGTAATAATATGTTAGCGTTTATTATTCAGCCCTATTTGTTATAAAAAATCAAATTAAAATAAATTATTTAACACCAATACACCATTAGTTCTTTAACTTAAGTAATAATAATTTACTATAAAAGTTTAATATTAGCTTATTAGTTAGCATGGCTTTACACATTCCAAAATAACATAGTATATAATATAATATACCATACTTACAAAATTTAGAATACGTATAGGTATATGTTGAAATATAATGCCATGCAACATATACAGTCAAAATTACGATATTCATATATTATATAGCCTTTATTTATTGCTGTGTTTGAAACTATTTTGCAGATCTAACCAAGAGTATAATATCTTAAGAAGTTCTTTTTGATCGACTGCACTAGTAGCACTACAGTGCGAGCATTATGTAACATACAATTATAGTTGAGGCAGCATCTTACAGTCAATTTTCTAGAAATTGATAGAAGCCCAATAACGAAGCTATTAAATTTAAATAAAAGACGATAAAATTACAATAGTGGTAAGTTAGTATATGTATGTAGTAGATTTTTAAATGGATTTGTTCTACTATGGAGTTAGTATACAATGTTTAGGTACATTTAATTAAGTAGTGCATTGGTTTATAAGTATAAAAATCAAAAGAGATAACCTATACGCGTATAATAAATTTTAAAAAAGGGAAAAAAGTAACTACTTATGTATTATACTTTGTAGTTTGTACAGCAGTATATGTATACTGTATAGTGCCACTTTATTGAGTAAATTACCGCCGCGTGCCATGATGGATGTGTTAAAAATCATGTTCAATTCGATTTTACCTATATCATTAGTCATTACATATATCAAAAAACGATTCACAGTAAAAATGGTTTTTATTCAGCCTATATAATTATTATAACTAAGTATATTTCATGATATATTTATAATGATATTCTAATTTATAATACAGCGATTTAGATTATTGTTATATAATAGTATCGTAAGTTCAACAATAATATTGAATTTATTATAATAATACTTATAAATAGTTATATCATATTATATTTTTGTTAATTGACAATAAATTTTGAGTCAACACTTAAAATTACCGTAGAACGGTGTTAATAAGTTCGTAGAATAAACAGGCAATAGTTTAAAATTAATCTAAATATTTTTAAAATTGCATTGTTTGTATAAAATAAAATAATACACGTATCGATTTCTAAGTCCGCCCGAGTAATATTTAGTAATATTTACAACAAAATAACTAAAATCATCCTTTGTTTTATTATGAGATAGTTAATAACTCTACTGACTATACTATACTTGTTTATACTCATACCTAGGGTTTAGAAGTTCAAGGAGCTAAAATAGGCAAAATATACACAAATACAAATAATTGTATAATATACCTATGCATAAAAACAAATAATGTAAAAATATGGAAAACTACATTTATATTTAATATTTAATAAATATGACGGAAAAAAGTTTGCATTTTAACATATTTCAAATTAAATAATATTTTTTAAATATACTGTAAAATATCATTTGTTTAAATACAACAAATTGACCAACGAATAAACAATAAATGGATTTACGATAAGTTAAGAGGATGTCATACCTGCATATGTTATCTCCGTCTTACGAACGTAAAACATGGAAAATTTGCGTTCAGCGGAATAAATTGTATGCTGTTAGCTTTAATATAAGTCAATTTTACTATACTATCGACCATAGGTTTTTATTGGTATTTTAATTTTAAAGTTAGTTAGATCATTTTAAAAGTCTTGATATTTTATGTAAATATAACTCACTTAAAAATTAAAATATAATAAAAAATCTGTAGGATGCTCTAGATAATAGTATTACTTTTAAGTTGTATCTTAGGTAAGTTGACTCTAAGACTCTAGTATTAATGCTAATAGCATAAAATTAATTCTGTTAAGCGTAAATTCGCTATGTTTTACATTCGTTAGACGGAGATAAGACATGCAGGTATGACGTTCTCTTAAGTCGATAACTTTTCGACTATTAGCGCAATGTAGATTAAATACACATCGTATCATTGTCTTCAAATTAAAATTCAACGAAGACGATTAAAATGAATACCTACGTCAAATAATATTGAGTTTTATATTAAATATTATTTAAAATATATATTAGGTTAAAAAAAGTCATTTCTTTTAGAAAATATTAATATACTTATATAAATCAATGAAATATGCACTTCTTCGTTAGCCTCGCTCATAAAGTGATATTAATGAGAAATTGAGAAACCGTGTATTACATTTTTAAGAAAATTTAAAAATTTAAAAATTTATGAATTTCAAGCTTTAAAATAATTTGAAAAAATTAACAAATTTTAAATTTCAAATATTGATGAAAAAATCGTGCCTTTGTTATTAAAAATTCCATAATCATAACTTATTTGGAATTTTATATTAAATTGTCAAGCACTTGAATCAAGCCTAAACAGTTTTATCTATATAACCTAAATCATAGTCAAATATCACACAAGTTTATAATATTTTGTTTCTCATCCAATGAGCGTGACTATGTATAATTGTCAAGATGACTAAGTTATAAATTTTAATATCACTTTACACATGAAACATATGTAATAGGTGTATATTATATTATTTAGATAATAGGTACGTTGTCTATTATTATAAGAATCTTCAATTTATGCATTTATACGTTTCGTCGATAATATAGTTAATAATGTAAATTTAAATTAAGACATTACAAAAATATATTTTTGAATTTTATTACCTAACTTTTATATTATCTAGTACAGTTATTGTTAATAATTATAAAGTTATTCAAATTGCATGAAGTTATACACGTGTTAAAAGATTCATTATTTCAGAACATTATTGTAAAATTGATCATTTAATATGAATAATATGATACACATTAATGATTATATTAACAAGATTAAAATTACTAATTATTTATGTAAAAGCTATTCGGTGTTTTCATTTCTTATAACAATTTGATAACATATTGCATATCAAAAAGTACCTACCTTCAATATTTTCATATTCTTATTTCTTAACATTGATATTGAAAATCTACTAATGTATGGCGATTTAACGTGCAGTTGTTTACATTTACTTTAATAATCGGACTAATGAATATACGTAAAATAGTATAGTACCAACGTCTAAAACTTATTCCGAATCATAAATCATAATCATGCAACCATGTAGGTACACATTTTGTTTTAATCTTGTTTACACACATATTTGATTGTATCGTATATTACATATATTTTATACAATAGTAGACACTTAGCTAATGTATTAATTAAATATGTGTACACTACAATATTAGATTAAACCGTTTGGGATATGTGAAATGTGAATTATGATTATAGAAAATAAAACATTTCAGGTCGGTATAATTATAATGAGTGAAAGTTTAAATGTAAAAGTATAAAATAAAATAAGGAAAGTAGTTTTGAATATAAAAATAATAATATGGCTAGTTTTCTGTAGAATCATTGTACTGAAAACTAGCCACATTAATGACAATACATTATTGTAAAATAATATATGATTATATATGGAGTCAATTTATCATTCAACGGCCAATTTTAAAGGAATACACGGTAGACGAACAGACGGTATAGTTCAAACATTTACTATATTATACGAGTATAACACTCGAAATTTCTCACACTACAGTCGCACAGATGTCACAAAATATTACATTATTGTTAGTCATCAAAATGTAAATGCATTATATTTTATAGTTCTCATAGACTAGTAACTAATAGGTAATAACTAATAAGTACCTATACTATACGTGTGAGTAAAAATATCTATTATTAACCACTAAATATAAGGTACATCGTTTTAGTCGACAACATCCTATAACGTAGGTATTGCCGTATAACCCATATATATATATATATATATCATTAAATTAATATGTGGACTGCGTGTCTGCCATATCCTGCCATTATAGGTTATCAAGAGCATTGTTAGAAAGATATGTCAATATCTATGCATATAATATGTTGGGACATTAAGTTTATGCTATCTTTTTCTAAAATTGTTGTTATCTTTGTTGTTGAATTTCTCTCTCGCTATTAATGGGTGGTTACAAGTTTACAACATGCTATTTGCATTCAAAATCAGTATTTGTTTAGGCACTATATAGCTGACTATACCAGGGGTGGCCACAACCAGGCTCGCGAGGCTCTTGAGTTCGTTCTCATCTAGCTTAGAGTAAAATTATTAATTAATTTAATTATTTTATAAACATATCTTAATAATGTGACCCGCTTATAGTCGCTTAGAATTAGCTTCATAAATTTGCAGCTCCCGAAATTAATTTTAGTGGCCACCTCTGGACTATATTCTATAATAAATAAATATGTAGGTTTTTATGTAAATAAATCATATACATTGTTTTATAGAGGTATGTTATTTTTAAGTTAAAAATCATATTTTATTATGAATATTGATTAAAATTAAAATGCTATAAAATGAAGCCGTACGCGTTTAATGACGACGGCGCTGCGTGTATACGAACTTTATCTGTGTAAATCTAAGAACGCCGTGTACTTTGTCTATACGAGTGGCTGTGAAACATAGGTAAATTAATACACTTATCATAATTAACTGGACTGTGACAAAATCTATCGCAGATAACATGGAAAATTCATCTGAAATTTCCAAAAAAAAATTATTTTTAATTTAATGTTTCTTGTTTGTTTTACTCTTAAACTATAATCAGTGGCTTGTCGAGTATGGTACAGTGCATACGAAACGTTTACTAATTAATCAATTAACTATTGTAACTGTCTGTATAATACGCATAATTAACTTTGAATGCTTATTGTACATTTGTGTTTTATATTCAATTGTATTTAATTGTAGTATAGTATAGCATCTATTTGCATTTCTTTTGCAACAGGTTTTTGAAAAAGGATTCAATGCAGAATGAAATTTATTTCACAAAATGTATATCAAGGATTAGGAATAAAACCTTTTTAGTGCAGTTATCTATATTTTTGTTTTGCATATTTTTAAAAAATCGGCAAAACTTTTATCAAAGAATAAACGAAAAATATTTTTTCGTGATAGGCATTAACGTTCGGTGGCAACTTTACTCACGTTATGCTTTGTGATTTGTGCTACAGCGTAAATAAACAAATAAAATTAATAGCGCGTGCGGCACGATACTAGTCGATTGCATCGCGTAGCACATACAGGCATACGTAAACTGCACCCAAACGATCTTTTTGTATTTATATACTGAACCCGGATTATTAACTGGGTTAAATTTAAACAGATATAGGTAATGTAAAGTGTGCCCCGTTCCTTATTATTGTTAAAAAAAACTAGAAACTGTAATTTCAAACTGCACCTGAAAACAATATTTGAAAAATGAAAATTGAAAAATCAGAATTTACATATATTTTCATTTCAAATCCAGTTTACTTTACATGTATGATTTTGTTTCTACTTGTACGTGGGCGTTGTTTACGATTCTCTGACTGCGCAAACAGTTAAGTTAAGACTAGCTGTAACCCAAAAACTGAAAAATATTTTAAATACAAATATTATGGACTTAAATTTTTTTTAAATATTTCTGATATTTTTAATGGAAAAAGTTGTTCGAAAAACAATTTACTCACACATCAAGCTAATTAATATGCATTGCAACCACGCATACATTTTGGTACATTCTTAATTACTACCTATACACATAGAATAAAAAATTTAATTTTTTAACTATAGATCTTAAATGTTAAACATCAAGAGTTTTTTTTTAAATTAATAAAACTTGTATTTTGTATTTTTAATTTTTTTCTTTTCATTAAATTATATACATTTAATAAAGAGAACATTTTTCTTTGAATTTAAATTCTATTTAAAATGACTATTTTTAAGACATTTTTATGTTTTACTGCAATATAAAAATAATTTTTATAACTATTATTACAATGTAATCAATTTTGGTTTCTTTGTAATGCAATTAAGTTCAATCCCTGTTATATTCATATATCTATTTTATATAATTGCGATAATATAATATATAGACGCACAAATAATAATATACTTAGAACTTATTGTAAATTCATATATAGATTGATTTATAAATTGATGTAGCCGATGTAGGTAAAAGCTAAGAACTATACATAATCCTATTACCTAGTAATTATTATTTAAAAGTGTTAAATTTAGTTTTTCCGTATACTGTTTCTATTTATTGATCAATTCTCAGTTATCACTTATATATTGTAAACATTACGTTAATTATCAATTGACAATTTAAGATACTTTACTTCATATTATTGTTGTTATTATTATTATTATTATTATTTTTTTTTTTTTTTTAGTATCTTCTCGACGTTACGTGTGATGTTGCATATTTTATGTATCATCATCAATCGGGATTTTAGTCGGACTCGTCGGCTACCGTCGTTCACGATCGGGACGATTCGCCGGAAGGGTGGTTGACGAGCGCCAAGGGACGCGTCTATCGCACCCACGGCTTACGACAATCATCGTCTAACCGCCGACTGGGAGGGAGCGATGATGAAGGAAACGACGGCGGCTACTGTCGCGTCGAAGTCGTGTAAGCGAGACGCCGAAATGGTAGCGGACGACATGTCGGACACAGCGGACAGGAGGAAGCCAACCGCGGGTTGTCGTCGGAGGACGGGGGCGGCGGTTGCGTCGTCATCGAGCGGACAGTCGCGTACCGCGGTGACCGTCCTGTCCGTGGTGATGGTCGCCTGTGCCGTGGCGGCTGTCGACTTGCAACACGCGGCCGCCGCTTGTCAACACTGGCTGTCGACGATGTTCCAGTCGGCCGCCGATCAACAGGTATGTATCACCGATCAGTGTATAATAAGAATAAATAAGTATATAATTAAACGACCCCGTTATTTGAAAAACTGTAAAAAACAAATTTGGAACCGCTGTGTCGGAGATAAAAATAAAAATCACAAATATTGAAATATTATACAGAAGAAATATAATTTACACCGACATCGTATTTCTTACATACACAGTTTTTACAATCGTTTAATTATTTCTTTGTTAGTGTAATTAAAGATTTAAGAACATTATTTGGTGGGTATAGATCGCTTTGCTACTCGTAGCTAATTTTCAACACGTGTATTATTTTTCACGAAAAGCGTGATGTGTGACCGAAGCCGGATCTAGCATGTTTTTTATTTTTTAATTAGCGCACACTCATAATTTAGCCCTCCTCTGCAGTGCTTGACTTGGAAAAAAAGTAGTAGAAGTGCTCTAGCTATTTATAAAAAAAGTAGCATCCCTAGCATTTTAATATAACCCGTAATCATGGCCACTCCCCCCCCAAGTCAAGCACTGCCCAAATTTTTACAAATTTTAGACTGTGCATAAAAGATTTCAACTTATAATTATAATTTTTTAAGAAAAATAATTAAAAACTTTAATTTTCTAAAAAACGAAAGCTTTCTATACTTTGACAATGAATCAAATGTGCTAAATATAATTTTTACGTTAAATTGAGTAATTGAGTTACCAACTAAAAATATATAGTTATTGTTCTAATTATATTGTATTGAATTTAAAATACGGTTGTATAACCGTGAAATCTAATTATTTAAATACATAATATTTAGTGTGTTATGACGAGGATTGTTGTTTTTTATAACAATGGAAATCATCGCCGCAAATAAATAATATTATATCAAAGTACAAATCGTCTTTTTCGTTTTTAATTTTAAAAAGCTCGCTTAACAGAAGACCATAAGTTATAAAAAAACCACATTGGATTAAGCAGGAGCGAAAAAACAAGTTGTAAATTGTAACGCTCCATATTATAGGCGTTTATATACAAATACAATATAATATACGGGTGTGCGTAAAGGTATTCTTTATATCTCATCATGCATTATTAAAAACAGATGTATATATAATATATATATACTTATAAAATGTAGATATGTACATTTATATGTATTATAGTCGTGTACCACATTGTTTTCATTTGTTGTAGAAATTATGTTTAACCGAGTACCTACTTACCATTATATTATACATGATATTCATAGGTCATGCAAGTATGAAGACCGCCGGACCGTGCACGAAAATTGTGTTGTTGGATAGCTCAGAATGAATAATATTATATCCTTATATTTTTATTTTCATTTTTTTTTCTTTTATCCTATTCTGGGGAGAAACTAGTTGTATAGGAACTATTTCCACTACCTATACAAATACCAAGATCTGTCGCCTATGACGCCTCTGCTAACTGATGCCAATATTATAGCCAAAGACCTACAGTATGCAGTATATTGCATTAGCATGCATTACAATTTTATACCAGCCATGCCATTTCATTTTGTTCTAAATATTTTCACTATGTTGATGTCTGTACATAGAATTAGCATGCTGATCAACGGAAATATAATTCACGCCCAATATATGACAATAGCTACCTACATCGTATTATACAAAATCGTTGAAGAACATTTGTATAGGTACCTATATCGATTCGTGCTTTATTAATTGTTGTAATAATTTAACGTAAAACACTCGTTATTTCAGAAAACATCATTAGCGGATTTACATAATTTTAACTTTTAAGTCGTTACAAATTATAAAACAACATTTTTGGAAATAGATCATATTTTTTACAATTTTTTATCATTTTAATTTTTTTAAGTTTTTAGGTACTCTCTAATGACAGTATATATTTACTTCCATATTTTGAAGCAAAAAATTATTCGAAGTATTTTTATCTATATAAACACATTTTGGATAAGTAGGTATAGTTAATTAGTTAAAAGTATTCTAAGTAAGTTTTAATAACTATAATAAATTATTCGTCCAACATTTGTATATCTTAAATGACTTCAAAAAATATTGTACTTTGGAATAAACTCAATAAAGAATTGAAAATCATATTATTAAGTATTATCAAAAATAAAACAGGTAAAAATTAGAAAAAATAATTTTTTATGAAAATATTTTTATTAATGACTTAAATTATGTAAGAAAATATTTTTAAAAACGTTAATAGTTTTGTACCTACGAGTAGATATAGGTTTCAATGGCATAGATTATTAGCCTATTATGTTAAATTAAAACATTTTTTTATTAAGTTTTATGCTAGATAATTTAAAAAACAATTAGATATACTCCCAGACCTCAGTGTTGTGCTTATTGAAAGGTTCTTATGATTTTGTTGGATTTTTGAGGAGACGGTGCACAATTGAATATTTTGGGAAGTGAATAATTTTGTGTTCAAACTGATGTTTTTAATGAGTCGAACGATGGTCTGAATCTTTTGCTTATCACGTATCAGTGTCTCATTCTGTATGTATTTATTGACTATTTGTTTTATAATAGTCAAGTAATCTGAATAACTCTGAACAGTCTAAACTCAATTTGACTATCGATTATTAATCAAATGCTCCTCAGCTTGATATTGCCATATTAGTTCTAGTGATTTTGCTAAATTTTTTATTATTTATGTATTGAATTTTTCAAATCAATTTTATTAGACGTTATTTTTTGTATATATTATATTGTATTATTATAAAATGTTATTATTCTAAAAAAATATAGTCATATATGTTTTAGCACAAACATTTACTTTAATAAGGTGCTCCTCGAGAATAGTGCGATTATTATACAGCTACTGTATAATATTATATATTTGCATTATACATAGGAAATTATTAACAAAAATGTCCAACCGTCAGAAGTGTTTTTAATTTCAACGATTTGAGGTTGGCAAATAAATATTTTGAAATTGGTTTTTAATTATTTACAATATGTATTATATTATAATTATTAATTGTATGTATAAAGGAAAGATCGAAGCAATCTTTTAAAAATGATTAATACATGTATAGAAATCTACAATTTTTTGGTTTTATCGTATTCTATTTTCCGGTAGTCCGAATATTCACTACAATCACAAGATGTTTTCGAGATTTTTATCTACACTTTTAGAAAAGTTTCACTATTAGAATGAACGTTTTTTGCTTTAAAAACGGACAGTGACAATGACCCTCAAAACATTATTAGTTTCCATATTTTCAATCAAGTATAATATTATTTATTATATTGATGAACGATTATTATAACTATTTGTACAACTTAGTCAATGGCGTCCGCTAGTGTGGATTTCCCTCTCTCATTTCTCAGATTAGTGTGTTGACTAACGCATCTCTATAGATTCTTTTGTTATAACTACTTGGTAGTTGGTACTTATAGTTATATAAAATAAAATATTCTCGAAAGTCGAGTGAAAGATACATCGAAATCACCTGAGTATTGACTAACGGAATACCTATAATGAATGATATACTCGTATAACTTCATTTAGAAACCAATTAAATCGACCAATTAAATTATGGTTATCTCAAACGTATAGTTGTAGAAGACAAAATGTTTAATATATATGCATAATACGTACGTACGTTTATATAGTTAACAGCAGTGTGACACTAATATATTGAAATCAAATAATTTCACTGACCCACCATATCGACAAATTTCTGCGGACGCCCTTGATTGTACCTATACCTTTATAGTTAACGTTTATATTTATTTTTTAATAGTCATAAAATAAATAAATAAATAGGCAAGTGTTAAAACAATAAAATCCTAAACCGAAGTAAACGATGGAAAAACGCTTCTCCGGGCCATCGTAATCAATTATTGATTATTGTATTTTTATGTGCGGTACCTACGACGATACTGTGTGAACCGGCGAAAATAATGGCACCTACACGTATATTATAATGTCAACTGCAGAGTGTACGGCGTTATTGTTGCTGCGTCTGTAACCAGTTTCGGTTATTTTCCCACCGTTTGTCATAGTCATATAGGTATAACGCGCTACATCTAGTGTCGTGTTATTCGTGTTAATAGAAATGTCCTGACTTCCGTGCAAGTCGTGTCGTTCCATTATTTTTTTTCTCCTCCTGAACCGTGGCCTTGTTTGTAGTCCCGTTGAGATACCCGGGTCACGGATTTACACGACAGATATTTTCGGCTGAAAACCATAAAATTAGTATACCGTCATATTAAGGAATATGAGAGAGAAAATATGACAGGAGGAAACACAATAATACGTTTAGACCTATAGGTTAGCGTTTTGGGCGAATTTAGGTCACCAACGCCGCGAACATTTGACTAATGCATAGTGTTGAGCCTATATTACTAGGACTATCGAATTAAAAGGTATTGCCATTTTATCAATAATCATTCAACACATAGCTAAACTAAATGCGTTTTAAAACGTGTTTCATAGAAAAAATTTTTTAGTATTTTGCGTAGTTTACTCATTTTAGAAGTGAAGTTAGCAAACCTAATTACTTAAAATTATCGTTATTTTTTAATGCGTATTTTATAATAATTAAAATAACTATTGGTAAATTATAGGTAGGTCGAAAATGTTGTTTTCGATAGTCTTAAATACTAAAATTCTCTTATTATTTAACCAAAACTGGGCCTGTTGTTTTTATTTCAATTGAGTTTAATTTTAATAGACACCGAATGCCGATCCTCCTAATAAACCGTGTCTCTAGGAAATTGTAATAATAATTTTTTGCAAATTAAAATGTATACATGTTAAAATGCATTCTGTATTTATTATGTTGTTATATTTACTATAAACAATCAAGTTATCAATTATTATTATTATTGTAGCTGAATACGGTTTTTTCACGTCACAAATATTTAATGTACTATTATATTAATTGCAACAATAGGATTAATAAACTAGTATTTATTATCAATGTTACATAATACATTAAAAATATATAAACACTTTTTTTTTATTAATTACAAAATTAAAAAAATGTTTTATTATTTTATAAACTGTTTACTGACCTACTGTTAAGTTATTCAAATTATGATGATTATTATAAATATTAGGAATGCTTCTTTTTGCAATGATGTAAAACGTATAAATGTTTAAGTAATATAGTAATGATTAAATTTATTTATCAATTTCGTAATTTTGTATAATTATATAAGCTGAATAATTACTTTGCAGATTATCAGTTTAGTTAGTGATGACTGATAACTAGTAACTACTAATAAATAATAATTATTACGTTTATACATTTCTGTGAAAAAGGTTTATAATCCACTGGTTCCTTTAATTTTGTATGTGATGTAAATAAAAAATATCATACTATAAGTATTTCAAATTATTTTAATACTATCATAATATAAACGTTTAAGTTTAAAACTATACTTTTGTTTTAGGCACTAAATATTGTTATTTAGAATGATTTATTAACTATGTTTAGTTGGTATAATATATACCTACCTATAATATCTATAATATATTATATGGTCGTATATTCGTTGTCAAATTCAACATATCAATTTTTTTTAAATTCTATAACGAATATAAAATTGTTAAATAATAGTGTTTGCTTAATATATAGTATAATATAAATATTGCTGAAGGAATAAAATAATTATCAAGTATTAAGTGATGAATAACTACAGTTTGGGGATAGCTGCAGTTTCAAATTATTGTTCTCTAAGTACCCTTTCCCGTCTCTAGAGATGTAAGCTCGGTAAATTACCAGTATATTTACCAATTATTTTTTTACAGGTAAATATTTTTTTACCGAAAAAATTAGCATGTTACACCTCAAATTAAACGTCTTAACGAGGTGAATATTCATAAAATATCAATAAAATGGAATAGTTGATAATATAAAATTAAAACGTAAAAGTTCAATATGCCCACAACTACTGATAGTGTATTAGCATAATATATAATATATATCTACAACTATATGTTATTAATGCATTTTTTTTTATTATTAAATTATAATTGTAACTATTTATATAGGTATAACTAGAGAGAAAGACAAATAAAACTAAAAACTAGAATTTATTTTTAATTTTTTGATTTTTGGTGTTAATGTTATAGGTACCTAATGAATCTGATTTAATTAATTTGCAATTTATTTTATAGGTACATTTTTAATATTTATTAACATATAAAATAACTTAAAATATAAATATAAAAGCCAATAATACACTACAAGGTACCTATATAAAGTCGTTCATTCAATTTATAGTACCATGAACATCTTACTATTCAGTAAATAATAAAAATTAGCGTTACAATAATAATATAATAAGTTCATGAATGAAGCAGTGAAGAATTCCTGAGGGTGTTCCTATGGTGATTTACAAGAATTATCAAAATTTTCCAAATTTACGTAAACTTTTATCGGTAAATTACTCAAAAAAAAATGTACGTAAATTTTACATCTCTACCCGTCTTACGTACATAATTTGAACATTCTATCGATAACAAAAGAAATTTAAGTTTCTTAACCTAAGTAAATAAATAAGTACCTCCTAAGTAGGTATCTAATAATAAAACGAAATCATGTTAATCTTATCTTGTTACGCAAAAATATATTCTTATAAACTGTGTATGGAATTTAGTTTAAATGTGCTCTATAAAATAATAAACCATGAAATAATCAGGAACTGCATATATTATAGTCTCCGGATTTTTAGCTACACAGAGTAACATTAAAAAACGGATCTGTATCTAACAGAGCAATAAATCTCAACTACGAGAAACACTTGCAATGAAGTCAAAATCTCCAAAATCCAAGATTAGTTATTGTTAATTATAACAAATAGAAGAAATGTATTGAAGATGAAAAACAAAATATGTATCATGGATGATGATTTGTAATGAACGTACTCTAATAATCGGTATCTATACATAAATTACAAAATAAACACCAAAATCAAATCATAATATTATGTATGCTATGTTAAATTGCCCTTTCATAATAATTGTCTTTAGGACTACCTAGTAGGTTCTATCACATTTGTGAACACTTCAATGCCATTTATATGGATAGTCAAAATCAGAGTTAATTGTAAATTTATAATTATTACATAATACCATTGATTTTAAATACTAGTATTTATAATCGATGATAATACCCACATAAATTATAATTATATTATTTTAGATCCAAAAGAAATTTTGTCTAATACTCAGGTGCAATCAACAATTATTATTGATAATTTCTTTACTTTTTGGTGATTATTTTTTTTTCAAGAATCTCTGTAATTTGTTTGTATCATAGAAGGAGGATTTCACTGTAATATGTTTGTTTTATGACATATCTATCATACTAGCGCAATATAGCTAATATATACACAGTGATTACACATGATATTTATTTTATTCCAGTGTATAATAATTTATCATAAAATAATATTATAATGTTTCGGAAAATGAAATAAAAAATGTATTTTGTCATTCGAAAAAGTAAAAAACTTAAAAACTGATAACGAAGATAAACTGTAAAAATATAATTTATATAGAAATGTAACATGAAATAATAAAAAAAAATATCCTTAAATAAGTGATAACTTTTTGAAATAATAAGTGTAGAAAATGAATCACTGTGTGCTTGTGGATATTATATTATTATAATTTATAATATATAACTGATATCATTAAAAATTGTATACCAAAAAATATTATTCGTAACAAATTTTACGTCGAACAAGACAGTTATCGCACGAAAATCGTGAAAACCACCTATATTACTCTATAATATGAACATAAAGAAATATTGGTCTTATTTAAACGGGTGCCTTGTCGATTGATCAATGAACACAGTTTTGTATTTTGTTGTGTCTGTAGATACTATACCTACTGCTGCACGCATGTCAATTGTTTATTCTTTGTTAATTGTTCATATTAAACATTTTCTTTTATATACTTATTTTACTTAAGTTCATTCGACCATTTGAAGTGCACACTGCGTACCTATAATATTATAAAAAACAGACATTATAATGCGCAGGTTCAGTCTGACCACCCGCCCATGAATTTTCTTATGTTGTTATTATTATTATACTATTATTTTATTCGTTCTTTCGACAAAACAATATGCATAGATACCTTCGAAAGTTCACGGCTCGGTATTATGATTAATACTATATATAATAATTGAACTACTACAGCTGGCCAAACTCGTAATTATAATTAAACATATTAAATTGTATATGACCGGCACAGCAAACGATCATTTCACACGTTTCTAACCTAATTTTTACTGTAATAATCTTTGCGCGCTCTCTGTAAATAATAATAGCGAAGTAAGATTATATTTTCTAATTGGTCAAAAAAAATGTTTAGGTAATCCTACAAATACCTATCACGGCAGTTTTACGTACAGTTATGTGTATGTTTGTACAGCTAATCTTAAAATAATTACTATATGAGCGCTATTTGAGTTTTAAAATATGGATTTTTTAATTTTTAGATAGATCAGATTTTTCCATTATCGCAGAGCCGTTTGTTAAAAAATATAGTTTTCTATTATTTTGTCGGTTCGAACCCATAATACAAGGTAAAAATATACTTAATACATAATATTGGAGAGTGGAGATCAAAAATAACGTTCGAAATGTTTGAATTGAGATTTGAAAACTAATTTATGTATATTTTATACATAACCTAAACTCTGGGCTTATAGTAAGCTTAGCCCCCTTAAGACTTTTTTTCAAATTCTACTTAAAAAATACGAATAAAAACAAACTGTAAGTTCTTCAGTTCTTCTGTAATCCACATTTTCCATGAACTACTCGCATCTTGTGTGAATGGTATTTATTTTTCTGCTATTGTTAAATAAGGTATAAAAAAACTTAAGACTTGAGAGATCTCTTCTGAGATGTCTCCTACTTTTCTATAAGGTATACAATGTAATTCTCAATGCTCATTCTGAGCAAAAAACGGGCAATTTGAATTTCAAACGCTTATCAAATAAAACTGTGCACATGTCTATGTATATTTAAATTGCTATATAAAAACAATAATGAGAAATGAATCACATGTCGAAAATTACAAACTAGGGGAAAAAACAATTTGAAAATAAAATGTACCCTATATATAGCTTAAAATTAGTCTAAATATATTTTAAAAGTTCCACTGTGAATAGAAAATGATAATATATTTTAGAAAACGGTGAAAAGTTTCATGTCTCTATGATAAATATTTTTGAATTACAATAATTTAACTCCTTGTTATTGTTTAATAAGATTTTTATTTTAGTTTAAAATATTATATTTTGTCAACATTTTAACTTTAAATGCTCGTAAAAATTGTATGCATTTTTACGTTTAAGTTTCTAGATCCCAATACAAAAAAACTTAAGCTAATCTTAGATATTTTAATTGAAAATAAAATACAAAATAATTTGTACGTTTTTTGATTGTTAATACATATTGAAACAAAAATAAATTTAAAAATTATATAACCATTATCTATTATCGAATCTTTACTATATATTTTTACTTTTTCAAATGAAGCGACAATAAATTGTCTAAGGATTTAAGGCCCAACCACCACCACCACCACCACCACCACAAAGTACTAATAATCGTATTAAATTTCCATCTATGCTTAATATATACCTAGGTACTCAAAATTGAATTCTTAATTATATTATAAAAATAATGGCTAAAATGAAAATTTGTAACGGATATTACTATATACGTTTTATATCTGACTTCATTCGAGTGGAATAGACTTTAAAAGTGTATAGTTTTCCAAAAAACATTCTCAAATCAGTATATTATGTATACATATAATTCATGAAGTAACGTTTTATAATAAAAAAAACTAGTATAATTTGTATGGTTTCGCTGTTATAACCATTAATCGTATGTAATCTTGTTTATTGTTTGTTCAGTCAGGCAGTACAAGTGATAAGAACCACGTCAACGATGTTTGGTATTGTTATTGGTATTATAGCAGTAAATTATGTTTTGAGCGTTTCATTAAAATCATTGTAGCAGAAGAAAGTGTCATAAACCGCATGAAAGGACATCAGATTATAATTAGGTTATGTCAACCTGAAAACAACTCAAAATACTTAAAATCAGTTATCATAATATAATTTATAAATATTATCACATGAAATATTTTATTCAGTTTTATGTCATCATATTAATATAAAATGAAAATATTAAAATGTATTCTGACTCTTTGTGGGTTCTACATGAATAGTATATATAAAACCAGAATGTATCACATTACCAAAACCAAATTGGACTTTAAATTATTTTACCATGCACGTTTTTCATAATATTTCAAAATAAAAAAAAAATATAATATTTAGATGCTGATTCAATAATAAATTTACTTTTATTGCAATAACTTGGCAAGTGTTAAATTCAAGAACTAACAACAAAGACAATTATAATAGTAAACCATTATGGTTCGTGGTTCGTGGATTATAAAAACAATTAAAACTGCTACATGTAAAAATACTATTACATTATTTTCTAAAATATTATGTACAGTAGATAATTTACTACCTATCATATATTTTTTAACTGATTAATTTGCAATTTGGATAATTTTGTGTTATAAACTTAATTTATATAACAAATAAAATAAATTCTTTATAACATACGAAATACTTTTAAAGTTATTTTTCTTTGACGGGTGGAGGTGATGTTTTAATTTTCTGTTTGCTCAGTGACTAGAATATTAATTGTAGGTATGTATTTGAAATAAAATATATTTTTAATCCTGTTTAAAATAGTCCCTACCAAAAAATATATACGTATTTTTTATAAATTCTAATATTAATCAATTAGAAAATATTAAGTTCACGTGTGTACCTATCTAATAATAATTAAATTTGGCTCCCTAAAAAATAAAAATATATTATATAAAGTTAAATGACCTAATCTAGACTAATTTTGTGTCATACCAAAGTTCCTCCAGCGGGAACTTCCTCCGTGATTCATCCTTTTATTTTATTTTTATCATCACATTTGCTTATTTTTGTTATTTATGTGAACTTATTACGTAAAAAGTAATAAAAAAATATAGAATTCAATAAATCATTATCTACTAGGTTTTAATGCTAAAATATAATGGTGGATGCCTAAATAAAAAAAAAATGTTAACAGCAATAATAATTAGGCTTTTGATATTTACATAATACAATTATAAATTTATTTTTAATTTAATTTAATTTTACCAACTTAAAATTATTATTAAGTATTAATTTTAATAATTATTTATTATATATTAATAATTAATGTATGTACCTATTTACTTAAATCAGTGAAATAATCAAAAAATTGTTTATGATTCGATATTTTAACTATAGTGTGCATTGACGTTACCGGACTTCTTTGAAGATGTATTACGACCGCCAATTGATTGTTCCTACTGCCAAGGATTAGATGCTATTGAGAAGGTTTTCAATCTATCAGCCGAAAATTTTGAAAAGTAGTAAGTTAAATTATTCGAAATTTAATATTTAATGTCTTAAATATTATATTTTTTATTTTATTTCAAGTTACTTGTAAGTTAAGAACTCAACTCATCTACATTAAACTATTAAATTATTGTTAATTTGATGTGATTATGGCATTTTTTAATCCTTTTTTTGACCTGTTTATAAATATATTTTTCTATAGCGATTTTTTTATTTTTTTTAAATTAAAAAATATTATTCTTAGAGAGAAACATATAACATTTAAATTACAATTTTCTATAGGTAAACTACAGTGAAGTTTATAAATATTTAGATTAGTTTTAATTGTTTTAAACAATTTAAACTATTTATTCTTTAATATTTATACAAACTAGATTTAAAATTGTATATAATGACAAACCTAACTAAATTTTAATAAAGAACTTCTCTCGGTAATCAAGTTTAAAAATGTAATACAACTATTAACAATACAATGTTTCTTATAAATTGTTAACTTATATATAAATACTTTTATCAAGTTTTTCTTATAAGTATCAATTTAAAAGTATCACACATACAAATAGTTTTATAAATGTTGATTAAATTTGATATGTAAACGGAAAATAGTAATTTTCAAACAATTTTAATTATTTTAAAACTTTTTGACATTATGTATACTATTTAATTAATGTATTATATAGATATCTACACAATGTGGTTTTTGAAATATTGAAATATCTTAAGCTATTCATTATACAATTATACAGCGAGCATAGGCGTAAATTTGCCATGTTAGAAGGGGGTGCTAAAATTATAAACATAGAACAGGCCCACGGTGGGCTTCGCCCCCCTCACCCCTACATATAAATTTTACAATTCTATTGTAACATTTATAATATATTAAATGTATATAAAAACTTCAAATTATTTTATTTAACGGCATATAGGTAATACATAACTTTTTATCGTTGTCGTTATAAAATATTAACGTCAATCATTTTAATTTTATTACAAATTTACAATACAAAATTCATACATAAAGCTTAAATGTTCACATAACACATACCTATCGGATATCCTGATTAGAAATTACGTTTTACATTTTATAATTTTCTCTAATAAATAACCTTAAATATCTTGAAAAACTTTAAAAAATGTAGGGGGTTAAACCCCCTAAGTCCTCCCCCCAATTAACGCCTTTGACCGCGAGCTTATTCTTATCTGCATTCTGCAGCAAAACATAATAAAAAGTTAATGATAATATAATATATATTTATATACCATGTTTTTGCATAAAAAAATAAGTATAAGTATACTCAATCTACGGTATTACTAATAGAAAAATAAATAACTAATAGTAATTTAAATAAATTATAAGATATGTTGAAAAATAGATGCAAACACATTGTCAACGATCAGGATTGTTTTTTGTATAACAGCTGAAAAGATTACTTTAGGTAGGTACCTGATTTTTATTATTGCCTATAATTTTGTGACGTGGGTGATCTTAAATGAAGCCACAGTGGCTCAACTTTTTCATTGATTAAGTTTTTTCTGCGACCTACTGAAATACAAAAGTTTATTTTAACAATATTCAACATTATTTAACTAATTCACTATTAGCTACCTACAACAAAATATAAATATTTGAAATATTAAATTATTTGGATGCATGCGTCGTATTATATAATATGTGATAAATGCTAACAATTGTTCATTTAAAACTGATATATTATTATTATTGTTGATATTATTTTTTTTTTTAATGATTATCAATTTTTAGCTGTAAAAAAAATAATATCAACCATGTAAATAATGTCAATATTGAATATGACAGGAATCATGAACTAATCTTAACTATCTTCTTAGTTCATGACAGGAACCTTGATGATAATACTGAGAAATGAACAAATTCTAACCTAGAATCAAGTTCTATTCTATGGATTTCAGATATACTGAGATGTCATACCTATACATGTGTTTTTAACGATGAGCCTATTAAATTGTATAAATATTTTTTCGTAGCTACGCGTACACAGGACGGCCAGTAGTAGTTGTCGAAGACTCCAGTGTCGAGCGGTCGGCTGATTTTGGGTTTAGACTTTTTAAAAACTTGTCCGATTCTAAACTTCTAACGCCGTGCCAGTTTTTTCCGTACAAAACCGAATTCAACTCGCTCGAGGAAGCTCTGGATATGGACAACGAACGGGCTATGATGGCGCCCGGATATGCACCGTGGTACATAGGATGGTACGTCTGGACGTCTGGTACTGAGTAATTAGATAACTAAGCTATAACGATTAAAAAAAAAATTTGCCGATAATTATTTTATTTTTATCATATTGAGGATTATAAATCGCACTTAATTACTATACGTTTAAGGTAAAAAAAATATCAGGTACGGTTTAAAATTATATTTCTACTGCTAATGAAATTTTATATTTTTCACATTTTTACCGGTTTTATTTGGGGGGGGGGATATTTTTATAATATGTAAGCGAGTTTCTATCACACACTGACTCCAATCCAAAAAATACTATCTATAAGTTTTAAGCATATTTCTTACATATCGTTTTTTAAGAAATATAATTAAGTTCATAATCGATAAAACATTTGTGTGATATTTTTAAATGTGAGCACGTTGCCTATAATAGTGATGGCAAGTAAGTATGAACATTAAAATTCGAAATATTAGCAGCAATACGTCCATAAGTTTATTGAGCAATATTTTTTAAAAGTCAAGTTAATGTATTGTTCAAAAATAGAAATACAGTAAAATCTCGTTACAACGAACTCCGGGGGACCGAATTTTTTTCGTTATAACGGAAATTTCGTTGTAACAAAAATTTGAATAAGCTCTTTATAAGCCCTGCTTTTCGACAGGGGACTTCTTTGACTTTCGTTATAACGGGATTTTTCGTTGTATTGGTATTCGTTGTAACGGGAATTTACTGTATTAATATATTCTACTATTAAATTAAAAAAATAAATAGTCAATAAGAATAGTTTTCAATTTTTCTGTTATGGAAATAATACGTAGGTACTAGGCACGAGTGATTTGTTAAAACTGTATAGTTTATGTTTTATGTTTTATTATAGTTCATTGTACATTATATGTAGGTAATAGATACTTATTAGTTATTAATGAATAATAATGATAAAGGAACAAAAACGTTAAAATAATTTATAGGGAGTCTGATTATGTAAATTTATTTCATTTGTCTATTATAAAATGTAAATTATATAAATAAATATATTATGTTTCCTCCCTTCTAAATTTTGACTAAAATTTTTAATTCGTGGCTTACAATCCACTAAAATAGCATAGTTATAGATGGTCTGGATACATCGTATAATATGTATTTAATATATATGAATATTATATCACAACAGGTTAGGTTAGGTTATAACAGAAATCCAAAATCACTAGTTCATTTTGATATGGTTTCAGGAGCAATTGTGAACGTAAATCGATAAATCGTTTGAAAGAACATATAACTCTACCGAGTTTCTTACCAAAGCTGTCAGACAGGAAGCAAACCCTATGGATTTTTATGGGCACACCGGGTCACGGAGCACCAATGCACGTGAGTGACAATATTATAAGATGCAATTATATAGTGTATATCCATCGGACAATAATTAGTCATTTATATTATAGGTATTAGTTAACAAAAATGTATTTGATGATGGTGAAGCAGGCATCCCCACCCCATAATCCCTTAAAATTATTCATATTTATTAATCGTTTAAAATATTTTGTCAAAAAATGAACTTCAAATTCGTATAAAAAACCATATGCCTATATATTTTTAATATTTTTTAATTACTAATGAAGGATTTCGTATTACATTTCCAAGCCTTTTGATCAGGCCTAAAAATGTTTATCAAGATTAAAATAAAAAATAAAAAGTTTAAAAATGTCAATAAATTTAAACTAGTCTAAATATTTTGAAAACAACATGTTTATTCAGGTAGATTTAAACATTTTAACTACATTGCTTTAACTACAGAAAATTTGTAAATTGTCACGATTTTCACAACTTTAATCGAAAATTGAATTGTAGACACTTATAAAATTACGAGTATATTGTAGATTCACACTCAACTTTTTATTTATTTCCAGTATAAAAGACTTATGTGAAATTTTGTATGAAATTTTCAAACTTTTCACGAATATAACTGTTATCAAAATCTACAGAAAAACACTTATAAAATGTCAAGATATTTTGAAAATTATGCCATGTATAGAAAAAATGTTTGTATAAAAATTTATCTACAATTATTCAATTTTAAATTACATAAAAGAACAAAAATTAATTTTGTCAAAAACTAGTTTTGGGTGAAAATTCCAGTTTTTTCTTAACTTTTTTTTTTGTATTTTGTAAGATAAGAAAAAACAAATCTTTGTAAAATCATTAGACTCGTCGCTCGTCGTTCAGAATCTAAAATAAAATAAATTTAACATTTTTTTTTTTTTTTTTTAATTCGAATTACGGTGGATATGGAATTAATTTTCAATCTACAGATCGACAAAGTGGAATTTCCATCGTGGCAAATACAAATCAGTGGATACAAAAAATGGACGTTACGTACGCCAGCCGAATGTTTTTTCAAATGCAAACGAATGTTCGAAGTATTCATGGAACCTGGTTCGACAAGTGAGTGCTTACTAAGTACATTGTTTACCTTCAATTTATATTGTTATTCACTATTATTATCGGTGAGCAGCAGCCAGCAAGTATACTGATACATTATTATAGGTAGTATAGGTGCCTATATGGTATAGCTTGATGCTTGAACGACAATTCTGGAGAGAAGGTAGCTCATTATAATACTTACCAATAAAAATTGATTCATATAATATATAAAATGTAATATATAATAATATAATGTAATGACATAAAAAAACTGTATACATTTTATACAAACAATTTCACTTCAAACTTTTAAAATTATAAAACTGCAATTTGGTGGTAATAAAATTACATTAGTGAGTGGGGCATACGTATAGCCCCTCTAATTTTTGTAAGTAGATATAATAATATTATAATGTATTAGTTTATCACTCTTTCTATGGCTATAATTTATATAATATATTATATCTATCGCGATAAGCCGATAAATTAGTACAGTTATGAGGCCTTTATATACATAACACATAAGTAGGTAAACCTCGCGGCTAACTATTATACGATTATAGTTAACAGAGAAATTTAGCTTGAGTTAGTTAAGGTAATATAAATAACGTTTAGCTATATATATATATATATATATATATATGTTATAATATTATAGTAGTTGAATAATAATAACAATGTGTCAATGTATTTAACTCTAATCAAGTTTAAATAAGTAAAGGTAGATATACAAATTATCTTAACTCAATTTATTATTTTTCAAATTTAGGTGCTAAAACAAGATATAAGTTTTAATGATGAATTATATTTAACTGGTTTAGTTACGAAGCTTGAAAATATTAACTTGATAACTAATCAATGTCCTCCATTGAATTTATATATAGTACCTGTGGGTACAACATACAAACTTTATATTTTATCTTTACCCATTTCTTTAGTCCGTTTTTAAAATAATTTTGTTTTAAAACTATTTTTACTATTTTAAATTTTATTTGATTCATGTACATATTGTTGGGTAACTAAAAAGTTGAATTGTAAAAATATATAATCCTCAAATTAGTAAAATTACCTAATAATTACAATAATATGTTATACCTACTACCTAGTTAATAGTTATTATAATATTGTATAGGTTATTTTAGTATTTTACAACCACATAATATAACACGAAAAAGTTTCGGGGAGGGTTTGAACCCCCCCTAGGCACGGCCTTGAGTATAGACATTATATTTTGTAAATCGTACTTAATATTATTTATTGGCGGGTTTGCCAAAAATATGGCGTTTTTAATTTATCGTTCTTGTTTTAAACATGTCTGTCTCGTGCGGCCGTACCTAAATGAAAAACGCGTGAAAGGAAATTTTCTTTACCGAATGAACGTATTATGACTAGATATATGATATAGACATAATATAGTCTATATCTATGTCCTAAACATATTTTTTTGGGGGGGGGGGGGGGCCTAGAAATCATGTGCATCTATGTGTAGCGATTCAACGTTCTACGTTCGATGCCAATGTAGATAGTCGGATAGGTACTCGTATATTTGACCACTTAGGTATAAGTTTATAACAGCGCAATTTGGAGTTTTATAGAGCATTACAAAATGCGATTTTATTTTAACGGGTCGCAATGCTCATCAGTCTTCGTAGGTAGTTTAACCTATGTAATATATACCTAGAAAAATAAACTCACTTGTGTTATATCTGAGTAGTAAGAACGACATTCATAACAATCATAACAGCATAAATTATATAATATATTATATATGTGTAGCCGTGTAGGTAATTGTTTACTTTAGTACCTACTTGCCTTGGCTATGGCCTATGAGTTATTAGTTCATTAAAAAAAAAATCAAAACATTGACGTTTCTCGTTTGGTCATTTTGTAAACTTTAGTTTGATTAAAATAATGTTTTGGAAAATTACTATAGGATTGGTACTCAGCAATTTTTTGTTGTAGATAGGAGTTTTTTATTATTATTTATAAGCACGTTTAATGAGTTTTTACATTCATAATTCAAAATTTTTGTTTTTTAAATTTGATTAAAGATAAATGTAATAATTTTAAAATCTAAATTTCTAAATAATATATAATTTTATTTTGCATGTTTTGGACTTTTTATTTTACCACCCACTTTAATTTTAAAATTACTGTTTGGAATGGGAATGACAGATCTATTGTTCTATACCTACCAATAACTTACTATAATACTTAGTATTTGAACAAAAAAGTTTGTTTTTTCATAATATTGGTACATACCTAGTACATTTGTTTTAAGTATTAAATAAGTAGATATATAAATTTATATCTATAGGTACATTTATTTTTAATATTTTACTTTCTAAATTATAAACATGATTCTGAAATTATTTTGCATAATTTTCAACGCAAATTTCATGGTATTTTAGTACATTCAATTCACATAGTACTCTTTATTATAATTTACAAGTACAGAGTAGGTAGGTAGTTAAAATACTAAATACCTAAATTTGAATAAATTATAATATTATAGAATATAATATTACTATATATTATTATGTACCTACTTATATAATAGGTGCGTACATAAATATAAATGTATAACTTAACTTGGTTGACATTTACCTACTTAAAGTAGAACCTACGGTAGCAGTATTTAATAATTAAATATTTTATATGTTTTTTTAGTTATTTAAAAACCAATAAAAAAAACACTAAAATAAATAGGTAGGTACTTAAAAAAAATATATTTCAATAGTTTCATACTTTGAATGTTAAAATATTTTAATAAAAAGTAACTGCTTCTTTTTTAGTATAAACTATTTAATGAATTGTGTTCCCGTTTGCCTCCATGTTCTATGATAAAATATGTATTTTAAATATCATACATTTATACAATATACCTACTGGTCAGTGGTCGCTACGTAATGCCTATTATTTTTTGCCGTATTAACATGTTAGCGCACAATCAGAAGCGAACATTAAATCATTAAAATATATTTGTTTTCTTGAACAAAGAGGCTAATTCTCTCAGATCTATAACTGAGACTGGTAAATGGTAATAACTATTGTTTTTATTCAAGAAATATGAACGCACTTTTGAATATATAAATGCACTTTCCAACTACTGATACTAGTGATACTATATGTATAGGTAAACACCATCATAATTTATTTTTCTCATGAGAGATTTTGAACAAAAATATTCTTTGATCAAATTATATGATGTAAAAAGTACTAATTATTATGAAGTGTGTACCTGTATTATATGGGTACACACTATTTATACATCATAATATTCGAACTATATTACTTGATCACACGATTTAACACCGGGTTAACACGCGTTACCACAACATACAAAATAGTTTGTAAATATTCACAAACTTTACCGTGTGGTTGGATGGTTATTTTGATGATCAGTGACATTGTTTTACTTGAACAACATTATTACATAATTTTGTGAACATCAAAAAAATTCTGAAAACGAGTAGGTACCTACACGGAACACAGTTATAGTACTTGTAAAATATCATTAGGTACGTCATGTTGCTGGACTTTCATAAAAAAAAAAATAATAATAATAATATTAGCTACATAGAAACGTTATACTCGCTATTGGATAGGAATGATAGGAATAGACATAGAAATAACTGAATAATTAGGTTGATAATTTGTTAACTACTAGCAAAGTTATAGTTCGTTTAGTTTTTCCAATTATACATTTGTACCTAATGTTCTTGGTCTCTTGGACACAATTTAAATAAATACGGTATGAATGGTCATATTGTATAAAATAAACTGATCATAAATTTGATAAACAAACATAACTTATGTTCAAAGGAGCTGAAAATTACCATACTTTAAGGAAAGGAGTAATATATAGGCAATTCGTGTAACATGTATATTTGAGCTATGTTAGCACGAGTACTGAGTTGTAAATGATCTTTATTAATGTGTTATTCGTTATTGCTTTTTGTAAAACGCGACTTTCGCACACGCACACTCAACGCCAATATGTCATAGAAAAATGAAATATATTTTTGTGTCGTTTAAATATAATAACAATTAAAGGCGGTGGTAAATTAAACATGCTACTTGACACCTACTTGTATAGTGGCAGTATACCTAATTCAGAAAAAAAATAGATTCACGTTTCTAAACTACATTTTTTTAAGAATAATTTTTTTTATTTAAAATCTGATTTTCTAAAAATAAATACAACTGTAATGCAATTATTTTACATATTTTTTAAAATAATATCTTAATTTTAAGACTTTAAAATTTAAAATCGACTTTCTAAATAGCTTAAGATACTTTGTCAAAGAATACACATATTACAAATTACAATAATAATATTTTGAAGTATGTGTAATTCATCACCGCTTCTTATAGGTCTAAGACATTTTTATATAAAAATTAAAGATTTATGATATTTTGGATCTAGATTAGCCCTTTACATTCATATTAATGGTTATGTTGAAAATTGATTTTTAAATATTGTATACATTTTTATATTATTATTATTATTATTATTATAGTTGTACTGGATACAAACATTTGGTACCATGAAACGCAAACCATTGGTCAGGATATCAGCATAACTGTGGGTGGCGAATATGATTGAGATGCAAGACATACACAAAGAGTATTGTAGGTACTTAAATATTAGAAATCATGAACACTATAATTGCAATGGCTTTTTTTTTATTATTTTAAATTATTAACATACACCAGCCATATATAAGAAATTTAAGACAATTTTATTATTTTAATTTTAAATATAGATAATATTCTACTGTAAACATTTAATTTATCATAATTAAATTGTAATAATCTAATCAAATCATATTATTTTAATAATGGATATTTACCCTGTGATCGCAATAAATCTAGAAAACATAATATTATTTCAATTGTAACAATAAGTGTTATTTAGAGAGCGGATTGAAAAATATACAATACAATTGTATTGTAAATTAATCCTAAGAACCCTGTAGTTTACTATATTTGTATTTGTACATACAATAGTGATTCGATGTTATTTGATTTTCTAGACAATATATTGTTGAACAATACTCCTGAGGTCAGTAATTTAACATGAGCATTTCTGTTAATTTAAATCATGTTATTGCTAAAATTTAAAATTATAACATAAAAACAATAAAGTTTACTAGACTATGGTTGATTAAAACAATCAAACATAATTTAAATTAAATTATAAGTTTTTTTTTTTTTTTTTTTGATAAACAAACAAAAACAAAACAAATTTATAACATAAGAAAAACCAATACAAAAATGATAATAAAAAAAAAAAAAGAAGGAAATTCAAATGATAATTTATAATGGGTTATTTCAAGTGAGTAACCGGAATGTTTTAAAATAATTTATATGGCAGATCTTTAAATAAATTATTTTTATAGGCAATTACATAAGTACATATTATGTTCGGTAATTAAATATATAATATAAATTATATTGTTCCAAATAAAAAACAATATTTAAAAGTAAACTAAGAATGAGGTTTCACCCATTTGTAAGATCCATAATACTTGAAATTGTTTGCAAGAGAAAGATCATCAGCTTTAGCAGGTCCACGAGTACCGTACCTATTTAATAAAAATTAAAAATTACACATTAAATTAAACTCTACAGACTACAGTTGAAATGAATATTCAACATACTCATAAGGTGTTGGTTCAGGTTGAATCGATTCAATTTCATGGAGAAGAGGAGTAAATATTCGCCAAGCCTCTGAAAGCTCATCAGCACGCACAAAGTGCATTTGTGAACCACAAAACACATCCAATATTAATCGTTCATAAGCATCTGGTAACTTGACATTCTAATAAATAAAATAAGTGTTATGCAACATAATAAATATTTATCAGACGAACAATAATTAACTTGCCTTATAACGATTATTATAGGTTAAGTCCAATTCAGTTTCTTCCATTTCAAATCCAATACCAGGTCGTTTAGTCATCATCTTAATGTATACAGCTTCATCTGGTTGGACACGAATGACAAGTTCGTTTCTCTTCAGGACTCCCCCAAAAATGTCACCAGGCACATCATGATACTGAATTCGGATTTCAGCTTTGCGTTCATTCAACGCTACATTAATAGCAAAATAATAATAAAATTAAAAATATTATATTGAAGAAATTAAATCAACAAAGCATGTCAAATTTAATTAACTATTCGCCAAAGATGAACCAAGTATAATTTTGCAAAATTACATCAAGTTTACTTGAAAACTATTAAATAGGTGGTTGAAAAATTCAACAATAATAAAAATTTATATGCGAAACATTCAAGATCTATATAATTAAAATAAGCAATTAAAAAACAAATTTGACAAACACATACCTTTTCCACATTTCAGTATAAAAGGTACACCATCCCAACGTTCGTTATTAATTTTCAATACAGCTGATGCAAATGTGGCTGTTTTTGATCCACTTGGTACAGTCTTATCATCAGAATACCCAAATTTCTTGTGTTCTTCTGTAGCTTCCGAATTACCAACATATTGTCCCAAAACCACATCAGACATTAGCACTTTTGGTATACATTTAAGTACTTTGACCTAAAATATAATACACATATCATTAGATAACAAAAATGCACAACCGCCAGTTTTAATATATCTAACTTTTTCATTTCGAACATCATCAGGATGTATGGTAGCTGGCTTCTCCATAGCCACCAAGCTAAGAATCTGAAGTAAATGATTTTGCATCACGTCACGGATTATACCGAAACTGTCAAAATATCCACCACGACCTTCTGTACCGAATGGTTCTTTGAAAGTGATTTGCACCTGTGCAATGTTGTCTCTGTTCCATCCAGTGTTCAATATTCTATTTCCAAACCTGAGAAATTCATTCCGTTACCTATACATATGCATTGGGACAAATTTTCTAAATGTTTCCTCGGCATTTACTTTACCTGAGTGTCATGAGATTTTGAACCATCTCTTTACCCAAATAATGATCAATACGGTACACTTGGTCTTCACTGAACAATTTGGCCAAATGGTCACTAAGTTCCAATGAACTAGCAGCATCCCGACCAAAAGGCTTTTCAATGATAACACGAGTCCATCCCCTGAAAATGAATTATATAGTTAGGAGTATTCAATTATTATAAGGTTTTAGATAAATTGGTCGATTTACATACTTATGATCCATGCATGTTTCATGAATGTGAGAGGTGGTCACTTCAAATAACGAGGGCGGTATAGCCAAATAGAACAACCTATTAGAGATGCCCGCAATCTCGTGTTTGGAAAGTTTTACGTTTAAAGTACGGTAGTCAGCAGAACTGTCATACGATCCAGCAATGTAGAAATTATAAGACCAGAACTCGGCAAGCCGTTCTTTCTCATTTTCGTTGCACTAAAAAATAAAGTTCAAATAAATTAATCAAATCCTAAGTAAGTTATTTTATAAACAGTAATAAAAAAAAAATGTTACTTAATCCTACTTTTAAATATGGTGAAACGTTGTTAATCAATTGTTCCATGGTTAATTTTGATCTGGAATATCCATAGATGAATGTCTTGTCTGGAATTAACCTATCGCGGAACAACATCCAAAGAGTTGGGTAGATCTTCTTTTTTGCTAAATCTCCCTGTAAAATTGAATAGTTAAATATTATAATAATTATAAGATCTATATAAATATAAATAAATAATTACCGAAGCACCCATCACAACAATCAGGTGAGTGATGTTCTGATCATAATGGGCCCCCTCGACGTCCATTTGAGGGGAGTTTAAGGACGTTCTTATCAGACGAAGAGCTTCTTCTAAAGTGTCTAATTAATAGGAAAAAATTTAAATTAAAAATTGTACTTATTTAAAAAAGACACAAGCCAAATAATTTGCTTACAAATTCTAAAATTAATAATAACTATTAAAATAAAAGGTTATTTAAATAAATATAATTGTTATTATTATGTTTGTTACTGTAACAAACGTACAAAAGAATTAATTATATATTAATATAGTAATTAATCAATAAGCAAAAGTTAAAAATTTGATTATATTAGTATTGTTATACATAATATTTTGTAGCAGTATTACTATTTCAATTTTCATTATTAATAAGTTTTTAATAAATTTATACAAATGTGTATTTTATTATTTTCCTAACCTTAAATGTACTACTAATCCACACACATTAATATTTTTGACATATCAACACATAAAAAATAATCAATTTAACATCAGTCAACAATTAATAATTGTATGTTGGTTTAAGTGAAAATATTGATTAAAATTAAAAATTTCTTTTAAAAAGAACACACATATAGGTAGTGTGTTGCTAAATATGCTCCACTGAACCAGATATGTAATAAAACATCATAAATTATATTTTTCATATCAAAATTATAGATGACTTAAACAGATAATTCTATTACAAAACAAATATCTTTTTCATGTCTATACGGTTTAACAAAATTAAATATTTCATTTAACTATCCACATTTAAAAACAAATAAATGTTATACAAAAATGTGAGATTATTTGTTTAATATTTACATTATCAATATAGGTATAGAATGATAACAGATACAAAATTAATGAAGCACAAATATATATTTTTAAATCTCTAATTGTCATTACTCTTTTGATAAAAATAATTAAACTATGCTAATAGTTATTATTATAATTAAAAAAATTAAGTACATAATATATTATGTATATGTAATTTATATCATATTAATGTTAATAGTAGTTTGGTACTAACAGAGTTAAATTTTACTTTAATTAAAGAAAAAGAAAATAAAATAACCAAAGGAATATACTATAAAGATAACACATGTTGACTAATGAGATATTTAATACAATAGATAATATAGTGAAATAAATGTTGATGTACCCATTATTGTTATCAAAAAAGTAAAATTTTTTAATGTGAACCTTTAAAAGATACCTCATGTTTATAAATTGTTAATAAAAACAGTTTAACATGTGAGAGAACTGAGAAAAATACAGTTCTAAGTAAAAAAAAACCAAATTTTCTTAAACATAATTTTTAATTTAATTTTAATAACAAAATAATGTAATTTAAATTGTCTATACAAAGTCTATTAAAAAGTGAGTAAGTGGTATCTATTATAAGAGTTTTGTATTTGAATATTATCTTATTGATATTTAAGGCAGAAGTTTTAATATAAGATCCTACACAAGAACTTTTAAGGAACTTTGATTAAGTTAAATTAATATAATATAAAATTTGTTATATAACATTGTATTCATAAAATGTTTGATTCCTGGGGCTCAGAAAATTTGTTTATAGTAGTTTAAGTGTTCTGTAATAAAAATAAAAGTATAAATAATACTTATATGCTAAAGATATAAAAAATTAATCTTTTTTATTTTCTAATATCTACAAATAATGTCTAAATTTCTAACGAATTTGTAGATATTATACTGTAGAGCATTTTAATAGATTATAATAATGGATATTATGTACAATGTACCTACTTAATATCACTATGATGATAATAAAATAATAACCACTAATAAATGAAATCATAATCATATAAAAATATATGTATGCAAATGATCAAATATATAGTATATATATGGATACATTATTTCTATAGATGTTTGAAAAAAGTGAAATGAAAATAAGCAACATTATAAAAACAAAACTATACATTTTTATAATTCTAAATGAAAACAGTGCATCTAAAACAAAATAATAATGCGTTTATATAATTGTGCATTTTGAAGGTCGTCTTGAGTTTAGTATTATGTTGACTACATGTATTTATGAGTGAAAATAATTTCTATTCAGTACCTACTTTTAGGTACATTTTTATTAAGTACTAAGTACATTATAAACAGATTACAAAAATACCTTGTGTATTCAGAAATATGTACTATCATCAACACATTAAATTAACATTCTTATAAATAATTTTGAGGTAAATTTAAAATAATACTACCTAGTTTGAAAAATATTCTTTATAGATTTAATATAGCTAATGCAACATTTTATGTTTTTTTCAACAATGAAAAGAAATATTTTATATTTCTATAAGTAAAAGTGCCTGCCATCAGAAAAATATGGTATTTTAGAATTGATAATTTTTTGTATTAATAAATAGAACATACATAATATTTTTTTTTATATAAATAAATAAATTAAAAATGTTATTAGATATGAATTGAAATAATAATATTATCAATTAAAAGCTTTCAATTACATACTGACACTATATTGTATTGAATATTGATCATAAAATTGTTACTAAAAATGAATAGATAACATTACCTTTATGAGCTGAGACACTTAATTTCCAACTAAATGTAATTCAAACAATCTATTTATTTGTTATCACTAGGTACCTGATGACAAAATTATAAATTGACAAATATGAACAAAAATTAAACTAGGTATTTATAATTTCCTTTAACATAATACATAATAAATAAAAATATTCAATCCTCAAACTTATTTTAAAAGTATTAATAATTGAAATATTTAAATGAAAAAAAAAACCAATAATTTGTCCTACTATTAGATAACATATAATAATTTGCTGTGGCAAATATCATAATTACTATACTATATCAAACAAATATTCAAAGCTTATTGATTGATTTATATAAGTACCTAAATTATCACTTTTACTGTGACACAACAAATTGTCATCATATTATAAACTCTTAAGATAACATTTAAACCAATTAAAGCTACTAGATTATAATTGGAAATTTAAAAAATAATAACGATAATTTGAAGAGAAAACAATTAAAATTAAAATGATTACCTATTTTATAAAATATTTACTTTTCTTTATGTAATTTATTTGTATCTTTCTAATGAAAATGATTTTTCAGTTTTTTAGCAAATAAGTAATACCATATTCCATTTAATAGGTTAAAAAAATAGAAGATCAATATAAATATAGATTGTTAAGTAGCTAGTATAATAATTAAGTACCTTTATTCACTATTAGGTATATTAGAGGGAATATTTGAGATTTTGAAACTTGCATAAGTACTTTAAAATAGATACAAAATAAAAACAATTACTTTATTAGTTAACTATTTTAGTTTCATTAAATTTGAAAAAAAAAATAATGCAGTCACAAGTAAGTAAGTAATTAGTGTTTGAAATTGTTATAAAATATGCCCACATGTTCATAATATTTTAATTACATACTTACTACAATTGATAATGTAAATATAAATTATTAAATACCTAACTGAATTAGAAATTTAAATAAATTTCACTAGGTGTAATATATAAAGAAATTGTTTTTTTTAAAACTTTAAAATATCAATACTAGAATTTTAATAAAAGCTCCAACAGTGCAAATTACCAAAGCGTCAAATTATAAATGTAAAATATTATAATATATTTAAGAAAAAAATTGTACAGTACCCATAGGAATCAATGGTAATTATGAATAATTTATTATTGGGCAGGTGTGTAGTGCTCGGTAATCAAGTTGGAAAATTTTTTTAAACGGAAATTAGGGGATAAAATAAAATTAATACCACAACCGAGTAAACAGCACACTTCCCGGAGGGACATCGAGATGCATAAGCGTGTCGATGGACAATATTACGTTGTACACTCACTCATTTTGGACTGTTCGTTAACTAGATCGTAGTGTCCACTGTTCTTAGAAAACATCGGCAGACGACCGCTGTGGCAGGAGGACGTGTACGGCTCGGCACACAACTGAACCGCGACTGTACAACAGGTGGTTGTCGGCTCTGCCGGCGTCCGTTCTGGTCGCGTGCGTGTGCGCGTCTGAGGCGGTGAGACGGTCTGCGGCGACTGACGGCTGCGGGTGGACTGCGGCGCGGAGAAACGATCGCAATAACAATTGGCAGGCAGACACAACAACAATCGAATGCGGAGAACGCGTATAAACCGTGCGACTACAATATAACGTTATATAATGTGTAGAAAACACACACACACACGGGCGCAATATTATAATATTATTATTGTGGTGGTCGTCGCGCGGGCCGGCCGGCGGACAAGTTGCGGGAGAGTGGTGAATGAAAAGGGAAAAAACAAACGGACGAAATCGAATGATAAGCGTGCACAATCAACGTACAATCATCGACCGCGGCGGACTGCGAGTGATTATTGCTACCACCGGCTCGCGCGGAACTCGTACTAATATACTCTGACCTACTTTTACCGCCACCACCGCCGCCGCCACAGTCGTTCGCCGAAAAACGTTCACTTTTCCCGTCGGCGGCCACCGGTCAAGTTCAACCGTCGTCGTCGCCGCCGCAGGTCACGAGACTCGATGGTGGCTGCAGTCTGTGGTTTACGACGTTAAAATGTCGTCGTCTACGCGATGTAAATAATATATTACTACAACGCCGTCGAGTCGTATCGTTGCGGAGATATAATAATTTTCCTAAGCGTCCGGCGAGATAAATTGATAAATAACGTCTCGGAGGCGGCGGCGATGGAAACGGTTAGGACTTATGACGTCGCCGTCGTGTCCTCTGTGTTATCGGTCGGCGGCGGCGCAAAGGCAAACATTGAGAGCCCGCGCGTTATCGACATCGCGATTGTATTTCTCGAGAAAATAATAATAATAATAGTCATGCACAGGCCGAGAATATGTCGGTTACCGGAGGCAAACCGTACGGACATAACCTCTTTTCGAGCCGAAACACGACGGGACAGCCGCGCACCGTTATCTCGGCATGATAATATTATTTACTCTATGGCACGGTTGTTGTACGATATTTGCGACCGGACTCTGAGGGTGAACCACGGTGATAAACTAACTGATAAAGGATTTCAGCGCCAAAAGCCGCACGTGCACGTTCATTCGCTACGCTATCTGTCCGTCGGGCGAACCTTTTTTTTTGATTCACGAAAAATTATTGTCTACGATTATCGTTTAGGGACTAAACTTTAGGCTGTTTAAACGGCTCGGAAAGTCGGATGATTCGTCATATGACGAAGGAGGAAACAGGCGAGACGTAGAGTGCGTTATATCGTAGGTATCGAACGAAATATATTATTTAAAAGGTCTAAACGTCGTTCCTAGACATTATAATTACCTATTTATATTTTAAAACGTATCGCCTTATGCCCTTATAGTTGATATACTACCTATATGGCCAAATGGGTACTTACTAGGTATACACGGGCTTATAACATATATTTGGGTCTGTCAAGTGGTGAACACCTAGATACGAAATTTGCGAGGCACAGGCAAGTCAAAACGTTTTTATTATATAAATATACATTATAATTAATTATTTTCAAAATTTTTAAAAAAGTATTTTACTTCAGTGTCAGTTATAGAATTAAAAAAGGGGGGAAAGTAGGTAACCGCTCGGCTGTATAGTAAGCGGGGAGTGTACCTCGTCATTGAGTTAGTTACTGTAATGTAAGTGTTAGGTAAATTTGAATGCACACGAAAAATGAGTCTGAACGAAAATGGTCTGTCACTTGTCCAGCCTATAGGTGTATGGTGTATCTATTACTATTTATTATTTAATGGTACCTATACTTATATTGCTATTATAGTAATTTATTTTACATTAGTACCTAATATGATAAGTTCTATTAATTGTTGACGAAAATATTGCATTTATTATACCTATTATTAATGATTTAGTTACCTATTAGAAAAGTTTGATATTACTTATATCATAAGTAGGTAGTTACGTATATATTGTTGTTATTAACATTTGAGTCAATACCGACTTACTGTAGATCCATGGGCATGTTCAGGGGTGAGTGCTAGATATTATTATTTATTTTTATGTTTTTTAAATAAAATTTTGCAAAAAGTTGGCCTTGACTTGTAACTTGAAAGAAGCAGTTAAACTTACTGTAGCCACTGTTTCTACTATTCAAAAATTACTTTAAAATATAATTAAGGATTTTCAAAAATTGTTTAAAGAAGCTGAAGTAAAGATAACAGTTCCCTCCTAATTAGTTAAGAGACCTTCAAATTTAATTTTAAAAATGATTTTGCCTACTTTAGAAAATGACTAGTATACTAGATATCATTTTGTTTAAGTTTACATAAGAAGTACAGTGTCAATGACTAAAGAATTTCTTTTAACTTATAATTTTATGTTTAAAATAATAATTATTATCATTTAAATGTTTTTTTCAGCTCGACTTAATGAACTGACAATGTTAACTATGTATCACTACAACATCTAAAAAAGTATTTAATGAACTGGCTAAAACCCGCATAAAAATCCTCAATGATTATAGTTTCTGAAATTACCTCTTTTTTATTTATGTTTCTAAAGCTAAACCATTTAGACTTTGTTGACTTTAAGTATGTTTTCAGTCGTTTTAAGATAGAAAAAATACGTTCTAGCGTAGCTATTGCCTATTGTAACAAGAAGAGTTTTAAATATTTGTAAAAACTATTTAATATTAGGCACAATATCTATACAATAAGGTAAAGTCTCAATATAATAGCGGTTTGAGGTTTATTCACTGTGCTATTTTATAAATATAAATCTTTAAAACAAAAAATAGTAAATACGGCTATCTAGGGGGGCCATGGCCCCTGTGGCCCCTCCCCTAGATACGCCACTGGATTCCTATAAAAATCATTTCAACTACCCATCTCCTCAGTTCAAAATTTATAAGCACGCCTCTGTGTAGAACAATGTGAATAGGTATGTAGTATAGATACTAGATAGACAATAGGATAAAATCTAAATTTTTTGAAAATACCTACCTATACGAAGTATAAAATAAAATAGTATACGTAGAAGTTTAGAATCCTCACGAACTTTTTTGAATTGCAACAAAATAACTAATTATATATATTATAAAATATTATTATTATTATTATATCTAATTCCATCTAATTTGAACTTTAAATGTTTACAAAAAAAATGTGGACTATATTATGTAATTTTTAATTAGTTTAAATACAAATTTATAAAAAATCTTGTATTAAATTTTCAAGCTTTTTGACCGTACGAGAAAATTAATTTTCAAGAATTAATAAGAAAATTTTTATTTTTACTTGTTGAAAAAAAAAAGCAATAATATTTCAAATATCTATAATTAACTTAAAAAGAGTAAAATTATTTTGTAAATTATACTATACGTATATAAAATAATATTATAAATACTAAATATTTACGATTGTTTGTTTAAAATTTCAACAAAATAAGAAAATTGTTTGATTAAAAACTGTTTTATTTTAAAAACTATACTAGATATTTTCAATTTTGACTTCCTGATTTCTCTATAGATCTCTCCGCCATCACTGTCAGAATCTAGAACAGAATTCGAGATTTAAAATTCAAGAGTTTATATATGAATTAACTTACAAATATTAGGGTGAAAAAATGAGAAAAGTATAAATTAAAAGAATTATGTGTCAAAATGTAGATCTTAAATTTTACAAAAGAAAAAATACGTATGTATATTAATATTAATCTACATGGTTAAACTTTACTTTTCGAAATAGTTAGTGTTTTCATTTTAAAATAATTTTTTATTTTCACTTCTCAGTATAATAATAATAACATAAATATAAATATTTGCTGAAATTATGTAAAACTATTCGAAAACAAAGATTCAAGACATTATTATAATATGATAGGTGTTACATAATATGATAGGTATAAGGTATACATATTATGCAGTCAAGGAGCTAGTAGGTACTATATACAATAATTAAGGATGCAACATGCAATTATAGGTGGCTTTGGCATCCCCACGATTTTCGTCTATGAATATAAATAGTTTAATAGTTTTAAATAGTATATTATAATAGTATAATATTGTTACAGATTTGGTCAAGGACAAAATTCGCATTCGCTTTTATAAATTCACTATTTTTCTTAATCAATTTTAAAATCATTTCTCTCCGGTGCACGACACGGCCGCCGGCCGTACAGATTCGTACTCTGGTACCTATAGTGTTATGTGTTTATACATTATACAATATACATATATAATATTATGATATATTAATATATATATATATATAAATATCGCTAGTATACGTAATTCATGAATATTATATTATTTGTTATTGGTACGATAACATAATATATGATTATACGCGTTCTATACGTACCTACGTCCTACTTATAATAATATTATGATAGGCACCTTGGTGGTTTTGTACTTACTATCTAGGTATAGTACATAATTTATCCTTTATACCCTCCTTTTGCTATTACGATGACAGTTTTTTTTCTTCTGAACCTCGCTTATTTTATTATTATAAATGTATAACATTTATAATCATCCGGACTTCAATTGAAATTTCTTGCCAACCCCTGTAGCTTTATGATTAGTACATAATTAAATAATAAATATATTTAACTATCATCTTTTATAAATATTTAATTTTAAATAGTAGTCACTACTCACTAGGGTTGAATGGTAAATACTAGTTACTACTATACTAGTAACATATATTTGTCATATAAAATATTTAGGTATTACTGTATCACAACTATACATAAATATTAAAATATAAGACATTTTAAAAAATATAAGAAATTCAGTTATAAATTATAATAATTTAATTAGGTACCTAGTTAAAACAATTTAGAAATTAAATGGGACTTGTATATGTTATAAAAATACTCCTGCTTTCTGCTAGTTCTTTGGAGGTTATAACTATTAAGAGGTAAATTTATATGATAGTCGTGACTATAAAATGAAATTCAGTTAAGGCTAAGAACCAAGTGTAAAGTTAGGAATGGTTATGAATAAAGTATGAATGTAAATTGTAAAGTGATAAGATAATCTTTCCTTAGCTGTCATAACACATTACAGGGGAATGCATAATAGTATATTATACTATATAATACGATTTACCTACGTACCTAGTTAAAATGCTCTCCAGCCCTCTAGGGCCTAAAAATATATGTAGCACGAGCATATAATAAAACACACACACGTGTACTAAGTACAGACTAAACAGTTACTTTACAATTTAATAATACATTATTACAGAAATGTAATAGTATATTTGCTTTATTTTAATAATGGTGCATATATAGCTGCATATAGTTATATATCTATAATTACATTTTTATTTTAGTAAACGCAGCACTAGAGGTATGCAGTTTGAGAACTGTAGTAAGAACACTTATAGACTATTGCAAGCTGCTATAGTGCTTTGAAGTTTAAATAATATACGTATATAAGTACATTTTTATAGAATGATCTATAATAGGTAGTAGGTACTAGGTAGGTATAACAATCAAATATTATATTGGTGTAGTTCATTTTCATATTGTGTAGGAAATCATTATAATTAATAATTGTATTAATTACAAATAATAATTATCCAATGAAATAGGTATATATATTGTTATAGTTATTTATAATTTTTTTTAATAATATTACATACGATAGGTAAATCTAATTTTTTTTTATATAATCAAAATACACTGATAATGTAAATTTAAATTAAAAAAAAAAAATTACTACTGATTATGTTATATCTTGTGCAACTAACAAAATTAACATATAACACATAATAAAATTAACTAAATATACTAGTCATAGTCTTTATAGCAATGTGCCGAGTATAATATTAAATAGACTTCATTTTCTAGGATTTCTACTTTAGCTATACAGTTACCAATTATTTGTACAAAAAGTTACCCAAGGCCTAATTTGTAATATAGGTATGCGGAGAGAGTATAGTGCCAAGTAAATAAAGTATATTTTACCTTGAATTGGTGACTTTATTTTTGATACAAAACTAGTTTCAATATAGCTATTATTCACATGATTGATAATTCAAATAAAAATATTTAAAAAAAATAATATTTTTAAATGTTATTCAACTTACCAACTAAATAATATATCTAACTATGTACAAACTTATTTATTGTTTAAGAAGTGCATTTTAATTAATATGCATCTACGGGTATCACTTTTGTAACCTAATCAAATGAAGTAATTTGAGTTAAATCGGAAAAGGAGTATTTAAAAAAATTATTTAATTATTTAAAATCTTTACCATTTATAATAGTATAATACTTTAAACAGTTTTAGCAAACGAAATTTGAAAACAAATGCCAAATTATACCATTTATTAGAGAAAAAATGTCATCTCTATGCTTGAAATATACAATTCTATCTACAAAACGATTGATTATTACTATAATGTAAATAATTTTCAATTAGCCATATTTTTATATGTTTATTTTATGAATAAATTCTCACTAATTAAACACAAACTTCAAATATAGGTATATAATAGAATGATGTGTACGGTTTAGGGTCACTGTCATTGACACTCTGCAAGGTCATCACAAAAGTAATATAATATATATATATATATATATATACAACGGAATAAATGTATACATTTTCAAATCCGTTTCCTAATTATAAAATTAAAACATTTTAGATAAAATACCTTTATACTACACACATTAACACCTATGCTAGAGTGGGGACGCGGGTGAAATGTTCACGATATCCGTGTGTAACTCAGCTAATATAATCAACTTATGTTAGTACTTCTATATAATAACTGATAGTGATGTATGTATATGCAATATTATTTATTATTTATTATATTACAATTATTATACTATAGTACGAGATGTTTCATTCTCTATCGAGCATTTAAGTATAATTTATACTGTATAAATATATAGATACTATTATTTATTAAATACTATACACTGCAATAACAGTCGTATTGCATGGGCAGCCAATTAGGTGGAGTGTGTGGGATTAAAACGTTTAGTTTTTAATTTTTGTATAGCCAATAGCAAGAGTGGCTGAACCGTTAAACCATATTATATTACGAATGTCGCTGCTAAAATGAAAAATAACAAAATTTTAACAACCTATACAATCTGTAATACATAATTATAAGTTATTACTATAGATAGCAGTAAAATCAATATAGTATATAATATTATAAAGTAAATGAGGTGATTTTTATTATTTTATTTTATTACATTGTTCTATACACAATTATAAGTTATAACACATTAATATTTATGAAGAATCTCGTATTAAATTTTCAAACACAATTACCAATCTATACATTTTTTTTTGTATAAAAAAAAAACTAATAAAAATCAAATATCAAAAACGTAGCTCAAAAAGAGTCAAAATATTTTGAAAATTATGCAATGAATAGAAAATATTAATATAAGTATTAGGAAAAAATTTTAAGTATCTGCGAATATTTGATTTTTAATAACAAAAACAAAAATCAAATCGCTTTTATTAACAATTGATTTTACGTAAAAACTTTAGTTTTTCCTTAATATTTTGTTATTTTTTTCTGATAATTTGAAAAATACTGGGATTTTTTAAATTTTGATCTGTTTAAAATATAAGTTATCTCCAATTTTCTATCATAAACCACCCTCAGAATTGAAGATCGAAGCATTTTATTGACTACTTATCGTGTACACAGATACAAAAAAACAAACACACACACACATTGAACAAAAGAAATATTGAATTTTTTTAAAAATCAGAAATTTTATTTTAAATGTAAGTATCTAATAATGAAATAGTAAAACTATTTTCTAATAATAATAATTATCTTTTTATTATTTTTTGATTAATTTTTTTTCAAATATAAAACAATAATATTAATACAATTTTGGCATCTATAAACATCATCATCTTACCGTTGTGTCCGACCATCCGTTATAGTTACCATCACTATTACCTGATACCTGTAGGTACATTAGTTATGATTGTTGCAGAGCATATTTTAACATATAAAGTAGGTGGTATGGGTGCTACCTAGTGAAAAATTGGTGCCCCATTGTAGTTAATGGACGTGCCTTGTGCCCCATGGCCCATGCAGCTATGCCCCCAAGTCCCGGGGCACATAATTATTATTATTATTATTTCCTTATGGCTTATAGTGTCATCTAGTGAAAAATACTTAAAATATGGTCTGCAACAATCATTGTTGATATTAAGAATTAAATATTTTATTACTATAGTGTGATAAGTAAATAATTGCATAACAGTTCTGTTCAAAGTAAATTCATACTAGCCATTATTAAAAAATGTAAGTACCATATTATACAGGTACCCAAGTTCTATTTAAATTGTAAATGGAATCACAGCCTGGATAGTTTATTTTGTATAATTTTACCATTGGGATTTTTGCATTTTGAGTATTATAACCTGAATATTTTCGTTCGGACATTTTTATCTAAATTGGATTTATTATTGAATTAAAAAATAACATAAGTAAGTAGGAACTAAAAGTATCGTAACACTATAAGACTTTAAGTCTAAATATTTTCTGTGTAAATCAATACATTATTTTAATAGATTTATCAATGCAATTATTTTCAATATTAATATGTAAAGAAATTCTAATTGAATAACATAAATTTAAAATTCAAACAAAAAATATAGGTGTAATTACATTTTTAAATAACCATTTTTACCTTTCTTCCCAACCAATTAATTTTAATAGGTACGTATATTAAAATTTACCAAGTTAAATTGAATTACGTCTACGATATTTTTGAAAATAACATAGTTTAAAAGTTATGTTAGTAAAAAAGCATTTTATTACTTACAATAATAATTAAATGATGTAAAAAATTAATTATTTTGAAACTATGAATGATATTAGACTATACATTTAGCGTAAGAAAAAAGAAAAAAAGAAAGTGCAATTCAAAAAATTATTAGAACACGCAGAAATGTATACAATGTGACTGTCGTCTGTCAGTCTTAAGCACAGTTATAAGTATGCAAACATTGCAAACATAGAAAATTAAGTTTAACATGTGACATTATAAATGGTAGCATCTACCTACTTGATAATTAGTAATATTTTAAATATTTTGTATTAAATAAGTAAAGATATTTATCAAATAAAAATATTGCATGCAAGATGGACGGTTTAATAAAACATGGCATACAATTAAAACACATATATATATAATGCATATTGTAATCATAATTAAATGTTATTAAGCAAGACATGCGATTTGGATGTACCGCAATTATCCACAATTACTTTTGTGAAAAAAGTAAATGTTTTTCTTTCGAATTCAGCTATCAATGACGTAGGAATATTATAATAATACTAATAATACTATGAAAAGTACAAGTAATTGAAAAAAAACAACAAAATAATATTAGACGTTTTATAATGATATATAATATATTATATACCATATAATGATATAAGTATACGAGTATTGAGTATTTGAGTATCAATAATAGTGTTATAGATTACTATTTATTTTATTATACGAGTACATTGTGATGTTGTTAAATTACTATTTTACTGTATTACAACGTGTATGGAAAATATTATGATGTATTTTAATAAATTATATTGTGCATTGTGCATTGTGCATAATTGATAAATTTAAATTCAACAAAATCAATTCTAACAGAACATAACTAACTCTAATAATATAACAAATTATTTTTTTTTTAATTAATTTAGGTATAGGCGGTTATTTGTTTTTATACTCATACTTTTCTTCCTTTTACTTTTAACATTCAATAATGACATAATATAATATAGTTATCCAAATTCTGAATTTTGGAATTTTATAGTATATTTTAAGACCAGATTTTCAGATACCTACTTAGATTTTAGTATATCTAGGTACTATTTAATGAGTATCCTGGGACAAAACAAATTTCATTTTTTCAATGATACATAACCCTCTGTAAGTATATATTGACCAGACAATTTTATCGACAATGTTGCTTTTAAAATTATTTTTATTATTAAGCCTAATTACTAACTATAATCAGGGGTGTAATTTCAGGTTTTTTTCGGGTGTGCGAGGTATTAATCATGTCATTTAAAATAGATACACGTATGACGTATATATCGTACATTATCCTGCTTAAAAATATTTCCCCATATCATAGATCAAATCATTGCATCAGCATAAAAAGTAAAAATCAATTTAAAAACTAAAATATAATAATAAAAATGTATTATAAATACTAGCAAGATATTTGTTTATAACCAATGTAATTTAAAATTGTAATCATAATTGACAGTATACCAATATTAATAAATGTCAATATAAAAATTAAAATAGGTACAATTTAATTTTAATCATATTAATAATCATGCATTATTTCATCAGGGCGCAGACCAATTGGGTCATTTTATCCCCTTAAATGACGCCCATGACTATAATGTAATTATTAATTCTGAATTATACTTTTATATATAAAATATAAAATTGATATTGTAATATTTGGTCTAGTATTTGTTAAGCTCCAACAATTTATAGTAGAAATTATAAAATATTAATAAATAACTATTAATTACTATAATTTTCAAATAATCGTAAACATTATTTTTTTTTAGGTATGTACTAGGTACATCATTAAGTTAAATAATTTTAAAATCACTAGTCAGGATTAAGATTTATATACTTAAACATTTAAAAAAAATATCTGCTCAATAATTTACATTAAAAAATTCAACTTTCGTCTAAAAAAAATCTGTATCGTCACAAAATTTTGTTATTAGTTAAATGGGATAAAAAATCTTAATATATAAAATATGATCGTTGTATTAAACAATTCAAAAAATTGAAATTTGAATGTATTCATTATTAAAGAATATCATTTGGGGAAGTGTGCTTGATGAATAGAGCTGTGTATATACAGTACTAAATGTAACTCTTGTTTCGTACTCGCACTAAGAGTGTTAAAAAAAACTATTTTTCTTTTAGATAAATCAGATTGGTGATCATTTTCTAAGAAAAAAGTAAATATACCTTTATTAATTTATCGTAAAGCTAAAGGTCGGTTCACTGTGCCACTTCACTTCGTCCATCAAAACTTTAAATACTTTTAAGTTAAGTTAGGCATAATAACTAATTAACTTTACTTATTTGAAAATTGATTGTTTTATATCAATATATTCAGAAAAATGTTACACTGAAAAAATGTAAGAAAGTAAAAATATATGGTAATTGATATATATGGTTTTTTTATCAATCGCATTATTAAATATATTAAAAAAATAGGATAATTAGGTCGTAGGTATATAGGTATATAATAGTTTTTATATTGATCTATATATAAGTATATGTGCCTACGTGAAATAAAACGGAGTATATATATTGTTTATCTGTCTAAATATTACAAAATGACGTATTAGACTTGTATTTTTTTCAGATATGATGATATGATTAATGTATGCAAGGTAATTGCTGCGATAATAATTTTAATGGTTGTGAAAGACCAACTCAGAGTTTGCTTTCCACTTTTTATAACATCCGTTTTTATTGTACCTATGTGTATGTATATATAAAAAAAAAAAATGTTTTTTTTACCTACCTCTTATACTTGTATAAGTCTTATCGGTTCGAACATTTGACAATAATACTTGTTAGTATACTTTTCATCACTTCGAATGCAATGAATACTTTGTAAAAATATAATTAGGCATATATTATTGTAATATAAACTTAAAAATCACTTCACTTTTTTTTCGACCAATAATAATGTTATAATATATGGTCGGTATTAGTTTTTCTACAAATTCACTGCTTCGGGCTCTTCTAAACATTTCAACACCTAACCATAAGACGGTGAATTATTACTGTGGAAGGTGGAACCACATTAATAATTAATTATGCACTACGAATTAACTAAAATTTAATTTATGTAAATATATGCATGTATTGTATATGTATAATGAGTTACGATTATATTATTACAGGTATATCGTGTCATTATGTACACATATATGAACCGTTACACGATAAACGTGTGTAGTTTAGAAAAATTAAATGGACAACGATTGTAGAATATTAAAAAGTTTAATATTTTATAAAAGATTTGTATGAATAGCTATCGGCAGCAATCGGGAAAGATATTTCAATTTCACATATTATATTTATTTATATAAATATGAATTACATAAGAATGGACAGGTACACGATTAACAAATACGGCTATGTACAATATACTCGTGTATTATACAAACAGATCAGACTTTTAGATATATTGAGTACATTATTGGAGGCTGCAATATGGATTTAGTCGGAGTCCTGATTGAACGATTCGACCGCTGATCCTATAATAATTGTATATAATATTATACAATCGTACCTATTAATTAAATAGGTATTTTTAAAATACGAAAATAAAAGAATAAAACGCATTATAATGACAACTATAATTATAACTTAAAGTGTAGGCACATAATACAGGTATATACGATTTCTTATAAAGCCTTATTGTAGTTTATATACCATTTGAAATTAGAAAACTAGGTACATTAATAAATATTAAAATAATATTTTATGATAGCCGATAAGTGGTGTATATACTTTAGCATACACAATTAATAACGTCAATATAACACGTAAAAATTAAAAGACATTCTTATAACATTTTTATTTAATGAAGATAGTTATGCACAAATGATTTCAATTATAAAAAAATGTTTTAAAACCTATCAAATCGCACTGCAACCGCAATCTGTGTAATATCCTATTGAGTGTAATGTATTTTTTACACAGACGTTAAACACCTACCGCTGTTGTAAAGGTGCAAGGTGATCTACATTATATTATAGGCGCACATCACAATCCATTACGAATATTACGATTGTGAAATTTGTTGACCTTCATACCTGTCGAATTACCAAAACGAATATTATAAAAACTCACTTAAAAGAAAAAATATATTATAAGTTAGAATTTTCACGTAAATATGCGATCTGTAATTGATATTTAATTAGATTGCGATCGGTTATATAAACTTATAATTATTAAATTGAAATCATTGTTTTTTATTATTATTATTAGTAGTAAATCGTGACCTAATAATTCATTTTATTTAGATATAGAACTCCTCGCCGAAACATTATAATATAAGCTATATATTATATATGCTAACTTATTATCTACCTGGTTGGTTTATAATAATAAGTTGTTTCTATTATTTTCGGTAAAACGAATTATGCACGCGTGTTAAAAAAGAGAATAGTAGAATATTATACAAATTTTTTTGTTTAACATATTTTGTGTTTGTTGTTAAATGTTGGTATAATATTTATTATTTACGATTAAAAAAAAAAACAACAAAATAAGCGTTATGATTTAATAATATTACTGTGAACATTCTGTATAATAGGTACTAAAATATACTTATCTAAAATTTGTAGGTAGGTAGTAGGTATAGTACAAATTGTACACTTGTTACAAAATGTAATCGGTGTATTTTGTTAATGTTTGAAGTTGGACATTTTAGATTACTGCTCTTCATCAATTTATTATATCACCAGCCGTGTATATTATTATTAGGACTGGAAATATATTGCACGAAAAAATGATGCTTTTATGTATTAAAAATTCAAAATAATGCGCATTTTTAATTTTAAATAAGTTTTGAACCAAAAATATTTTTATTCAATTTAAAAATTATTTTACAGAACTACGCATACTATCAGGTTTTCTATTGTAGTCCTTTATCTAAAAAAACATTATTCTCATTTAATTTTCTATCATCACTCGTAAGTCGTAATCATAATGTTTACGTCATACCATTGCATACTGATCCGTTCGTAAAATTTGATCAATAATATTCCGATTAGGTAAAAATAACCTGTTATAAAATTACTTTTTTAAGTAAAAATCTTAAAAGAAAATTCATAAGAACTGGATTTTAGTGTTACCTAAATGACTTGAAAACCTTAAAATGCTGTAAAAAAAAAATATTACAAAATGACCTTAAAATTGATTTATGTCAAAAAATATATTATAAAAAAATTCTAAATAATAACTTCTTGTTCTGATTTAAAAGTACATGAAACATAATATTTGTTATAAAATAAGCATCGCGTAGCTTTGGAAAACATTTCAAACTGCATCGATATCACGGTTCTTATTATTATAATATGTATCGTTAAGGGCCAAAGTACACACAATTATTTAAATGCTTTTTACTTTACGCGATATCTCATCTATTAATTATATTATGTTTATGCGTTTAATGTATACTGTATAAACACTATGAACGTGTGTCTGCGCACTGTGTCCAAATTAAAAAGGGAAATATGTGTTGTGTTGTTGTTTAAATTTAAATATATGTAATAAGTTATAAACAATCTCATTATATAATATTGTACATATTTTGTACCTACGCGAAGTACAACAACTATTTTTGTGATTATGTCATTTGCTGTCTCACGCAACGCCGCACGTGTAACTTTTTGGCTCCTATTTAATGTTAACCGTTTTGTTCTATTGTTAAGATCTATATTATTACTAATTATCCAATATAATAATATATATTATAAAAAATAAATCATTTTAAACGATTGTAAACTATTGTAGGTCATATATTGTAATAGGTAGGCACAAGACGGACAGCTAAAGGTTAATGAAAAGTGTTGTCTCTTTTACTTTTCTTGCGATTAAAGAAAACATTTATTGACTAAGAGAATAAAGTGAATTGTAAGTGGTCTGTAAAGTGAGTAGAAGCTTTATGCGAATAGTAAGTAACACTAAATGACATTGTTGACCAGTTTAATAAACGTGGAATTATAACTAAATGAATAATTCGGTCTACCGAATTCCTATTCTGAATTGTATTTACTTTGAATAGGAACGAGTTACTTCCTGTTACAATAGCTATAAATAGTAATGTCACTCAGCTACTTTATTATAACGGGCCCTAGATCACCTTTTGTCCTAGGGTTCAAAAATTCTGGTTGCGGCATTGATGGTCGTATATATTTCTGGTTTTTCGTGTACGTAACAAGGCTACGGCTTAGCACACGTGCAGGTATTAAATTGTTTACAAAACATAGTAATATAGAAAATCAAATACCTAAGCTTTGATCAGGGCCTCGGGGGGCATATTAATCATTTTGAACACTAAAAAATGATCGCATATTGCGTTGTTCTGATGCATTTCTGTCCTCGTTGTTATAGATAAACCGCGGAAATGGATAAGCAATAAATTTAAAACCAATGTTTTTCTACTGAGTTGTACGTACACACAAGAGAGTTGAGTTTTATAAGCAGGTAAACTCAGTGGTGTAATTACGGAGGTGCATTACGATGCACTTGTATCATAGTACAACCACTGAACCAGGCTTTATTGTAAAGCGCAGTAGGACACTAATATTGTGCAATAAAAAATAAAAAATGTGCTGTTGACTAAACGAAAATGTGCACTTGATAAATATGTAAAATATTAAGAAGTAACTGTTGTATAAGACCTATTTGATATAATGATTGTAAAAAACAATTTTATCTCAAAAATAAACTTTTGGGTATTACAATTTGTATTCAATATTTTATCAAATGTTGACTATAGTAATAGTAGGTATAAGTATCACTCACCAGTCAGTTTATTTAAAATGCATGGGACAAGTCATAACTTGGAGATGAAAATAGTCAATAGAGCGTATAGTTTACTATTTAGAATAGTACGCACATTAATTATTAAAAGTTCTTTATATATTTTCGTATAGATACTTTTTTGAGGGGGAACGAGGTTTTGGTGAAAAGCCCCCTAAAGTCACTAAAACATCAATTTATTATTTGTGCAGTTGAAAAAAATCCTTATAATAATAAAGCTTGCACTGAACTTATTTGACACATATAAAAATACTGAAGCCGAACTTTAATATTTTATTAAGGTATATTATATATATATATTATAATATTATTTCACTGTTTTGTTAATTTTTTTTATATATAGAAAATATTAACTTACTGAACAAACAATAAAATAAAATCATGTAATAATTATGTTATCACATAAAGGTATCAACTATAGCCTCGTTATAAACTTCGTATAGTCTACATTGCAGACTATATTTTAATAAAATAACATTTTTTACATAAACATAAGTGTTGTATTTTTATACACGAACATATAGTACCTATATGTATTTAAACTTTAAAATATACAGATTATGTTTAGAATAGTTATGATATATTTTTATATATAATACAATATAAAAGTATAGTGCACGCAAGTGGCTTTGAAATTTGAATACGACTTAATTGACTCAACAATTATTGAACCAATGACAGTTTTGCACTCGTCCTGCTGATATTTTTTTATTGAATTACGCCAATGGATATACGCGTACCTAAACATTACTAGACAGAACATTTTTTCATAACTTTTGCCACCATTCTATAAGCAAACGTCTATCGTATAGATCACACACGCAAATATATATACGACTAATATACTGTCTTTGAAACGTTACACATTTTTTAACCAGTGAAAATATTATGATATTATATGCATATCATCAGCATATATGTGATAATACGCAATAAATAATTGGGTATTAAAATAAGTTATAATAATGTATAGGTAACTATAATTATTGTTATAATTGCCTATATCTTACATTAAATTGGAAATTATTTATATAAATAACAAGGATAATTGTTCGATATACTTAATAATTATATTAAAATTTTAATATCAACTGGCCGCGCATTGTTCACGCTATAGTTTGAGCTGGCCAATACAATTGGTATATTATACAACCTGATACCTGAATAATTGGATATGTGTACTGTTAGCTTATATAATATGTGATACCTTATTCCCACCTAATATAAACGTATTCATTAGTTCAACAGCAATCGACTGTTTCAAAAATGTAATTATGTGTACGGCAGTGTTTTATTAACTCTAAATTTACAAGGTCAAGGTCCCGGAAACAAAAAAATGTAATTATTATATCCACTTAAATACAGTGATACAGAAATTTTTTCGACTGTGCTTACCTCTATAGATATATTTATTTATTTTGGAGCTATTAGATAATCTGCAATATAATTATGGAACAGCTGTACATATTGTACAGTACAATATATTTTATTATTATATAATAATGATAATAATACTTAGGTACTTGAGCTCTTTTAACTTTTAATTTCAAACAGTGCATTAAGTGCTCACAATGTATATTGATATATTTAAAAACACTAGGTGATTGATCATACACGCTTGATTCCCATTATTTCCTTTAAAAATGAATTTATTCAAATCTTGACTTTTTGAATTTTTAAGCATACTTAATAGAGCATCATAATATAAAAGTATATTATATTAAATGTATTATTTTGATATATTTAAATCTAAATTCGAACGAGTAGTATTTGAGTTATTAAAAATATTAAGAGCACTTCTTCAAATGGTATACAGAATCTCAAACAGGTTCTCTTATATCTACACAAAAGTTCTAAAACTCAGAATTTAAATAAATTCATTACTATAGGAAGAATTGGAGGTGAGCGTGTTTGGTGAATCACCCATTCGATAACGCATAGAAAATTATAGTGTTAGATATTTCAAAATTATAAGCCTATGGATTGCGTTTCTCTTTTTTTATCCTTTCAAATTATTTTTGTATTTACACGATGTATATATTTCGTAATACATATAGCTCGACTAAAATGCCTATAAATCCATCATCATCAACATCTACCTAGCACCCAAACTAAACCTACATACTCGTGCATTACTCGTGTGACGGTCATTGCTCATTACTCATTGAGATCGAACTGTAGGAAGTTGAAACCTGCAGGACCTCGTTAGTCATGGCCAATTATATTTGTCGACCTTCCGTTCTGTTGTAACACCGCATAAACGTATTTTATAAAGAAAAAGTGAAAGGGCATTGTAATAGATTATACTTGCACTGTAGAAAAATTAACTTTCATAATGTAATATTTATTATTAGAATATATTGTTATACGAATTATTATTGTTTCGTTTGAAAAAGTGCGGTTATAAAATATAAGTCACCTGTATATAATAACCATTATAAAACGTTCAGAAATCAAGCGGCGCCAAGGACAATTATTATTGTGTTTATGTCTAGGTAACCGCTGGGTACCTGTACCGAAGGTAGGCCATGGTCTAGTAATAACATTATCCTGTCAAATAAATAATTGGGAAAAACGAATAATGATTAAACATTTTAATCGAAATAATATCATATCAATCTGATGCACGCATTAATAATAATTAGGTATCTATATAGTAAACTATGTATAGACAAAGATAATTTTTAATTATATTGTGGTCTAATGGTCTTGCATTAAAGAGCACGTGTTTTTAAATTATTTTAACGTATTATAGGTTTAAAAAAATAATCTTAATAGTTGATTTGTAAACCCGAAAATGGTATAGATTTGTTTGGAAATAATCGTTGTTTAAAAATCTTCAACATTTCTTTTTCAGTTATTTCGAAAACTTTTGAAAATTTCGATTATTTGATAAAAGCACAACTTTTCTATCAAATCTACAGATTAATTTTAATACCTGTAAATTATATAATTTTATACAAGGATACATTTTGAGCTTTGACTCATCCTAAATTACTTAAAAACTATTTTCCCCAAAAACATCGCATATAGGTACCATGCTATAATATAATCGGTGACTTAAAAGTTATAAGTTTAAATAAGTCTATATATTTTGAAAATATAATTTGTGTATAGAAAACTATAATAAACGTAACAGAGAAAACTGAAAAGTTTCAAGTAGTGTTTATACGATTAATATTTTTGAATTACAACAAAAATCATTTTTAGAAAATAAATATTCAATACATCAAAAATTAATTTTAAAATACTCTTAAAAAATTAAGAAGGCTTCGCCAATATATTTTTTTTAATTTCAATAAGAAATAATTATGAGGAACCTTTAACAAAATTTTAGATCTTAAATTTAAAATAGGTTATGTATATTTTATTTGTGTTATTATTTATTGAACTATTAAAAATATGTATATAATTCTATACAATTTGCTTAGCATGCAGGCAGGGAAAACGTCTAATTTATTCAGTAAATTATCATCAACACGCAACACCGGCGCAAAATACCTATCTGAAAACAGTGAAAACAGAACAAATAATAATTTTATAGTATACCTATTAGTCGACATCCTGACTGTATAAATAATTGCCTATAGCCAACTCCTTATAATAATATAATTGCTGTTCATGATAGGACCTCTGCAAGGCAATAGACACTGAACATGCTAGAGAGAAACTTATTCAACACCGATGGATGTAGATATTTGTAGATATTGATGCATTTTTATCGCTGCTCCGTATCATTTTAAATCAATTTTTCGAACGCGAAGCCTTTAATCTAAGTAAAAAAACACGAGATACTGAGACCCATGCACTTCCCTAAGGATGGCCTTGGTCATCAAATTGATTTGAAATTATCTATTTTTATTTTCATGTTAATAAGACCAAATTTCATTCCAACATATTAATTAATCTAATTAGGTGTTATGAATTTAGAATAATGGTTTGGATTCCTCACATTTTCTTCATGACACTACAAACATTTTTAAAATAAACATGAATATAAACACTTCTATCAAAATTTGATCTTAAAAATGTAAAAATGTTAATACATTTTTATATATTCAACAGTGAATTACGTTTCTTCGTAGGACCCAAAGTGAAAAATTGTCTTAACCCGTTTTATCATCAAAATAATATCATTATTAGTAAAATGGTATAGAAATGCATTAGCTAGTTTAGGTATGACATAATATGCAATTTATTATAATATATAAACAAAACAATTGTTGTTATATATTTATGCGAGACATATACAATTTTTAACATGTGTGTAAGCGTGAGATCATCACATATACTAAAGGTTATTAGCAACACATAAACTACCACGACCAACTCGCAAGAAATCATTTTGTTGCCTACACTACAGAACTCCATACAAACGGCGCGTTAAGAATTCCTGTAAAAAAAAAAAGGGTCAAGGGGGAGACAATTCCCCCGTCACTGAGATAGCGAATTTGTAGGTGTGGTTCTTGTTTATATAGACATTTTTAAAATTTGTTTTATTTTTTACAATTAAATTGTGTTAGATAAATTGTAACGGTGAACTATAAAATACTGTATCTGAATAGAGCTATGTTATCATGGCTTTAACCGGTGATAATGTTCTTCGATAGTAAAATATGTTCATTTTTTTTTTTTTTTGATTGAATATTAAAAATAACATTTTAAATAGATAAATTATTTTCATTGTAAAAAATTGTTCGTTGTAAATAATTGATTTATTCGTATTTTTTACAGGAATATAAAATACAAAAATTAAACATAATAATATACAGAATAGTAATTTAAATTTTTTTTTAATTGTATTCAAATACTATAAAACAAAATTCTGTACAAAGTACCAAAATATTTTTAAGACGAAATTTTTTTTAAAAGCCGCGCTTTACATAATATCTTTCAATACAGTACAGCTATATAATATACGTATCATCATATATAAACAACGCGTGCCACTGAACTATAATCACTATACTCACAATACGCGTGTATATATGTTTGTGTGCACCTACCTACCTACTATAGTACTTATACTTATACTATATGTATACATAAATATGAATCAAACCAACGTGTTTGTATTATACAGCCATACAGGCCACAGGGTTATACGTCAAGGATGCTCATTCCTTTTTTTTATCGGTTAATATTACATTTATTCATATTATGATTTTCTCTTATTTTAAGTAAGTATAGTTATATGAAAACTATATCCATACCTATGCGTATCCATATAAATACGATTTAATAGTCAGTTTAGTAATTTTTTATACTCCGATAATTTTAAATTTTTACAAACACAAAATTCCATTATCAGTATTAACAAAAATTACTATAATTTTCAAATCATCATAGCCTGCCCTATATAATATTACCATGGACTATTTTTGTTAAATTCAAAAACTCAAAAATACTCGTTTGAATTTAGATTTAAATAGGCAATAGATGTCAAAATCAGAAAAAAAATAATTTTATGCTTTGCAATTTACATTAAAAAAAAATGGTTTTTTTTTTAATAAAATAAGTTTGTTTCAACATAACAAATAGTCCTACCGATAGAGATAAATCTTATAGATTCATTAAACGGTATAACATATATACCTGTTTGATTTATAGTCTTATAAAATTTAATACACTATAATTTCAATAAATTCATTATTTGAGTGAAAAAGTGGGCATATTTGTTGAATCACTCTGTACGTACCAATAATATGTACTTATATATACATAACATATAAATTGGTGTATATAGGGTCACATGTAGGTACACAAACGGCTAAATGGCTAAAATACATGGTACAATTTATAATAACCATAATAAAATAAATAGTGTCACCTTGGTAACAAACCGCCACCAAAGGCGTTCAATCATTCCTTTGGTGAACCACAAAAGCCGCAACTCGCGACATTATAATAATATTATCGTCGTCGTCATCGCTGTTTGTACAATATAGGTCGGTAGTGACAGTGTAATAGTATATATATATTATGTATTGTCATCATGAATGTACGCACGTGCGCAGGACTCCGATAATAATAATAATAAATAAGCATCGCACAGTTTATTACTATGTATAATTAGGTAGATTTTCTGTTTGAGCGATGGACGAGGAGCAGCTGCAGCCGGTACGTGCAATTCGTTTGTAAATAATAATATTTTTTATTGTTTAAGATTTATCTGCATTGATATATTGCTAAAAATGTCACGGGGATATCTACTCCTTTTTCGCGTATAGTTAAAAAGTTAAATAACAAAGGTAAACGTCTTCTGATAAAGTATAATTGTATAAACAACTGTATTCGGTCTAAATGAATATTTTTTTTTTTAGTAAAATTAGATAGGTTTAAGTATGTTTGCCCTTTAAAAAGGGGACGCATGCATTTTTCCATACGATTTTGTTCAATATGTGGTACAGGTAAATTACACATATGAGTATTTTTCTATGTTCGATTTAAATTTTTAATGTACTTATGTATGCATTTTTAAAATTTTTTTTATCTAGGCTATTTCGGAAGTCGATTTAAAATTTAAAATTTTAAAAAATCTTAAAATTAAGATATTATTGCATTTGAATTTATTTTAGGTATATCAGATTTTAAATATAAAAAATGATTCCTAAATAACTAGTCTAGAATATATATATATTATGAATTAAAATAAAACTCCAATTTTCGAATTAGGTAAATCAAAAAACAAAATTAATTTTGCTGATAATTATATTTACATAAAAATTCTCGTTTTCCCTTAAATTTTTGATTATTTTTTCCAAGTACTGAGAATTTTTAAGTTGGACTTCTGTAATGTACAAACTAGATCCGGTTTGATATTCAAAACTATTCTCATTTCTGAAAATCGAAGAATTTTATCGACAACTTATCATTCACTCATACATACAAAAACAAAACACAGCATTATAAGATTTATACATTCATTGCTCCGCTCAGAATCTATATATAAATGAACACTTGCTTATAATAGTAATAGTATCAGTTATTATTTGTTTCGGATCGTTTAACATTTTTTTTACATTTATTGTATCGTTTTTGATAAAAAAAAAATAGCAAGCTCAACATGTTATAATTATATAATATATCGTGTATTTGTGTGTCGCACTATGCATTTATGGTGCTTTGGTGCTTATTATATTTATGGACTAGGAATACGTGCATGTGTCAAGATCCGAGTTAAACAAAATTTAAATAAAAATAATAGTAAAAAAAAGTGGTATATTTAATTTAGACTTAAAATAAATGTGTATAACGAAATTATAATATCCATTAAAACACCTACACAATTGAATTATTTCGAGTAGTATACTTTTTTTAAGTGGGTCCATTTTCCTCTTCGAAAAATGTTGTTTTCATTTTCCTTCAACCAATACTAAAATTATGCTTTTTGTCTTATGAATATTAAAATATTCTCTTGATATTGATCAGGTATACTTAGATACTTACCTACTCAGAAAGTCTAAAGATCCATTTTTTTCAAGTTGGCCAGTTCTAGATACCATAATAAATAGTTATGATAAGTGTATTATTATCTATTTTTGATACTGAATTATACTGAGGTTTAATAATTAATAATACATTTTTGAAAAAAGTACGTGCTTATATATAAGCTTGTTATACAGATTCGCACAAAATTAGTACAGTACCAATGTGAACTGATACAATTTTCAATTTTTTTTAGGGAAGTAGCCAAACAAATGTTTGCCAAACAGACCCGCCAGGGGCGACCCTAGCGAATAGCTTACATTAGAAAAATTTTTACGGACGACCACGAGTTGTTTACCAATTATCGAAATGGTTTTTAATGTTTTTAAACTATCTATATGTAGCATGCGAATTGGTGAGCTTTTATAATGATAATATCTATACATCATATGATTTTCTATAAATTGAAATGTTTGTGTAAAAGTAGTAGGTATTATTTTTATTAGGTAATAAAAAAAAATTGTTACATTTCACACCATGAATCGTAGAAAGCTGATAGAAAAATTTGAGGAACTTTTAAAAGTTCTATCTTCATTGTGGCGAGTATCTCTAAATTATGTAGACAAGTAAAAATTACAATATTTTATAAATTTAAAATTTTCTTCACGATTTGTTACTTATTGTAATAATTTAACGCTTCGCGCAGTTCTATTAATGTTTTAGGTAACTTACTTGATCGACTAGTGTGAATATTTTGTCTTACTCAAGAAATATCATGAACTATATCTATGTTGTTCAATGTCAGTAAAATCACCATTCACCATTAACTATAGTAACTCTTGACAAATTAATTTTGGAGGGCGTTCAAGATTTTCTTGAACTTTGCTTTCTTTAGCTTAACGCTTACCTTTCGAATATGTTTTTAATATATTTTTGATGATTGTATTCAAGGTTACTTTCCTCGATCATAGTTAAATTATTTATTTTTAAAAATTAATTATAAATTATTTTTTTTACAAATTTATCATTCAATATTCCCCAATAGTTTTTTTGGAATCTGTGTTTAAAATAATTAATAATTGATTAATTTTTCTCGTTTAACAAATAACAATATTTCCATTTTAACACACACTCTATTATTATGTTATATACATAATATACTTATACAATAGTCATGTACTATATATTTATATATCATTAGCATTGTCTATACTAATCCCCTTAAAAAAAAAATCTCGCATACTTAAATTGTATTATTGAATAGGTCTGTAAATAAAGTACCAAAAAAGAATGGTTTGAATTGGCTTTAGATACCGTGAAAATTTTACAGAAAAGTTCTATGGACTATGAGAAACTCGTACGATCAAAATTCGTTTGTAATATTCATTTAGCCATTTAGACTACCATGCACATAAATTCAAGCGAGGAAATCGCGGTATATTAGATCTTTTAATATTTGTAATTATTGTAAATTACAGCGTGAGAAAGAGGCGTGATTCAATATTTTTTGATTTCATAAACTATTGACTAAAATTAATGTCTTATTTCTTTAGGTTCTGTAAAATTATTATCATTGACTTTCAGATTATTACTGTGTTTATAATACATAACTGTTTCGGAATATTTCCTCTTTAATCTGTTACAAATTTCAAAACCTATAGTTATACCTAGATTTGTCTCACTCGTAGTAGATAAGGTCATAATACGCATAACATGTATATAGCTAGAGTAACACATTTAGCATACAAGTATATTTTATAAATAGGAAAAAATCACATTCATCGAATACTTGAATAAACTCAATGTCTACCTATAAATTTCAAGCGTCAGGCGTGCCAATGTATACCTAAATACTTAATAAAAATTAAAAATTATAAACATAATATTGCAGCTGAAAAGGCCACGGACAGAATTACACAAGAAACACACTGTGGCCAGCGAACACCGATGCGTACAATGGATTCCCCAAGTGGACATGGTCAACGACAGTCTGGACACAGCCCTGTTGTCAGTTTACAGTCATTCGGGGCTATCGTTCCCTAGGAACAATGAAGTGTGCATGCAAAAAGAAACCTTTATGATGTGTTTGAAGTGAGAAATTTATCGAACAATAACTAATGTATTATATAAATATTTAATTATAATCCAGTGAGCGTATTTTAAAACTAAGCAAACTAAATCGATAAAAATATTAAAGAAAAAATTAATGTTTAATTGCAAAGAAATTGCAATATTTAAAAAATTATTAAATTAACATTTTTTCATTTTTTATATACTATTCTTTGATAAATGAAGTCTATATTTTAAAGCATGATCCCCCTCCCCCCACAATAAATGTATAGTAATTCATAGTTGTAATAATAATATTGGAATTATCGCCAAGTTGAATCATGGTTAATGGACTCATAAGTCACTGGTTAATGGTGTAAAAGCGTATTTATTTGTAAAGGCTTATTTTAGTCCATTTTTGCAATTTTGATGATTAATACTGTTTTTTTTAACTCAACACATCAAAAAGAATCAAGTTATAAAAAATATTTTTTGAAAAAAAAAAGAAATACATTTTCTATTTGTATTGTTATTAATTTCTGTTTTTTTTTTTTATGAATGATAAGATACGTTTGAAATACATGCTGATGAATATTTATTAGTTCAAATTACATAACCAAAGTTTATTTTTTTATTACAATACATTTATAGATTTTTTACTCTTAGACCTTTTGCCTAATATATTCAATAATCAGGCTCTAAAATGAGCCAATAAGCAGCTATTATTTAATAGGTATATATTATTACGCTGTGGCAAGTAAACGATATATACAAATACAATATAGGTATCTTCAAGATAAACATATATAAACAACTAAGAAATTGATTATTTCCTAATTTTATTCCTAGTACATTTACTCACTAGAAACATGTATGGGTTTTTATGGGAGTAAATAATATAATTATAAATAAAAAAAATATTACAATATGTAACTACTTATATGTTTAAAATTCTGATGAAAATTTAATTATATTTTAAGATATCTAATTGTAGTAACACGTAAAAACCTTGTTTAATATGTTAGGTACTTAGGTTATGTTTTTATGTATTACTACAATAGCTATCTTATAATGTAATTAAACTTTTATTAACATTTTACTTGTAAGTCGTTATATAAAATATTATATTTGTATGTATTAGTATATAAAAAATGTGTAATATTTGTTTTCGTCAAGAACAGGGCATGTCTCTGATGAGTAAATGTACTAGGATCAAAGCGTAACTAGACCTAAATTTCAGTTGACATAATATTTTTCATAACCGACTAATACCTATATAACTGATTAATTTTCACCAAAATATGCTTCTTTAAATCAGATAAGAAGTTTAGTATTTATTTTTATATAATATGTAAGTGTTTACATTTTTGGTATATTTGTATCTATATTACAAGCGTATATTATATAAATACAAATACAATATTAAATAACAGCAGAAAGTACAAACACATCATGTAGCTTCTAATGTGTATTATTAATATTTCAAAACTTTTTTTTTTGTTTTTTGTAAGTTATTTGTAAAAATCTAGTTGAATATTTAAAAATGCAAACAATTTACTAAGTATAAGTCTTTGGTCTTCTTAAAGTTGAAAGTTTACAAAACATTTGATTAAATTATATAACTAATAAAGATACATTTTTTGGTGAAAGGAAACAGTTGAATAGTATTCGATCAGATCAAAAGGTAGAAAAGCTTTTTAGAAATCATCCATTGAAAATGGGTGGACTTATTGGTGAACGAAAAGACATCAATAGTATTAAACTGGGATTAGTTGGCAGTCATATTTCACAAACTAATCATGGATATTCAAGAAAAGAAGATGGCACTTTTTACAATTATTAAAATATTATAAGGTTAGTATAATACTAACAATTATTAATATCTAATAATCAAAAACATTGACATTTTCAGATAAGCAATAGAAAGGATTTTTTCAACTTATTCATAGATAACAAAATCATAATAAGAAATAATTAATAGCATTTGTAATTATAATATAATTCTATATCTGAAATTTAACATCAAATACAAATGACATTTATAATTTAAAGTAAATAGTAAAATATTAAATTGGGAGTTTACAAACATATATTTTAGTATACTCCACAAAATAAAATCAGTTTTTTGTTAAAAAAACCATGTACACTTTGTTACTGAAAACAATTTAATAGATTAATTATTAATATTATTAAATAATTCAATTATTCATTGGTATTATCTATGGCATTAAAATATAATCATAATATTATTAATATTTAAACATGTAATTTCTAAATAAAATAGACACAAATAAATAATAAACATAATGTCTGTATATGTATATATAAAATAGATATTGAATAATTACTTTAGTAGCATACGAGTAAGTGGCAGAGCTTAGTAAATACAATATTACTCTGCAATAAAAATAAACATACACATTGCAAAATATCAATCATTCAGTTATACGGACGGCAAGACAAGTTTAGGAAGATAAAATACTCAATAAATAATTTGACTTCATCTAAACTGTTTTTAAACATATTATCAGATGTAACATTAAAAAAAAAAAAATTAATTGATGAGGTAGGTACATCATAAATATCTGGAATGATTGATATTTTATTTTTTCTTAGTATGAAAAAAAAAGTATTTTATTATACAATAAAATTTGATTAAAAATTGAATGAATTTAGTATTTTAAATTGTATCTGGTGTATATACTGAAGATTATCCATCTTTAGTACAGTAAAAACTTATACATACATGATAGGGTTGAATTTTCAGTATTTTTACAATGTTTATTTTAATAAGTATAACATAAAACAATACTTAATAAAAATTCAACAATTAAATCAATGCATGTACAGTGAAATATTAACAATTACTGATGAGTAGAAAAAAAGGAACATATAGCAGGTACTAATCATTCAGTGTTTTTTTTAAATAACTAGATAGGTAGTTTTCATATTAAATTAATTTAAAAAATGTTATGATGGGAATAAAATTATTTCATGAAACATATGCATAAAATTTAAGTTAAACAACAACACTTTTGATTATAAATACAGTATAAATCTATTATAATTACATCAGTAAAATTAGCTCAATTGAAATCCATTTGTACATATTATATCCATACACGATATTGGTTGGTACAAATTGTCAATTTAGCTAACACTTAAAACATTAATATTATCAATCCATAATATTATGTAGTTTTACTATTGATGTTATAAATACTAAACTATATAATTGGCCTGACTTTTATTACTCAACCAGGATTGTCAGTGAATAAAATGATACATAATAAACAGCATTTTAAAACTTAAATGAGTAACACTTATTATAATCACTTAAATAATTGATTTTAAAACTTACAAATATAATTATTATTTACATGTATTTTATATATTCAAAATACTAATTATTTTAACATTTATACGCCATACAGAACAATAATAAAATTGTCATCACAAATTAAGATTAATTATTAAACTTGGCTTTTTTTAAATTTTAGATATTAAACTGCAGTCAAAACCAAAAGAGTATAGATATAAATATAAAGTGGCATATTAAGTTTTAAAATATGTCTTGAAGTACTCGCTTTATTGGTGAATTATGGAATCTTACATAGTTACATATAACAATAATAAATTATATAACTGAACAGTTTGAAGTATTTATGAATTCTATGCATCTTCAAATTATCAACAGTTAAATTTTTGAAACAGTTAAAGTAAAATTGTTTACATTTGTGATATTGTTAAAAATACTATTTAGAATTAGTTAGTTTAAAATGTTATTTCTGCCAATAAAAATATTTAACTATATGTGATCGATGAACGTTAAGTATTAAATATTATTCATTAGGTATGATTATAAAATAAAACATGATATAAAAATGTGTCCTTAATTAATTCTTAATTTGTGAGACATATAAATATATAAATATATATATATTTAAACTGGTAAAAAAAAATATTTGTCAAGTCTGTTTGAATACAATTTATGACTAAAATATATTAAAAATTAATAATAAAGGCAACATACATAAACCACATTTAGTATAATTTCTAGAAACTTTAAACTAAATTATATTTTCCACTTATATCTGTATATGTAGTAATCATAATTACAACTGTAATTATATAATATTTAATACAGATATCTATAAATAATGATTAGATGTAAAGATGATATAACTAATACACAGATTAAGTAGTTCGTAACATAACACCAATATTTTAGTTTAATATAATTACATTGCCATCAAAATAATTAAATGGCAAGTAAATCCTAGAATTTTAAATATAATGCTGAAAATATTATTTATTATTATATTTTTTATTTTTTGGCATGATAAATATAATTTCAGTGTAACTAATTTTTATATTTCTTTTTAAAAATTGAGAATAAAACTCATACAATATATTAAGCGGAGGTACTTACATAATAGAAATAAATAAAACTTAAAACTGTTATTTTAAAATAGGTTTTTAAAAATTTGTGGTCTAAATATCCTTATCATTTAGACCCATTTTTTAAAGCTATTTATGATTTAAAAGTTTTAATGGCATTTTTAAAAAAGCAATATATATATTAAATTACTTAGTATGGACTCAATAGCTCCTAAAATAATTAGGAATTGCTAAATTACAAGCCATTTAAGTATTGTAAATCTTTTACTTTATGCCTAGTATTTTATAAATATTTTGTTTATTTTGGTTTATGGTATAAACAAGTATATTTTTACAATAAGCATTATAATTGTTACACAAAATGTTTTTATAGATATATATTTTTTTTTTAATGACTACGATTTACACTCAAAATACAGTTAAGTTATATTAATTTCATAGATATCTTAGTCAATTTTTTTTTAATGAATGTTAAATTTATAGAAGAGGTTAAACAGAGATGTTAAAGAACAATATTTTCAAAATATTTTTATTCAGATCACATTTAAAGTTAAGCATATAAATTTAAGATAGGAAAATTTGAATTTATATGCCATGACTTATACAATAACTTTGTTATTGTGAACTATTAATTTTAGTTGGTAAATATGATTACTTAATATAAATACTATGCACTTATAAATATTACATTTTCAATAATATTTCGCACATAAAAATAAATACATTTCACTATATACTAATCAATAAGTACATAGTATTAATTAAGTTAAAAAAAAGAGGAATGTCGAAACCAATAATATTAATAAAAATTAAATCAAATAGGAATATTAAATTAAATTTATCATTATATAGCAAAACATTTATGTAAAACTATTTTATAATCTCAATGAGTATACATTCATACTTTTCTAGTAGGGACTTTATAGGTATAGAAATGAATAATATATTCAAATTAAAGATCAGATCTTTAAATTAAAAATAAATATTAATTATTGAGTGTTATTAGATCTCGTAAACAATTTTTTCAATAAATAAATAAAAAATAAATAAAAGTAAAGTAAATAATTTAAAACATACTTAATCTACTTTATGTATAGATTAAGTACGTTGGTTCTCAACCGGTGTATTGTGTAGTGCTGTGATGTATGCCACCAAAAATGTTTTTATCAGTTTATTTTAATATTATTTAATGAAAAATATCTATATATAAACATATATATTTAATTCAATGATCAAGTGTAAAAATAATAATTTATGTGCAAAGATTTATTTTTTTCTTTGAAAATTTATTGTGTTAAATGTATCGCTATATTTCTGGATTTAAGTTAATGAAAAAAAGGTTGAGAACATATATTTTTTAATAAGATGTAAAATATTTGATTTAATTGTAATTAAAACAAATATATATATATATATATATATTTGTTTTTATTGTAAACTTTGAAGGAACTCAAATCATAATTAACTTATTATAAATTATGTAATAATATAATAGCTTAGACAAAAGAATGTAGTAAGAAATTTTAGTTATTTTATGTATAGCTGTTCAGAATATTTTAAATACTTGAATAACATTTTATAAATAAACTATTTAAATTCAGTCTTCTCTTTGTCCGAAATTTTATAAATATTTATATATGAATGCATAGTTTATTTTAATTGTTTAAATTTAGGTCAGCATATGGGTTAAAATACATTTTTAAATACCACTTAACTATTATAACTTCATATCCTTAGTTATTTTTTTACTAAATTTCTAACTTAAACTTTAAATATTAATTTAATATTTAAGATACTATATATATATATATATGTTAGTTATATAATCCTCTAAGATCAACTTTGTATTTTATGCAAACCTGTGTCACCATGGCTGAAATTTAATATTGTGGTGAAAACTTTAAGTTAGTCTGATATTTGAGAAGTAACTATTATTGAAGTATCTATTTCCAAATGTAACTTGAATGGGTAATTATGCATTATCTGTGGATATCTCAAACGGTTTCCGAGTGTCAGGCATTATGTTACAATGAAGAACTATTACATTGTATTAAATTTGACGATATAACACAATTTTTGATGATTTATTAATTCTCAATCTGGAAAAGGGAAGCAAAATAGTCGCTATAATATAATATTTCATGGCTTATAAGTGTACCTGAAGGGGTGCACTGAATGTTAGTTAGTGTTAGTATTAGTGTTAGTATTACTACAAGCATTATTTGTAGCTTTTTTTCGTACTTGTCTTTTGCGATCAGCATATATTAAGCATTTCATTTGCGCTTTATTTTCAGCAGCGTTCAAGCTATCTTCACTATCATCATGACTATTATCTGCAAACATACTTGTTTCAAAATCGCTATCTTGATCTTCTTCGGAATCCCAATGTTGCCACTGCCTGTAATTTAAATAATAATAATATTTAATGTTCATTTAAAATCAAGTTATAAGATTAAATTGTTGATGTGTAGGTAAGGTTACAGATTTTCTTAATAGCTTATTTAAATTGTATACAAGTAAAATATTCAAAATTTTTCTAAAATTCATAAATTTAATGTTGGACTTAGATATTATGATGAGCTTTGTATAATTAATTCATAACAAATAACTAACAACCTATATTGTTATAAATTGTTATATGCACACATGGAAAATATTTAAAAATAATATTAAAAACTATTTTCTGAAAAAAATAACCTATATTTTAATTATTTACTTCTAATAACTAAACATAACTCATAAGGTAGTGGTAAAAATATTTATTATCTTACTTCAATTCTGGACGCATTGAAACTTGTTTTCTTTCAAATTGATCATGTCTATCACTCTTTTTCCAAAAATAGTAAAAATGAACCAACTCTGCTACTGATCTAGTTTTAACCTTGAAATTAAATTAATAATTAATTTTCAATAATATAAATATATATAAACTGTGCATTACTATTTAATATTTTAAAGATTTTTTAAATGGTTCATACTCATTATTCAAAATGAAAAAATTAGCAAAAATCTATTCATGGATTTAGTTTGAATATACTATACTAGTATATTCAAATATTTTTCAATTAAATATATACACTTGGTTCAATATTTCACCTTTTTTTAATCATTTTATACATAATATTATGTACCAAATTAAGAATTTATAATCTACATTAATATCATAAGAATGTAGTATGTATAGGTAATTTAAACTAATTCAATAAATATAATGTAAGAATAATTAATAAAAATAGGTTAATGTATATACAGTATATATAGTAATTCACCAAGTATGATCACTTAAAATCTTTCTTTAAAAATGATTTTATTCAAATGCTGACTTTTGTTATTTTTAAATATATTTAAAGACCATATTTTCAAATTCATGAAATTTATTGTATTACTTAAGGAGTACCTTGTGTTAATAAAAACATTTATTTTTCAAATAAAAATCTTTTCTTTTTTTAGTAAATATTTAATGGATTTTTGTAGAAAATTTTGATGTACCTAATTAAAATTATAATGATCAATTTTTAGTTATTACATTGCTTATGCTTATTTAACAAGGTATATTAATGTTTAACAATGATTGTACAAAGAAATAAAAAAGATACAATAATGGAACTAATATTTAATATACTTTGGGTTTTGGCCATTTTCCACTAACTATCAATATTGTTAGATCAATATAAATTACTTAAATTCTCTAAAATTAAGAGAATGAAAATTGGCCATTAATGCATACACGTATTTTTATAATGATTTCACAAAATTACAAAAACAAAGCGCATATTTGAATTATACAAAATTCAATGTACAAACCATATAAGGTACAAATTATGATGAAATATCTACATAATAATATAAAAAAATAAAATATGAAATATCGAATTACAATGTTATGTTTTTGGTCTGACCTCAAGTAGCATTGCTTCTACTACCCTTAATAATTGTAAAAAATTAATTAAGAGAATGTTATACTCGCATGTGTTGTCTCTATTTTACTAAAGTACATTATAAAAAATTTGCAATCAGTAAAACGCATTTTGTGATGTTACTTTTAATATTAGAGTAAATTTACCTATAATCAAATTTAACGGTAAAAATATTATCTAGATAATGTCAAATGCTTTTGTTGATATTATCATTTTAAAGTGAGTTATAGCTATGTAAAATATTACAACTTTAAAATAATAATATCAGTAAAAGCAACCTAACTTTCATTCCTGACTATAATTAGCATACATCCTATATCTTATAGATCCACTATCAAGTTCCTATTATTCTTGGTAAAAAAAAGTCAATTAACTTAAAAATTATTAGTTTACAAATTTTGATTTTGATACATAAACAATTCCAGAAAAATTATTCCCTAAATAAAAAATATAAATAGTTCTCAATAGAGAAAAACTGAAGTTTATATCTATACAGGAAACTTCTTTAATAGTACAAGAAATATCAAGAATATGGTCATAAGTATATGAAAAAAATTCTAAAAATCAAATGTTTAACAACTGCATTATTGAAAAAAATGGGGTGAGCAGCTTGATGAATTGTCTTAAAAACAATAACAGTTTTTTTTTTTAAATAGCTTAAGTCATTATTGAAATAATTATAATGTACAGTGGATTCCGCTTAATGTGGGCACCGGTTAATATGGGCATCCGCTTATTATGGTCAAAATGGTTTGGTCCCAATATAAATGTATATTAACAAGGTTAAAAAAAGCCGCGTAATATGGGCACTCGATTCGGTTTATGTGAGCAATTTTTATTTTATCATAGTGTTAGCATATACACATATGTATTTAAAAACGACTAATTTAATCGGGTTTCGTCATATCTATGAGTTTGTGTTTATCAAAAGTAATAAAAAGCACTAAGTACAATTTAAATTTTAAAACCATTTTCTGCATATTGTACCAAAAATGGTACAAATTAGTTTTTTGTAGTTTCTATTCTTGAAAATAAAGTTACAACATTACTGCATATACGACCAGTTACATCTACCTAGCAGTAAAATTGTGAACTTCAGATGAAAAATAAATGACTGAAAATATAATTGTTGTGCAAAGTGAAAAACATGGTAAACAGAGTTGGTCCCAACGTGCCCACATTAAGCGGAATCCACTGTATTTAATTTTAAATACCTCTTTTTGTATGGCATGAAAATTCTTTCCACTAATCAGTAGTCCCATCTCAAACTTCAATGTTTCATCTTCTGACCAGACACTTAATGATTTCTCCAATGGTATTACATTTAATGACATTCTTCTGAGAGCTTCAGCAACATCATGACCACACTGGACTAACAAGTAAAGTGCCTGTCAATAAAAATATTGTTTAATTAATTTAAAAATATAAAAATTATAACTTATTATTCAATAATGGAATTGTATACACTAAAAAATTGAAATAATATACACTTGTGAATAAAAATAAAACATTGAAATATGCACACAAAAATATGTCTTACAAAATATTGCATCCTGCTCTTTAATTGATATTACAAACTAAATATTGAGTTTTGACATCAAAATGATAATTAATGTATAATTTTAAAATAAAATAAATGTATATAGATTAAAGCAGTTCTTTTTATAAAATATCAATAAAGCAATCCTAATTATTAGAACATTAATTAATTATATTTTTGAAAACAAAAGTATTTTTTTATTGAAATATTTCTTTGATTGAACAAAATATAAAATAATGATAAAGCAATGAAAACACAAAATAATTTAAGTATACAAAAATATATTATTAATATCAATTTTATCAAAAAAATTTTTTTTAATATTTCTTATTACCATCAAATTGCATTCTTATTAAATAAATAATGGAAATTCAAACAAAACCATAAAAAACTACTAATTCATAAGATTTTTATGTAGTGTTTTTTATTAAGTAATTTACAATTTATATTAGTGTGGGAAATAAGTAAATTTGATGAAGTATAATATGTTTAAGATGATCATATTAAGAAAAGTTAAAGCATTTATTAAAAATACCTGAGTATGAGTAAGAAAAATTAAGTTAAGAAATATTATTGTAATATGCAATTTTTTTGCTTTTTATTTTTAAATTATTGGTAGAGAAAATACTTTTAATACATTAAATAAATTATTAAACTAGATATTTTAAATTCATAAACTTTAACTGTATGCCTATTAGAGAATATTTTTTAATTCAATATACTATGCCACAATAATAAGCAGTATAGATAATTTAATATCTTGTCAAATAAAATCAAATAATATACATTTAGTTATTTGATTTAATGCTTACAGTTTATGTTTATTGCAATACTTTTTTTTAGCAAATTTAAACAAATACATAACATATAATAATATAATTTGTTTTTTTAGTTTACATATGTTTTGGGCATTTATAAATAATTTTTTATAACTAAAAATAATTACCTTTTCATTATCACGAATACCAACAACTTTAGATTTTGGCTTTAATGCCTTTGTAATTTGCTGAATTTTTGTCAAATAATCTTCGATTAAATCTTCACCCAACACATTCGGATCCCATAAAAGTTCATCATTGTTTTCATAAGGTAATACATCACCGTACGTAGATAACCCATCTGTTACTAGAGCTTGAAAATTTAACCCAACATTAACACTCTGAAAACAAAATATATTAGAATATGCATAAACTCATTAATAATAATATAATCAACTAAATCTAACCTTCCAATGAAGTTCCCAATAGGGCCTATAGTCTTCATCTTCATCTTCACTTTGTACTTGGTCTGAAAAAGTTAATTTAATTATAATTCATATTAAACAAATGTGACTAATATTTCAAGAAAAAAATTCTGCATTAGTATTTTCATCATTATTTAATTATAAAAATAATCATCTTTTATAACAGTATAAAATAGCTATTAATTAATAAAATTAAAATATTAATTTATACCTATTTATATTTATATTTTCATATTATACCAGATTACAAATTTAAGCATTGAATTTCTATAATATCTATAAGACGATCTTATTGAACAAAACTCATCATTTAAAATATTTTTAAAAATATTTTATTTCACATAATTTCTAGTAAAAACTACTCCACTTACCAAAACTTTAAATTTAATATTTTTTATAATTTATAAACACTTAGTCTGAATTTATATTTTAATGTATTGAAAACTCGGGAAAATATTCTGCTTCAGAATATGAAATTAAAAATTAAAGTTGTCATTTAAAAAAGTAAAAACTTAAACATTTAAAACAATAAAAATATATAATATTATTTTGAAACAAGTATTTAATATTTTTTTTAAAATATTAATAGATTTTGAAATAATGTGTTTTTTAATAAATTAATTAGCCAGTATACCTATATGATGCATTTATTTTTAAGATTTAGATACATACTTCCCAAGTAATATGCAAACTAAGATTCTATAAAATATTCATAATTTAGCTCACCAAGTTCTGCCATATATAAATTTAATAACTGAGATGCATTACTACAGTCTTCACCATCCTTAACACTTCCATTTTCCTAAAACAAAAATAATAATCAGGTAACAACACTTTGATTTTTTAAATTTAAGGAAAATGTATATTTAATATTATATAAGTAATATATAAACCACCTCTACAAAAGATCATCTATATTATATCACAAAATGGTTAAAAGAATATATTTTCTGTACTTAAAGATTATCTTACATATTATTTTATTTCCCTAAAATTATGTCATACTTTTAGTTATCTAATGCAAAATAAAAATGACATTCTGTAATATCCGATAAGATTTAGACAAATATTTATTATATTTATTTATTAAAAGATGACAATTGAATTTTATAAAAATATATATTGTATATACTATAACTCGTTTACTGAGAGAATATTATTTCCCTCATATTACTGTGGATTTACTTGTACAGTTCTCTTATTAGTTGAATAATAGAAGAAAATAATCATATAATCTTGATGAAGGGAGTTATAAAGTAAAAATAGAAATTAATAAAATATTATTGGGTCTACAAGTTAAAATAATTTCATAAATAGCCTTTACATACTAATTAAAATTTGCAAAATATAAATTTAATTTTTATATTAAGTTCAATGGTAAAAAATTACTTTTAATGTTCCTTCTGACATTTTATTCGACGAATCACCAGTGTTTCCTTCTACAAATCTTTGCCGATCAGTTGATTTAGATTTTTTCTCTAAAAATAAAAATGATTAATAGTAAAAGATACTTTATAATTATTAAAATGTTTTTTATTAAACATTTTATAATGTGCCATTATTATAAGACCCAAAATTATATGTATTTGTTTATATTTATTTATTAGTTTAAAAAGTAGTTGTGTACGATAAAAATTTGAATATTGGCTTAATATATAAATATGAACATTTTAAATTTGCATAATTGGAACGTTTTTAATCATTATGCATATTAAAATAAGTTATGAATATTTATTGAATAAAAAATAGTAATAATACTATTATATAACTTGATATATTCACATTTCAATTATTTAATTATTCATTGTTGACCTATTGACTAGTTGTCAATACTCGATTGATAACTGTTTTACGATATAACTCGCTATGATAAGATGTAGTTAGCTGTAGAGTATAGGTACTAGAGTAAAAATGACTTATTAAAAATTATACAAATAACATTTCAATTATCTTATACATTGTTATTTAGCATATTTTATTCATTTTTAAACATTATTTCAATATAATGAACACGAATATATTTTTATTTCTTTGCATATTAAAAATATACATATTCTATGTATTTGATTCAGAGTCCTAATATTTATTGTGCATGATTAAAAAGGAAAAAAAATACACTGATTGTCTACTTATCAGATTTTGTTTCGTTCTAGTACCTTACCCAAAATAAAATACAACAAAGTCAATGATATTGGAAAATTATACCAGACAAACGTGTGGTAAATTAAACTAAATTATTTAATATTATTTTGTTCTTACCTGCAACGCCATCAGAAGAAGTTGAAAGCTTTTTCTAACATAAAATGATAATTATTATATTAAAATACAATTATGAAGTTTTATTGAAAATAACAATTTTACCTTTCTTTTTTTATCTTTACTACTTTTCTTTGACGAACTTTTCTTCTTCTTTTTCTTTTTCTTTTTTGTACTGGGTTCAGGAGAAGTTTTTTTTGAATATCCATACATAACCATAAGTTCATGAATAGGCATATTACTTTCCTATAAATAAAACAAAAATAATAGCAACTATCTAACAATTAGAAACCATAATAATAGTACAAGAACATTACTTCTTCTAAAAATCGTATTTCTCTTAAAGGATCCTCCAATTCTGGAAGTGCCTCTTCTTCTTCCATTGTTGTTTCATCATCAGCTTCGTCTACTTGTTCATAATCTTTGTCTTTACTTAAATCATCAACAAGTGGTGGCTCATTATCTTCAATTTTATCAATATTTTCATCTGCAAAAATATGGGTATGAACACACATTGTGTTTAAAATCACATTAATTATTTACAACAAAATTATTTACTTGTTGATTGAGATTCTTCAGATTTAGCGACAACCTATAAAATGGAACATTTATTAATATAATATATAAATCGTATATAAATTAAGTTATTGTATACAATCTAAACTGTTAAAATAACTAAATGTTTAAATAAATAGTTTTTAACATGTTAAATTGATTACAAATGTTTAAGCTAAAGTTGATGATTCATTTTAACAAGTAGTTGTAAATGTTTTTCTACAACGATATCTATACTTGATGTTCTTGTATAAATAATTAAACCTTGTTAAATAATTTAAACATTTTTTTGTGTACGTCAATTGTCAATTTAGAACTTTTTTAATAGATTGAATGTTATTTAGGTTAAAAAACATGTACCTACTATTTTTGTCATATTAACCCATTAAACAATAAAAGAACATATCATCTCAATGAATCTATTATAATCATGAATAATACTGTCAATACCTATACTTAACTATTTAGACGAATAAAAAACACCCAACACAAGTTGTATGCTAGATACTATGCGAGACATAACGATAATCACATGTAGAGGCAATATTGTTACACGGTTAAGCGGAAAACTTATCATGAACAGATGCGATAAGTCAACAGTGGATCGAATAAATAAAATCTTTACTCGACACACGTAGCGGGCACCGGTAGTGGCATTTATGGTATTTATCACTCGTATTTCGACCTATTACATGGGAAACAAGTAAAAAATCACAACCCATACCACAAATGGTGGGTGAATGGGGCGAAGGAGGTAGAGTGTCATTGATCACAAAATACAAACACTACTAGTAAGCACTAGACTCGGTGCGCATAGACGCCTCGCCTCACGTTCACACAATATTTTTCCGATTTACGCAACCGTCGTCCTCCAACACAATTCAACAACCTACATGGGCGGTGGTTAACTGCAGCGAGTGACGGGGTGTGCCATTCGATGCCGCCCCGGGATTCGAGAACGTAAGGCTGGGTAGGTAACACGGAATAAAGGAGCCGAGAACGACTGCCGGACACGGCTCACCCGGCCAAATCGATCGTCGGCTGTCGTATTAGTTTTCTACAACAATATTGAGTTATAGCTTACCTCCTCGTCGTCGGCCATGGCGAACGCAGTTCAAACCGTCGGTGCACGATTGCGTAAGAGTCGGCGGCGTCGTCGTCGTCCCAGTTCGAGGGCGTGTGTAGACAAACAAACAAACGGCGGCCAACTAACAACTGCGGTCGCAGGACGTCATATCGCGGCGGCGACTGCTCGGGCGGTCGTGCACACTGCACTGGCACAGGATACAGAGGATAGGTACCAATAGTATGAGTGGTGTCGGACGCCGACTGGCGAGTGGCGGTTGGCGCGCTGTCGTCCGGGCGAGAGTATATCGTACTGCGGAGTAGTTGTTAGTTTGGATGTTCGTCGTCGTCGTCGAATGGCGGTCAAAACGCTGCGATGATAACGGCGGCGGCGGCGGCGTTAGACGAGTGGGTGATAACGTCATCCGGCCGCCATCTGCATCCTCCTCTTCGTCGTCGTCGTCGTCGTTGTTGTTGTTGTTGTTGTAGTGTTGTAGTAGTCGCTGTCGATTGCAGCTCTTTTCCCTCTACCGCGGCGGCGTTGTTATCGTACGACGTCACAGCTGCCTCCGTTTGCCCGGCTGGGTGGGAGCGGCACTGCCGATTCGTCGCCGCCGGTGGTTTCCTAAATATCACGTACAAACGACCGTGAACGGTTGTACGCTCACAGTAGAATTATATAACATAAATAATTATAATATTATAATATGTGTATATTATAAATGTCAACGGTTGAATAAATTGTATCTATCTTTTTAGTAAATCTGAATTATCCGTGCCGTTGATCTTGATAATTATTAATATGTAAGGCAACTGATTACCAATGTTGCGAATCAAAAAACAAATACTACCTCTTTTAAAACGATCCGAATGCCTGTTTTTGAAAAAATCAACCCGTACAGCTGAAATAAGACGAATTGCGTAACGAAAATTCCCGGGAAAAAGATGTGCTGAAACAAAATCCCTGGTACTAGGAAAAAAACGGTCTTTCAGTGAAAGTGACTGAATAAATGTTTTTAAATTATTATCGAATAGAAGATAGGTATTAGTCACACCATTATTAATATTTAATTACTGAATATTATATAGGTTATAACCTCACTTGTATGACTAATTAATAGTGTAGATATTTAAAATCAAGTATTATGTAATCGTCATTTAATAAATTTTAAAAAATCAATCTTTATATTTTAATGTTAAAAGTAAATATTGAATAGGTAATGAATTACATTAAATTTACTTTTATATTCAAGTTTAGTTATATCAACTAAAAATTGTCACTGTTGATGGTGGCTTATTTTTATCAGCTATTCTTGCAATCTTGCTATCCTTATTTCGTTATTCCTACACTATTCGCGTATACACTTATTGTAAAAAAAATTATGTTCCTACAGATTGTGTATATTTCACTTTTCCGCATAGAAAAAAAATATTTATATATTATATTATCATTTTCAATAAGTAACAAAAATATTTTATTTTTTTTTACTACACATAAAAAATTAAATGAAATTTTTTTCATAAAATAATAAATATTATTACCAGAAGTTATTTTTAAAAATCTTACCAGTGAAATTATATAAACAATAAAAATTACTACCTAGCCAATTTTAACTTTAAACATTAGTTAAATATTAATTCGGTATTTCAATACTCCATCGTATAAAAATGTTGTACATAAATATAAAACATATTTCAAATTTTCGATAAGCTAAAAAAATTATTAAATAATAGTTAACGAATAAAGTTAATCATTACTACACCGCTTTTTCATACAATCAAAAACCGGAAATATTTATTTTGTCGCAAATCTGGCACTAAAGTTCTTTTAATCTTTTTTTTCCGCCGTCCTCATTTACCCGAGTTATTAAACAACAATTATAATTATTAATGTGGTGTAGTATAAAAAATGTATTAATTATTAATTTAATGTCTTTATACAATTTAATGGACCAATTAGCATTTAGCTTATTGTTGAGTCAAATGTTTAGTGATTTTGAATTGGTTCATGCAATCTGACATAAATATAAAAAATACCTAATAAAGCTTTGTGTATTATATTATAATAGTATATAATAATAATTAATAAACATAATAGTAAAACGTTTAAAATTCACGAATAATGTAGGTACCTTTTTAATTACTTACAACAAAATAACTAAAATCAGTAAAACCATAATTTTTCATTTAAGTACCCAATTTAGTAAAAATTTGTACTTAGAATGACTGCTTAACGAAATTGTACATAATATGCTTTTTGGATGATATTTGGAGGTTATCGTGAAAAAACTTATGAGGACCTTTTTTGTATTATATTTTCAGGCCATTTTATTCACAAACAAAAATATTATAACTACATCAAATAACGTGAAACCAAAGAAAATATTAAAAAAATTATATCAAGCTTATAAAGATGAACATTTTGTAAAGATTTCAAGTCTCTTTTAAACTATGAAAAAACAATTTCAATTTCTTGAAAAACAGGTTTCTATAAATACTACAGTTTTTGATGTTGCCGTATTTTTTTTTTTTTTATAGTTGTGTTTGAGCAAAAAGTAAAAACACATTTATTATTTATTACTAATATAATTAGACGTAATACAATGAAGTGTGCGTGCTCGAATGTGAGCTACCACAATACATTTTTCACAAATCGCACACGTAACAAATGAGTAACAACACTAATAACTATTGCATTTCGCAATAATGATCCAAGGAACCTTTCCCCTCCTTCACATTAAAAATTGCTTTTATTATATACACTCACCCGCAACTCTACGGCAATAATATTATGTATTGGCTTTGGCATTGCCGATAAACTCTTTAAAAAATACCCACTTTCCATTATTCTGTTTACCACTCGTCATTGGTAATATTAAATATTTCTCAACACAAAATTATACTTACTGATAAAAATAATATATTAAATTATAAGACAAATTTTGTTAGAACTCGAATTTAAAAATGATTAACTTTAGGGACTTGAAACTTTTTACAATTACGTTTATTATTATTTTTATATAAAATAAAATTTTTCAATGATGCTACGAAATATTGGCTTATACGTAATAAGATATTAACAATAATTTATATTATGATAATGGATTTATTTCATAATATAACTTTTGTAGTTTTGTCGTAATTTAGTTCAACAAATTCAACATAATTAAATATGTATTACTAATTGAAAAATAAATACCTATTATACTTATTATAATATAGCAGTAATATAAATAAATTATAAAATATCCTTAAAAATGAAAACTTACACTGTCTAGTATCTCAGCTCAAAATCCTTTTTTGTATACAATGATTTCATTCAGATTTAATTAAAAATGGATACATTAATTTATAGTGACTCCTCACTTGAATTCTACTATTCCTAACAGTAGTTCCTCGGCTTTATTAATTTATTATGAAATATTTTTTTAATACAAGTTTTTCATATATACAGGGTGATTCTTTTATCAAACAATACTCATTATTTCAAAAAGTATTAATGTTTTTGAAAATAATTTTTTACATAGTTTCAAATTGTTAAAAAAAACAAAATCGGAGTAGTGGACAAACATTTTGCGGGGTAACTCCGTACCAATCCACTCTGCGTAACTAAACTTTAAATACGTATAACTCATAAACTACTCGCCCTAAATTCGATGTTTATATATCAAAATACTCAAAAAAATATTCTGCTTTGGAATATGAAATTAAAAATCTATGTTGTCATACAAAAAAGTAAAAAACTTAAAAAATTATAAGGATAAAAAATATTTAAAAATATAAATTTTTAATAAAAACGTTGTTTTTTTAACAATTTGAAACTATGTAAAAAATTATTTTCAAAAACATTAATACTTTTTGAAATAATGAGTGTTGTTTGATAAAAGAATCATCCTAGCTGTAAATAAATATAAAAATTGCTTTTGGTTTTACTTTTATGACATTATAATGCATATATAGTATATATATTATATAGAGTACACGTATACTTGTAGCCCATAAGTTAAAGGAATTTTCATTGATTATAAAAATATACTATAGTATTTATAAGTTACATATATGTTTTTTTCATCAGAACCTATCTCCCGGCTATATTTTTCAATACCTAATACTAAAACTCATAGATAATATGAGGTGATGGCTATATCGCTGTTTTGTTATTATGTTTTCACTGTTTTCATCAGACCTCAACTCCATCTAGATTCTGTCATCACTCATTATAGTTAAATAAGCTTAACCAAGATCACACACATAAATTTAAATCCCGGGCGCTTGTGAATTATCTAATTATCTACCCTGCCGTCCAAATTAGAAAACTTAATTTTAGACAGAATATACTTTTAATAATATGTTCATGCGTAATCAGCAAATATAATTATAATTTATAACACATATTTTTTTGTATAATTGGACATTTGATAACTGTTTTTACTTCTCTAATTGACAAATATGAACGACTGTGGCATGCTGAATAACATTACCTAGGTATATAATAAAATGGCTGAAATGTAATTACTAATTAGTTTAATTAAAATATATATATTATTAATAATGTGGACGTTCAGCACTTACCTACCTATAATATACATTTATATATAAACAAAAAAAAAAATCATAACTTATAAGAATATACATATATATGTGTATAATATAATATTATTTATATTTATATATATTATTGATCGTATGGTGAAATCGTGAAATACTCAATTTTTGAATTTAGAATTAAAATTACAAATTTTAGCTTCAAAACCAGAAAAAAAATCATATTTTTAAATGTACCTACTTACATTATATTGTAATGTTCAAACATTTAAAAATTGTTCAAAAGTTAGGTATAAGTATCAAATAATTACATAATATCTAATATCTATGTACTTATAAATGATCAAGCTTTGATTTATGATCTGCTAGAAATATTATCAAAGTTATATGAAACTGTAAAACATAAATAATTATAAGTAAAAACTAACATTCCACGTTTTTTTTTTAAAGTTCTAGTATGTGGTTTTTAGACGCCCTTGCACCACAAAGCCAACTGTTGACTTTAGTATTTATCTGTTGCGTATCAGCGCAGGCGTATAATACATATACATCATACATATTATTGTTATATACTTATATATTATATGAAGTGATTATATCCACTAGAACGTCATAGACTCATAGCTTAGCGCGAATCAATAAAGTCTCGTTTTTTTACCGGAAATTACTTTGAAATCATAATAATAATTCATTTTGAATTTTTATACTCGAAAATAAAGTTAATTTTATAGATAATATTTAATACAATAATATTGTATAAAAATGTATAATACATTATACATATTAATAATGAAATAATGTAAAAATGATGTATTAAATAGTTAAGTATACCTAAAAACTCGAATAACGAAAAGTCTGAGTGATTATCCTATACACTTATTATAAGTACTGGAGAATATATATATAATAACTTATACCAGAGATACAAATATTAAATTCACGTTTTTACCTTTCTCCTAATCTTCACAAGGCCCTCATGGTCGTGTATTCGAAAATTTGATCAAGTAATACATCGTTTAATAAAAATATATACATAAACTGTAATATAAATGTGAAATATATAATAATTAATAATTATGTATATCTTACCTGGCTTTCAGCTGTATATATATATATGCTGCTGTAGTAGGATAACACAAATTAAGAATTCTAAACACGTGAATCTAAATAAATATATCACTTTAGCTCGTTAAAAAGAGAGATCCAGTTGTCATTCGCAAGATCCAGTGTTGAGAGATATTGTCAATATATGGATGGTTTGCACTCGTGAAAAAGATAATACGGTCGGCATGACCAAAGAGTACTTAGTGATTTTATCAAAAGCCTCTGCGTTTTCAAGAAACTAGCTTTCTCTTTGATGGCAGAGACCCTTATTCGGCCACCCCTTGTCTCTGGCGGCACGTAAGAATAAATAACATCTTGCGCTTCATTGTTACAAATACATTTGTAAGTGTCTATAAACTGAAAGATGTAGAATGATATGTGATGAAAATTTTTATTGGGACTTGGGAGTACCTAATCATTATTTCAATGCGACCACCAGACCGTTATTTATAAATTATTTTTAAGTTGTTATGCAATAATATGTGAGTATATCATTAAAATAATATGTATCATAATATATATATAGTATCGTATCTTACCTACCAACGCTCAACTATATTTATCACATTATCGAGAATAAATTATTACTATACCTACCGGTTACCACAAGCCCGAAATCGATTTTTTTATACTGCGAACATTTGTTATTTTAGTCTTTTATTATATAAGATCAACTATCAAATCAAATATTTATATAAATATTTTTGATTACTTATTTTGCTATATTTTGAGTTATCACTATCTATTATATTAAATATTATAATAAATAATATTTTAATATTTATTATTTATATATAATCATAAAACATAATAAAACCATAATTGCCGACTTGCCGACTACTATGTTAAAATGACGAATTTTCCGATTAACATGAACGAGGTATCTGGGGGGGGAGGTGTAACAACTCCCCATGTCCCCACTAAATCCGGCCCTTGTACCATCTATTGTACCAAGAATGTTTGGTATACCAGCAATCTAAAATAAAATGCATTTAAATTGTAATGGTTACACTTGGAATATTTATGTTTAAGATTATATAGTATACACCATAACATCTTTTCAGATTTTTTAGATTCTGAGTAGAGCGTTGAATTTATTATTTTTACAATGATATGTGATTCAAAATTAAACAAATAAATAATAATATTATAATTCATTCACTTGTGTGAATTTCCGCCACAAAAAATTAATCAATATCTCCAAAACGATTATACATAATATCATTATCAAAATAAATACAATGAATATTTGAAAATAAGTTAAATTTTTAAAAAAGGGTGGGCAAGTGGGTATCGCTCTGCTGTATAGTAGAGGTGGAGAGTAGGTCACTATAATGGATGTGTTAAATTTGAATGCCATGCCAGGTATCATTGTATACGAAATGATTCTGAACCGAGATGATTTGTCAGTCTAGAATATATTATATTATTACCAGTATTTAAATTGTAATATATCGTTATTCGATTTCGTAAAAAATTAAATTTCATACGCACATAAAATTTTATTATATTGATGCTGGAATTTTTTTATTACAGTTATTGAAGAAAAAGTTATGGAGAACCTTGCATTAGATTTTTTAACCTTAGTCACAACAATTTTATGAATTTTCAACTTCAAAATTCCTTGCAAATTTTCACGATTTTGACATGTTTAGTAAACATTTGAACTTTAAATGCTTTATTATGAACAAAAATTGTGACTAACGATTTTTGATTTTTTTTTTTTTTTACTATGATAAGTACAACTTATAATAAACCTTATATTAAATTTTAAAGATTTTTTGAAACGCTAAAATTTTTTATCGACATTTCAAAAAAAAAACAGATAAAGAAAATTTCAATTTTCAATAAATAGCTTAAAAAAGTCGTTAAAATATAAGTATTTACAATGATTCGTTTTTGAGTTACAGCAAAATAAAAAAATAGATTTTGTCGAAAACAGGTGATACGTAAAAATTCTCGTTTTCCGTTACTTTTTTATGGTTTTTCCTGACGGTTTTGAAAACTACTGGATTTTTTTACTGTTGACCCCCCAAAGAACCAACCAGATTTATTTTCCTTTTCAAAGAGGGGTTTCAAAGAGTTAAAAACCAAAGCACTATTACTACTCCAAAACGTGATGACTGATGACAGACACACACACACACAAAAAAACATACACCATTGTAAAATCAATACATCCATCATTCTGCTCAGAATCTAGTTTATAATAATTATAGCTACATATTATTAATTTATAAGTAAAATAAGTTTTGTAGATTATTTTCTGATTGAAGTACTATTTTTTTTCATTTGTTAAAGGTCCGTGGTGAAATCTTAAATTTAATTATGTTAATATAGTGAGACTTATTATTTGATCTCGATGGGAATTAAATAGCTGTTGATCTAGACAATGATGATTATTAAAATCTTTAAAAATTTGGTTGTCGATATATTATATTGGTTTTTATTGCATAAACAATTTTTAATTTCATATTTGGCAGAAATTCATTGTTAGTAAGAAAAATTCTTTCTGCTTCTTGACAAATTTCGACTATATTTGGCTTGGCCTAATTATAGCATTATTTCGATTTTTTTACCTATTAATTTAAATACATGTATAAAATCATCAACTATATATGTATGACATATATCGCTTTTGGTTTTTTAAATAATAACTGTAAATATATATGTATGGCTTTTATATTTCAATTTAAAATAATATTTGAAAGTAGAAAATATTTATTATACTATATTAAAAATTGTGATTACACTATTATTTCATTATTTTTTTAATTTACTAACACAATACATAATATTAAAAATATTTGATTTTATTATAATTATAACTGCGTAAAAGCCCCATATCGTTCACTGGTATCAGTGGTATCTATGTTTATGCTTTATGATTGAAAATAACTTAAATAATTTGTTATAAATCGAATTTGAAAACTTTAGAACTTACTGCTTAAAATATTTAATATTAAAATATTTAAGCATGGAAATATATCCTATTTACGAAGAACTACTAAATCCTATTTGGAATAAACCGTAAGTCCTTTTTCTCAATAAAATTATAATAATATATAATTAAAATATAATATGTATGTACATAATTCTACTATATTGTGTCCAAACATTCAAATCTTTAATCTACGTATACTTACTCGTATTATGGACTGCTTGTTATTTACTTACAAGTTTTTACATGGAGCGGTATGATGTTTTTGTTTTGAAATAACAAACATTTTGGGTGATAGTACACTCCAGTAAATATTATCTGACGGAAATATGTAAACTATCCCGGGTCTTCAGTACGGGCACGATACGATTGCGCGCGCTATATTATTTTTAGTTTTAAGCAACGTTGTCAAATATATAGGTTAATTCCTTAATGGTAAATCCGTTTTCCAAAGGAATAATCAAACCAAAATCAAAGGAAGAATTACAAAAAATTGAAAATTTGAAAATTGAACACAAACATTATATAAATAAAAAACACATTTTGCCATAGTTAGAAATAGGTACGGGGCTTTAAATTTAAATTTAAATATTATATTAAAGGTATTTTGTCCACTTCTTTGTATTATTAACTTTTTTTATTTTGTGTTATTTACGTAAATTCAACGATATATTTTTAACGATAATTTCTTTTAAATAATATTTTTTTTCTTTTATGGCGGTATAATAACTTTTTTTAATGAGATCTGTAGATACCACAATCTTAAAAATGTAATCAAGCCTAATAGTAAGTATGGTTAAGATGTTACATTAGTTGGTAATAAAGGTGGTTTTGCACCAAACATTCTTGATAGCAAAGAATGTACCTATATTTGATTGCAGTACTGAAAAAAATAATTTTACTAAGTAGCGATTATGGTATTATAATATTATAATATAATGTTTTCAAATACGTGTATAATATAAGATCTATAATGACCTATATGCATTACCCACTTAAGTAAAGAGATTTCCTCGATTTATTATAACGTATATAGACATAGGTGATTGGTCATAGTGTTCTAATAGTTTGACGCGTTGACTCGTAAAATTGGTTCATAAAATATCATATCAATTGATAATATTCTGCTGGTGTCGTTGGAACGAAAAACTAAAAAAATTTTCCTCGTGACGTTTACATTGCAACAATATTATGCGTCTTAACACTACATAATAAAATATACTTTCCGCTCACTGTGAAATTATTCCGAGTGTATTGATTTTTGTCCCGCGCGAGCTTCTGAGAATCCGTCCGCGTATTATGTACACATTATTATACATTTTGTTATTTGTATACACTTATTTTATACGGCGTAAGCAAATATTATAACAATATATACCCGCGTTTTTCGGACGAGCTCAAACGACGGCGGTTCTCTGTTTGTACTAGGCACTCGTGTATAGATTATAATAAAGACGCAATGTATATATTTTATATAGTCCGACAGTATTCTCGGCGCAAAAGATCTTTAATGAAATTTAAGCGTTAATCCTAAAATCGTGTGTTACGGTTTATGCGTGTATATTATCAGTTTCGAATAAAAATAAAACTGAATTTAAATAAACGTAACATTTCATTAAATTTTGTCGATTAGTTCCTATAGTCACGTTCACGGTGTTTTTGATATCGCAGCCTTCCGGCCTCGCAGGGTTATAATATGCGTTTATGCGGTTTTATAATGTTTAGGCCTATACCTTTATGATCTGAACGTCTATAACTCGTCTTTATAAATAGGTAATTGTTGTATTTTTGTTTTTTCGTATAATAGAAGTCAAACTGTTTTAATGAGATGACCCGCACATTATCTTATGTACACTAACTGATTAAAATTTTGTTTTTATTATTTTAGTTAGAACTTCAACAACAAAGGTTATTACTTATTATATACGTATTATATCGTATTATAGTTTCATATTTATACAATAAGTATGTATTTTAGTTACCTATTTACATTTAGTTTTATTTACATGCTTTTTTATTTTTGTTGATAACTAGACTTTCAACAATTATTGAAACAGACTAAGTCTATCAACTAATTATTTTTTTTTTTAAGCACATACGGTTTTTATGGTGGTGATCATAGTCCAAAAATAACTCCAAATTGCTACGGATCAGTTTTTTCTTCTTATGGCAGTACTTATCAATATTTTTACAATGATAAACCCATACTTATGTTTTTTGTATGTAATTAAATAGTTCGCATAAACTATAATTTTTTTCCATAATGATCAATACGTTTTACTTTCCTTAAGCTGTTTTAATTTATTATTTATAAATAGAGACCATATATGGATTATATTGAAACGTAATACTATTTTATCGGTTTATTGGTATATATGTATGTAGCAATATAATATTGTGATAACTCGCAGCCCACTGGTTTATAATTATGTATTTATGTATATATTTGGTACTAGAGATATCAGATGTACATATATCGTTAGCAATTTGTTTATACATTTAAAAACAGTATGCATCTGTAATTAGTTTATTAAGTTAAGAGTAAAATAATTAAGTTTATTTAACAAGATACTTTTATACATCATTATATTTGATTTTTAAATTATTTTCCTAAATTATTATCTTGTTGGTATTATAATTTTATATTATTAAGTAAATGCATAAAAAAGGCGTTGTTTTGTTTTTTATTACCTAATATGTTTTTTTGAAAAATGTTGAGTATTGTTAGAGATTTATAGATATTTATTCATATTATAATTATTTATGGATTACACAAAGTTACATAAACATAGTATGCATAGTGAACACACGTTATTGGCAGCAACAATGAATTTGATGGTGGTGAAGACGAGTCGAGGTCTGCGTTTAAACGATCAATAATTTAATTTTTTTAATTGGTTTTAATAAGTTTGATGTTGATATGAACCATATATAGTAGGATATTCATATTGAAGCGTTTCCTTTGGTAATAGTGTTTTATAATTTAGTGCTCTATTTGTATCCATATTTTGTATAATATGTGGATTTATATTGATGTAATGATTAGTTCACATATAATCATATAAAAACTATTACATTTTTAATATACTTATGGAATGCAGAACTGATTACCAATTCAGTGAGAGTGTGCAAATTAACATGATATTTTACTGCTATATAATATAACTAAATTGGTTTATCAACAGGGCTATAAATTTAACCATCTTTCAAATGTATCAATAGATTTTATTCAGAATTCAAAACAATAGTAATTTTTTATTGTAGTTTAAATTATAAAGCTAATGGGTGAGCGAAGTAGAATGGTACGGTAATACCCCACAAAGTGCTGGTCTTATACTACTCCGCTCACCGAAGATTTAAATACTTTTTATGAATCGAAATACTCCGAAAAATATTCTGCTTCAGAATATGAAATTAAATTACGTATTTTGTTATTAAAAAATAAAATAACTTCAAAAATTATAACGATAAAAAACATTAAAATGTACATATGTATTTTAAAAAATGTTGTTTTATTTTGACTGGAAATTATGTAAAAAGATATTTTCAAGAACGTTAATAGATTTTGAAATAATGAGTGTTGTTCGATAAAATAATCACCCAATATACTTTTTAATTTAAAATAAATTAACAAAATTTATCAAAGATTGTGAATAGATAAAATTTTAGTGCATATAAGGTATTAAGGTATATGCTACAGTTTTAAAAAATTATAATTTAAATAATATAAGTAAATTTAGTTTCAAATCGTTTCAAATTAAAAATAACTCTATATACTAATAGATATAGGTACCTAATTAATATAGACCAATAGTATAGCTTATTACCTATTCTAAAATATGGTATACAGTAAGTATATAACTACTGTAAACAGTGTAAACTATTATGTATTAGTATATTAATTTAATATTGTTTTGGAAATACTTACAATTTCGATTTAAATAGAAACTAGAACACAAGATATGAATATTACGGAATGATTATATTTTAATATTTATTGAATATCAATAATATCATTAATTGTTGAAACTTAAACATTAAACTTTTGCACTAAATAATAATACTACATAATTCTATATAATATTACATTTTATTGTACGTTTATTATGTTTTTTGGTATGTTTGAACACGATTTAACGACTATGTTGCCGACCATCTGGTGGATTTGATTGTCAACGACACACATGTTGGCGAAAATCGTTAACTTATCCAATACGTAGGGATTCTGTAACCAATAATCATACACAAATGTTAATATTTATTATTTGATGGTTACACTGTTATTGTTCAAGTGTATATAAGCAAATAAAATAAAGTAAATACGTGTTAATTATGTCGGATTTGACCAAATCAAAACTTGTTTGGATATTGATGTCAAGTAAATTTTACACGTTTTAGTTTTAGCTGTTTAAAACTCTACGACGTAAAATCATAATAATAAGACATAATTGTATGCTTTACACACAGTACCTGAGGCAATGAAAAGCAGCTCTCGGTGATTTGATTCAAAACGCTTCTGTAGCATGGGAACATGGACAAATTCAGTTGTAGATAGTTAGGTTCGTCGTAGTAACCGATTTCGCTCTTGATGTCCGGCCTTGCCTTCACCACTTCCGAGTAAATGTTTTGGAGTACAGAGTCTATGACGGATCTCATCTAAAACACGATTTGAGAAATGTACAAAAACACATATTCGTTATATTCGTCTTCCATTCTATGAACACTTTGCGGTAGCCAAGAGAATAAGAAAATTTTGAAATTTGAGCAAATTTAATGCTTATTGACCCCCGAAATACATATATTATTGTCTGTAAACAGCCATAGTGTGTTGACAGTTTATAATATTCATTATTAAAATTACCTTGTTATTTTTACGTAATTCTGCTGACAATTTGAGCGTTTCTGGAAGCGACAACTTTTCGTGCGCCAATCGATATTGTAATTCACTTTCGTGTACATCTCGACTGGATGTTGTGGTCTATAATATTATAATATGTTGAGAACCATGTGCATTGTAGTTTTTTTTTCTAATACGTAATAATGATTGTAGTGCAAATAATAAGATAGTATTTTACTTTTATATTGATCTCGTTCGATTTTCGTACAGCCGGCGAGACGTTGCCATCATTTCCATGATAACCAATAAACGAGGAGAGTTTATCGCTTCCGTTATCAAGATCTCCGTACATCATGACATTACTTTTAGTTACGTTGGTTCTGACCTCCCTAAAGTCGTTGAAAATGGACCGTTTCCTTGCTGACTGTCTGGACGTTGGCTAAGTATTAATGAAAACATTTAAATAAATATATTAAATTTCCGCATTGACAATGCTATACTATACATACTAAAAGTTGAAATAAATAACATTTGTTCAAAAATTACCAGAAATCAATAATTTAATGTATTCATAATTTATTCACCGAATTAAAACAAAATAAAAATTGATTTTGATTAACAAGTCTTGTAAACGACAGATTTCTGGGTTGGTATTATATATAATTACAATCATATAGATATAGAAAATCATTTACAGTTTAAAAAAAAAAATGTTTGATGAATCATCGGTAACCAATATCCAATTTATAGAATGCGTAATAAAAGCATTGATTATATAGTAAACTATAGTAAATTATATAGTATATAGTTTACTATATAATCAATGGTAATAGCCACATAATATTATTTGAGTATTTCTCTCTACCCCCCCCCCCCCCCCAAAAAAAAAGAAAAAAAGAAAAGGTGATACAAATCTATAATTATGAAACAATATAAACCTAAGTTACTGCATGTGTAATCGAATCTATAAGTATGTATCGCCTAAAGTTAATATGTGTTAAGTGCATTGCTTGAATAGTAGTGCAGTTTATTCAAGTTTAAAACTATTATTTATGTATGACAAGAACGCATACCACATCTAAGTCTTCCATCCATGTGACACTGAACAAATCTCCGAGACATGTCCTGTACGGACCCGATTCAGATCTGCAGTAGCAACCGTATGAACTTTCTCTTGGTCCTGATGCGGTTATTGCCAAAACTAGTTTCAAAATATAGGTACTAGTTAAATGTATTAATATTTTTATTTTAATAATGTATTTATTATAATAATATCTTTATCACTGCAGCTTATAATAGTTGCGTATACCTATGTTGGTTCGAAATATTGTAGTAGATACCTATGTAAAATATAAATATAATGGATAGATATTATACTTATATAATAATTATATATATATATATATATATATATATATATCGCATACACCTGATACATTATCTGATTTATCCATTTCACGAACTGGATAACTTTTCATGAAATAGACAATTTCATCAAGCGAATGCAAAATAATATACATTATATAATCATATTAACTGGTCTTTTTTTATTATAGTATATCGATAACAAGAAACCGCACGGTCAAAACATTAATATTGTATTTACTATTTATAATTTGTATTTTTAATGTATCCAGTTATAGCTATTTTGCGAAGATAATATTTAAAAAAATATATTTACGTAAACACGCTTGAAAGATAATTTTTTTTTTCTAATTTAAAATCTTTTACAATATGATAAATTATCATTATTTCTCATATAAAATTTACGTAAAAAAAAGATTTTTAGTAAAAAGTATATGCTCGATAAGGTACCTTTTGAAGGTACAGAAAGGATTTGAGCAATATTTATGTACCTATTGTAAATGTTTTCTAATTTTAAACTTACTGTTTGTGTCTTCACTAAGTATACCATCAAACATAGATCCAGCTTTACATGCTTCAATGTACAACAACATCTATTTACGGACAATTTATAATCAGAAAATGTTATCAAAAATATTTAACTTAAGTTATTAATATTATAAATATTGTAGTTAGAGGACGCTACACATTTGTTTTTTAAAGCTTTTAACATGGGAAATGTTAATAAATTTAATATTTTCAGTTGTTATTAGTTAGTAAGTATACTTTCAAAATTAGATCAAAGTACTCTAAATTAACTATTAAATTTAATAATTATACTTAAATAAGTACAAACACTACAAACTATAAAGCTATAAGCCTATAACTATTGTTAGTTGTTCCACGTGATTCCAAAATTATTTAGAAAATATGACCAAGACGAGAAACCAAGAAGTGTTGGATAAGAATCAATTAAGAAAACGTAGTTTTACCATAAACAAAAGAATTTTTATTGTTCAAAATATTTTTTGTTTTTTTTTTTTTTTGATATTACGTTTGCAAAAATGAATATTTAAATCTGATATACAACAAAAAAATAAATTTTAATACACTAATAATTGTTTTAGTATTACTGATATCGAATAAATGAAAGTTATATTGCTTGGTCAAAGTTTTTCAATTTTTGAAGGTAATTATTTGATTGTTTTTTTTTAACCTAAGCTGTAAGCCAAATAGAATTTTATCATGTGAAATTATAAAAAAAAAAAAAATTTATAGATCTGCAGCGTCCTCTTGACAACGAAATTTTACCTTTTTATAAGTTCCATTTCCATGCATAGAATTAAATGCATCGTTTAGTTCATCGGCATACAAATAATCATCTGGGAAACATAAGAATCCAGTCGAACCATGATCAACATAGTTAATGAAAATCTTATCGAGTCGTCCTCTTTATACAAACAATTGAATAATAAAATACGATTTATAAAATATATGTTCATAATAAGGTTTGAGTACTTAATTATTATATTTGACTACACGAGTGACTTGACCTGGAAATGTACTATTAAATCGTATTGAATAATTGAATAGAAAAAGCTGAAACTATTTTATTATTTTTATTTTTCATTGAAGATTTTTGCAATAAATTAAATGTCTTTGATAACAAGCATTTGCAGTATAGTCTTATATTAATAATAACTGTTATATCTCGCCGTATGCATTATTATGTCGTTATGACGAAAAAATGCAACTTTTCTTAATTTGAATTCCGGACGTAATAGGTACAAACATTTAAAAAAGTTTATTATTTAAACGTTACAAAATGTTGATTTCATGTAATAGTTGTGATTTTTAACATACCCTTTTATAACTTTGCCACTTCCAATGGATCGCATGCCTTCACTGTCGCCAGTGATAATTTTTAAGAAATTTGATTTGTTTACGTCCTAGTAAAACGATAGAAAACATCACGTAATTAAATTTCAAAATAGTAGTTTAAATTAAGTATAAATATAAGAAAATATTGTGTTTTTAATTAATTAATTTATCCCAGAGTAAATATTGTAACAGGTAACTTACTATTTGAAATATTTTCCACAAAATACAAACAATTAAAAATTATTAATAGTAATGCGATATGTAAGTATAAAATATAACGATCCAACACATTATTACTATTCCGTGATTGTCATAGAATATTATGATGAACCGATGACTCACAAATCAATAAAAAAAAATAGTCATCGAGATGCCCTCAGTTTTGTAAAAATTCTAAATTACGATATACGAGTAACTATATCTATATAAACTCAATGATATAAAATACTTTTTATAAAAAAAAAAAGACATATAATTTCGGAAGCTGTCTCTACTCCGTATTTTCGTCAATTATTTGTTTCTATATTTATAGACAATAATAACAATGTTTATAATTTACCTATTTTATATAATTAAAAATGTTCTGATCATAGAATCATATCATAAGGTATGTGTATTGAAATTTGAAATAAATTTTATGTGTACGACTATCAGTATTATCACAATGCGTTTATAAGTATACACATTGTATCTCCATTATTAATTGGAAATGTATTCGTATTTGTGCAAGTTAAAAAGTTTCTTACTTTTCCTTTGTAGTCGATTACAACTCCTTGGTAAACGTCAGTGCCGTTTGGCTTGTTAATAATCGTCCCAGGTGTAGGATTCCTTTCATTAAGACGTGTCATAAACAGATAAACAATTAGGTACAATCATGGATAATATACTATAATATATTAATATGTGATATAATACCACGTGAATAACTTTTTATATACACGGTATAAATAAAATATGAAACTTATTAAGTCAACGATATTAATTGTTATAAAAGAAAAAAGTGCCTACCGTCTTAAATAATAAAAAATATTAAAGTAGTCGTTATCGCCATATTATACGTCGGCGATAGCTGGTTCATAGTATAAAATATAGATATAATATAGCTTGAAATTAAACAAAATGTTGAATGAATTATAATAAAATAATTTAAATTGTTATTCTTTGTTTAAATACTAACCTATATAATTTCGTACAAATTTAAAATATCTATAAAAAAAAATTGTGATTATTTTATTATACTTTTTTTTTTTTTAGAATTAAATATTTATGGTAAACCTTGTATTAAAATATTAAAACTGCGTTATAAATTTTGAATATTATAAACATTTTTTACTGCAAAATAATTACAAATTTTCAAAATTTTAATTAAATATTAATAATATATTGTAAAATCATTTTTTCTTTAGTTTTTAATTATCGCCAGATACAATTCAAAATATTGTTTTATGTGTTACAGTTGTATCAGATAGATCATAATCATTGAAAGAAATACTAGGTCAATTTTATATGTTTAACTTTTTTGTTTGTGACATAGACATCATTATTAATGGTTTTAATTAATTGTTAATTATTATTTATGTTGTGATAATATTTTCATCATTGGTAAATTATTTTAAGTTTGTTTACGAATGAGATTTATAAAAATTTACCTTTCTATATCATGATGCGCGTTAAATTTTTGATATTTTTAAGTAATTGTGTAAGAAAGATTGTTATTGCACACGATAGTACAGCAACTATATGACCTCATATGATTTTATATTTTATAATATTTATTATTGTTATAAAATGTACATTCAAAAATACATATTGTATATTTATAATGTCTGGTTTTGTTTTATTTCTAAATATTAATATTTGTGTTCGTATATTTGAATCATTATTTAAATGTTATTTGCGTTGTAGAACGAATATTGCACCTGTATAAGTCATATTGTTAATCGGTTACCATCAAAACTATTAAAGATCATAACGATCGTTTGAAAAAATTATACATAAATATTAAAATTTAACGAATGTCGAATAGTCCAAATTAACAATGCACTAGAAAATTGGTGTTTTATTATTTTAAAATTTAATTATTTAGAATTAACTATTAAATGTACAAAATTAATTAGTATTTACCTTGAATTATATGCAATGTCATCCACCATCATTGTTATGATGTTTTCTTCTGGTATTCCGTTACTTTTAATTAGTTGGTATGCATGGCATATGTCCGCCTATAGAATAATATTTATTGTAATAATAATTAACTTAATCACGCAAATTTATTTAAACACAAAATATGTAAAATTCAATAATAATTTAAGTTAGAATTGAACTAAGCTAATGGTCCATTCTCAATTAAAATATAAGGTTTGCAAGTGCTTTGCTACACATTTTGTGTCAAGAGGGTCATAGTGATAAATGTGCTTAATTTAAATTTAATGTTATATCATTGTATACGAAAAATGATTCTGAGCAAAGATGGTCTATCAGCTTATATAACTAAGTATATTTCATGTTATGTTTTGACATTCTGAACGGTGCGATGAATGTATTGATTTTACAATAAGTATTTTGTTTTGTGTGTATATGTATTATACAATGAGTAGTCGGTAAAATGCTTTGATTTTCACTTTGAGTGTGATTTATACAGAAAATTGAGTCTGTTTTGAACTTTGCAGGAGAGATAATACAATTCCAAGTATTTTTCAAAATAATTGTGAACAAATTAACGAAAAACGGGAAGTTTCAACATAATTGATGTGGTCTTTTTTATGTAATTCAAAAACTAACAACCGCTTATATTATTATTTTCTATACTTGGTATAATTTTCAAAATATCTTGACTCTTTTTGAGCTAATTATAGGCATGAAAAATATTTATTTTAATTTTTTAAATTTCAATAAAAAGGTATTGTATCAAAATTCTTGAAAACTTAATACAAGATCCCATTATAAGTTGTTGTTATATCTGTATAACATTAAAAACACATAGCCACACTTTTATTTTATATCCATTTGATATTCAAATTTTTACAAAATTCGGTAAAATCATAAAAATGTATAAGCTACAAGTAATTTTTTTAGTAAAAAAATTGTAAAATTTCAAATTTTATAGCTAAAGTATGAAAATTTAATAAAATGTTCTTCATAAGTAATTTGTATAGAAATAAAAAATCTAAAAATATTCAAACATAATATTATTTTTGTATGTAGTATACGTAGATTAAATTTGATCGAAATTACTTATTTTTACATTGTTAATTATTTTGTTATGTTTCAAAAACATTATTTGCGGTGACTTAAAACAATTTTATGCATATTATGAATTTTATACCATACACAATTAAATTTTTGGAATGAGTAGATAAATTTTAAGATATCTATTTATATTACGGACTTATTCACCCTGTTTTACGGCGTTTACGGTAAAATAAATTACTTTAATAGCTATATCAAAAAACATACTTATTAAAAATAAACTTCAGTCTGAATAGACTATAATTTATGTATATTCTCCGTTTAGAGTCATTTCGTATGCAATAATATATCATTGAGTTCTATTTTAACAAACACAATAAAATGACCCATCCTACAACTTATGTACCTACAGTGGATAAGTAATATACCCACTTACTTATTAGTGCCTACCTTTTTTTTATTATTGTTAACATTTTAAATTTACATTACGTATTTTGTTATTTGAGGGTTCTGTAAATTTAAATAAATTTAAATATATATTATGTATAGAATTTATAATATTTAATTTTGTTGAATTTTAATATGTTTACTATGATACAATACAAATATACTAACTATTTTCTTATTTCTTGGTACTGCTAAGGAATTTATTTTACTCTTATATAATCAAGCATTCAAGCTCGAACTTAGCTGGAGGGGGCAGAGGAGCATGTTTGTAACAAATATTTTAATATTTTAATTAAAAAATATTTTAAGAAGTATGCCTACTTTTGAGGAGTATGTATGAACTTTAGAGTGTATAAAACATGTAACTATGTTAAATATGTGAATTTAATCTCCAAACGCTCATAAATAATATTAAAGTCACTTTCCGGTAACTTTTTCTTTTATTAGGTAAATGTAAATAACTAATGAAAAAGCTTGTTAAATATTTTCAAATCTTCAATATAAAATTAAAAATTTTACGAATTTCTTATTAAAATATAATTTTTTAGATTTTATGAATTTCGTCAAAATTCTAAATTTAAACGCTTATACAAAATTATTGTAACTAAATATTTTCAATATTTTTTAATAAGTAAATTAAAAACATATAACAAACTTTGCCTTTAATTTTTAAGCTCTTTGATTAAGCGTAACATATTTTTATCGATATTTATTAAAAAGAAACTTTAAAAAATGTATAATTCCACATGTCTATAAATAGTTCAAAAAGATTTAAAAATTTTAAATGTTTTAAGAATTATAGTATGTTTAACATGAAATTTGAGTCAAAATGTCAAGCATCTACGTTTTCATTTCTGACTTAATATTTTTACATAAAAAAAAAACCAAAATCAATTTTGTCAAATAATGATTTCGCGTAAAAATGTCTGTTTATCTCGTTTATTTTGATAAGTACCTACTTGGAATTTTTGACCTCTCTAATATACAAATTAGATCTGATTTACTATCAGAAATTAAAGCATTTCAAACAACTTAGGTATGATGGTGTATATAGGTACATACAAAAAAAAAACTCATTATTTTAAAATTAATTCATCCATTGCTCCGTCCATAAACTAAACTAAATTATACTTAGATTGATTAAATAAAATTATATTCAAAAGTTAAATTCTTGTAATACCTACTTATAAACCTACTACATAAGATTACACGGAGTTACATACAGAGTGTACATATGCTGTAATTTTATTCCACTATAGTTGTAATAGGGCTGTGAATTTAATACAATAAACCTTAAAAAATGCATTTAAAATGCCGAAAATTATGGTACAAAATGCACTTGAAATTGTTTTTAATATAACATTTATATTGATATTAGTATATTATATGCATAAAAATGTATTTATTTAATAAAAATATATATATATATATAAAAAAGTTGATTTTATTTTAATTTTGATTTTGAAGTTGATTGATTCTTTAATAATGCTATTCGCCCGAAACGGCTAAAACATTTTTTTTAAAGGTTTTTAAAGATGTTAATTGACGAAATTTAATTTAAAATACTGGAAAATGAACTTTAAAAGGAAAATATGACCTAAAAAATTAAAAACGTAAAAAAATGCAAAATAAAAGTTTCATAAAGGGATTTTGTTATTACATAATTTAAATTATGTACTAACAAAGCTACGTTTCACAATTACCAAAAAGAAATACATTTTCCTACAAATCCACAGCCCTAACAGTAATGTATTATTTTTTTATTTACTATTACTCGTATATTATTATATTATGATACTCGGTGAAAATATGTGTCGGTCGAAGGTTTAGAGATCGATAAGTCGTGTTCGAATTATTTTTACTCGAAAATATATACGGTCAAAATATTTTGTGGTCAAATGGGGGTTTTTGGTCGAAGTAAAATAAAATATTAAGATTAATATCACCTTATACAAGTTTGTATGAAATCAATATTATGGTTCATCATTATTTAAGCCATTAATTGTATTATTGTTTATTGTAGAAATTTATAAATTATTCAAAACTTTATATAGTCTATTCAAAATGAGACCAAAGCAAAAATTAAGATATTGCTATAACGAAAACACAAATATCATTCCACAATACACATTTAAAAGAAGTGCAACAAAAACTCTAAGATAATCAAGTTTATCATTTATTTGATTAAGAGGAATATTTCAAAATTAAATTTTTTTTTATTATACAATAAATAATAATATACAACTATGAATTATTATTTTTTTTAAACTTTAAACTTAACATTTTTAATATTTATATATTTTTCGACTACAATATATTTCATTTATAGAACATTTCAATCATTTAAATTTTTGATATAATAATTTTCGATCAAAAATTGGTTCAACTAGACAACACTTATTCGATCATATTTTTAGATCACTAGATTTTTGACCGATCACCAATAAAATTAAATTGTGATATAATTTATTATTAAAGAAAGCCTGATTTACGGAACCTCATTATTACGATCAAGCATATTATTATATTTCTCTATTTACATCAGGACAAAAAATACGCATCAAAAAATTAACGGAAACACTGTATGAAGTATTCGCATTTAGATTGAAGAGGCATCCAGTAAACCAATAACAAATTTCATAAAAAATGCTGAATTCTGTCAACTAATTTAATAAACATTACCCTACTAAATCAACGTATAGCTAAAAATATACATAGATAAACGTAATGTAATGCAATTAATGTAATTGCTAATATCCGGCTATTTAATGTATTATTGAATGACTTAAATATTTTTTTAAACCTGATGTCTGTAATTGCTCCATCCATCTGAACCAGCTACCAAAACTACCCACTTCTTCTCTCCAATAAAATTATCCTCGTTTGTTAGCTTCGGTATATTATGTTCAGCAAAAGATCCAACAGCGAATAACGCTAATGCAATCAAATGGAAAACTCCTGTAATATCAAAGCGGTTAAAATATTAATAAATTATTTAAATCAAAATATAAATGTAGTGTAAACTAATCTGTGATAATTATAATTAATTATCACAGATTGAATATTGAAATTAAGTATATTTCATTTTTTGTACGTGTCATACGTATATATTGTGTTTTGTACACACATAATAATGTTGAATAAATTATACTATATAACTAATGATAAAACTTAAATACTGAGTCTTTTCTTTTCATATTCTCTGAAATATGAATAAACTGAAATTTAAATAAATAATTGTCTGATTTAAATAATTGTTATAAGTTATAACTTATAACAAATGGAAAGAAGAATGGAATAATAAACTAATGGAAAGTGTAAATATTGTTAATACAATTGAAAATATCTTAAGTTTTAAGAAATATTTTCGTTGCAAATGAAAAAAAACGAAAGGTATATAATAATATGATATATTATACTATGTATTCGTATAAAATATTCTTTATTAAGACATATTATGCATAACCAACATAATATACCGTATCGTTGCAGATGTGCTTTGAGCTTTTCAAAGTCTCAAAGTTATTGAACTTTGAAATTCAATTCAAACGATAAATCCTAAATAAAACTTACCCATTTTTTATGGTCTTAGTTGGTTATTCCGATTCCTAACTAGAAATAACAAACCTCTATAGTAATAATATGCACTTATATCTATAATACTTAACACACTTCTACGTTCAACTTAACAGCGTTGGACCATATTATATAGACAATTTATTTGCTTATCGATTGTGTGATAAAACTCCAAGTGATACTTCTTAAAAATGTTTAATTATTATAAGTATTTCAATGTAGAAACAATGACCTCATTATATTTTATGGAAATTTAATACTTGAAAAACCCCTTTTGAGAGTTCGCAAAATAATAATATATTTATTTTATTGTTGAAACTTGTGCTCTGCTTTGAAGTACATCATCAATTAATTATTAAATTTATAATCTATTAATATTGATATTTTTTTTCAAATCACATATACATTATACACCGAATAAATATATTATAATACACAAATATTAAACATTGCGTAACACATAGTTATGTAAATAATTTTATTAATTTATCTGATAAATATCTAAAATTTTATTCTATACCCAATTAGGTTATTTTTTTGCTTATTAGTCATTTCGTTACAAGATTGATATTTTTGAGGTTAAACATGAGTAAGATATTACGTTTATAAATTGTAATTTTAAACCGTATGCGTACAAAATTTCAAAAGTTTAACTAAAATGTTTTCATGTTATAATTTTAGAACAAAACTAAATATTTTAAGTCGAGTTCAGTTAAATATTAGAAATTTAATTTAATTTTCCAAAAAAAATATCTAACAAAAGATTCACCATATTATAGTTCTCTGTCTATTATGTTTTAAGTTACATTCCCGTAAGCCTCTCTCCACCATCCATCACTGTTCATGTGTTGATTATACATCTACACAATTTAGTTATATGTTAGAACATTTCTTATTCCAATGCTATGATACAACAACTATGTATGCTTTATTCTTTGAACTAACGATGTATAATGTAATATTATATTTTATAGATATTTTACAAAATAGAAAAAAAAATGTAATTGTTATATTTAAGGTTTTAAAAATAGGCAGTCAATATTCTCGACGAATTCAATTTAATATATTTGTATTTTTGTTTTTTTTTTTATATTAGATTATTTTTGTTTATTTATTTAATCAAAGTTTAACACATTTCAATTTCTTGAGTTGACTATCTTTAAGTACCTATAAATATAGATATACAGTTTAGTACTTACAAAATATTCAGAGAATATAAATAACAATAAAATTAAATATTTATGAGTATCAATACATTTTTGAGCGTCGTATTATGAAAGTTAAACGATATATTATTATTAAGTATTAACATTTTATAAGTATCTATCATAAACTATATAAATATAATCACTTACTAGTCAAACTGCTTAAATTACTAAAATACCTACATTAAGAAAATGCTACACATAAAACCCCTTTAAAAAGAAATAGAATTTTAAAGAACAACATTTATTTCAGATTAATAGATTAATATTTTAATAATTCTCACATTTCTAAATTTGACTGCAATATGTACATACTGTATTTAGTGCTTAATCAATACATATAATGTACTATTATTATACTGTACAGCTGTATCAACTGTCTACGATTTGGAATAAAATCACTTCCTAAGTTTTGCGTACATCAGACAATAGTAGTAAAATATTTTTGAGTAACGTCCTCTCAACACTTTTATTACTCTCGTAACCATAAAAATAATCGATTAATAAATTAATTTACAGAATTATAATATTATAATGGTATATGTATAGAATTCATCGAACAATTTAATTTCTTGATTAAAACGTCCGATTCTTGTTTTGTTCTAAAAAAGTTACCTCGTAATATTTAACCAAAAAAATATTAATATTTAATTAATATATAAACATTAGAAACAATATTATCAAAGACAAAACCAAGGTCAAGATACCTATATTTTTTAACTAAAAAGTTTTCTAACTTCTTCGTACTCAATTTTTTTTTTAAAGGAATAACAGTAATAATTAATAACATTAGCAATTAATTCAATATAAAAATAATTATTTTTAATGCCATTTGTATTAAGTATACACTGTTTGAGTTATTTAATTATGCTGTTTAATCATTACTAGGGACGTTAATTAAATAATACCTATATTTTAGTACAAAGGTAAAATCATAATAAATTTATATTATTTTTATGGAACCTTTATATTTTGCTCTCAAAATAACGTTATTTAATCAACTAAAATTATGTTATTTTCCTGTTATTCCTTTGAGTGGTGGTCGATAATACTCTTCAAATATCTTAGAAATATATTTATTTATACGTACTCCGCTTATAAAAATTATGGCTATAATGAATTAGTATTGGTTTTATACAATTTGATTGTATTTGTCTGGCCTTATTTAGGAGCAGTAAAAAAGCCTCAATATTCAACTTTGGGGGTGTTTTTTGGTACAGAATTAGATTTAGTTAGTACTTTCAAGTCAAAAGTAAAATATCTTTTGTACGTACTTAATAAAAATATATTGGAAAAACTAAAAAAACTTATATACAAAACAAGTTTTTATCAAAATACATTTTTTTTTAAATAATTAACTGAAAGTTGAATTTTTCGTCAAAATTTTATACCTGAAAGAGATAAAACTGTTTGCTATTATGTACGTCATTTTTTAAATGTTCAAAATATTTAGACCAATTTTAAGCTACTTACATCATAGTTTTATTTACACCGCTGCGATACGTTGGTATTGACTTATAGTTTATACGTTAATAATAATAATAATATACGATTTAATATTATAATATAATTAAAAAAATAAGATATGTGATGCTTTTGCAAAGATTAGTTCAACATACCGTAAACTGTATACTTACTACTAATAGAAAAATACATTACCAATATATAATTTCAAATTAATTAAAACTAGAATGTCGAGTACATTTATATGTATTATATTATCTATATAATAATAAATTAAATATGAATAACATTGAACCGTATTAAAAACTAAACGGTAATTACTAATTACTAATTCATAAAATTTAAATTATTTTATTTATGAATTGAAATCTTTATTTTGATTTTATTTATTAATATTGATTATATAAAATTAAAATAAAAGCTTTTATATTTATTATTTGTTAGTGACACTAGACATACATTAATATATTCTGTGCTACTTATATTATACTAATGGTTTACAATGAAACTGATATTAGGTATACAAAGATGTAATATAAAAATCATATGTTTATTAGCCTCTTATTGCCTACCAAGTATTATATTCAATTAAATAATATATAATTTAGTACCGATTATCTATAAGGAGATCAACGCCCACCTACATTTACTTTTAACATGCTAATAATAGCTATTAGCTAATGTAAATATTACTTATTTCTTAAATAATATTCAAAATAGTTATTTAAAATTTAATCAATAATCCATAATTTAATAATTATTATTCCAATCATATTAGAAATCATTCTGTATCTATTGGTTAATGTTAATGTTAATAACAACTTTAACGTTTAACCACAAGATTTAGCTAATGACAATATTTCGGACTTTAGCCACCAATATTAGTAGATAATCTCAATACTATCTGATAAAGTTAACATTAACCAACCAATGTTGCAATAACTGCAGTAATTAACTAAAGACAAAATAACATATATAATTCATATTACAAGCAATGATTACATTAATTTTACATATTTGTATACGTCTTGAAAAATCCTTTTTAGCTACTAATGCTTTCCGGTGTACACAGATTTAAAAAATAATTTTGTTTTGTATTTTTTTTAAATTGTGTTTTTCTTTTTGTAATTTGTGGTTATTTTTAACCAATTCCCATTATTCATACGGAAAAAATATATGTAAAATGGTATTTTTTTCTGTTTAAAAAGTTTAAGTTACCTATAATTATACCAACAGTCCAGACATCAGGTTGTTCTTTATATAATAATAATATGGTATGTTTGCTAACATAATATATTACACGGCGTATTATATAGACAATATAGATACATCACTAGGTATGCAGCAAAATAATAATAATAAGAGTAATAATAATATGTACTATACAGAATATTATTTTTAAACATACGAGTACGGTTATTAGTTATTAGTATTTTTTTTAGTGACGTTTTTACAAGGTTATTAATTTTAATGATCATTTCAGTTTAGTAACTATTTCAATGGATTAAATGTATATATTTGGTCTGACGTGTTTGTTATATAGGTATACAACTTTATTTATTTATAACTATTATACAAGCCAAACCTTTGAATAAATAGAGCAATTTGCGTGTTCAACAAATTAAAATAGTTACTGTTAAATTAATACAAAATAATAACAAATAACAAAATAACAGAACCGTTAACATAATTAATATCTTTAAAATAAAATGATAGGAAAAACAACAACAAACGTTTATTTAATAAATTAACTAACAGCTAAGAAATATGTGGTCAACATTTGCATTGTGCATAAAATGTCTTAGTTTATTTATAATTAATTAATAGTGCATAAAAGAATAAATAAAGGAACAGTTTTTGAGGAATTTTAAAATTTATCAAGGATAAAAGTTGGGGTGAATCAACTTTACCACATAGTAGCCAATTCAGGAACTTCGAACTCACAACAAACCAACAACAACCAAACAGTGGATTTAAGTCAAATAAGTTAACTAAGCATAGTTAAATAAGCACGAGATAATAGATAAATGAGGAACACTCTTATTATACTCGTAGGTATAATCATTAGAATCAATAGCAAACAATAGAACCATAATATACACTATATCGTATATATAGAACGGAATAAAGCACAATAAAGTGTTTTCGTTTATTTAAGTTCAAAGCTGTGTTGGATAGAGAACAAAGTAAAATAGTATATGTCGTCATATACATACGGAGTGTTTATACTTATTCGTAATATTTTAATTTGACGAACGTTGTACCGTTTATTAATTGGAGATCAAACAAATAATCAAGTGGGGGTGTAGATTTCAATGTAACGGATATAATAATACATTGTGTACAATCGTATTTATGAATTTCGGAAAATTTACTTTGAAAATATTGTTTAATTAATTTGAACATTATATCTGTGCTTGATTGCGTTCATCTAAATTTACGTATTCGCATATATAATAATTAAAACGATTGCTTATTGCAAACTCGCACGTCAAATACAAATACTTCCAAGGAAGGTACATGGTTTAACATCAAACGAACATCCAATCATTAATATAATGAACACAAAACGAAAATCTATACATATATATATATGTGTGTGTGTGTGTGTGTGTGTGTTACATGTTCTTTGATTTCCCTTTGGATAAATTTAGAGTGTATACCTATAAAATACACAACAATAAAATAGTCATAAGTCATAAAAGTGGCGTAGCCCTGTATGGCGATAGTATATATAATAATATATATATACGCATGAATGATTCTTTATTTGTTCTCTATAGATTCAAAAACTACTGGACCATTTTTGATAAATGTCTCATTGATAAATTCCTTGAGATTCGGAATGTGGTCATGTGATATATAGCTTATTTTTTCAACCCATACGAGTTGGCTCTCGAAAATAGAATTGTGTTATAAATATATATATATTTTTTGTATATGATACTCTGTTGTCGATTTGTAAGTAGAACTTAAACATTTTTATTGCTGAATTGTATTATAGGGTATTCTTTCAAATCTTTTTTTATACAAACGATTCCGTAGAAAAAACGTATATGAAAACATAATGCAATATTCAGCGCTAAGCTGGACGTAATTTGTTAATGGTCACTTATTGCTGCACTGTGAATCATAATACTCGTGTATTTAGTGTAATAAAATATATATTTTAGATACATTTTGCGGAATATTTTGTTATTTTGTAGTTTTATCAACGTGGCAGGAGTCTTGCACTCTGTGTGCAGCGACCAGTGCATCACCTGTCTTAACATAACTTTAAAAAAATGTCTATTTCTATTTCAAATAGGGTATAACATATATAAGGATATTTTATTATACATACTTGTAATTTCTATTGAAAGCGGTATACGTACTAGTTAGTACAATGCAAGTTTTTAAATTTTTTTTATACTTTTATATGCATATTTATTTATTCAACACTGATACGGGGCTCTAAAATAGGGTAGGAATTTGATGAGAGTCCGGGGTGTAAAATTCTAAATACAGCGCTGTCGACTGTGATGCGTTACAATAATCAGCTTGCACATTTTAGTAATCGATGACTGTTAGTGATGAAACAGGCGATTGTCGGGACGTTGTCGAACGCAAAGATATTTGATAGTATCACGTTGTATTTATAATAGTTTGTTTTTTTTCGAGTCAGTGACTTTTCGGAGGCACCGAGATAAGCAAACGGGTTGTTAATTTTACACAAATCTCACAAGTCACCAGGTATTAAGGTATTTATTTTTTTTATCTCGATTTATATTTGACAAAGTAAAACCAATATTAATTTGAAAAAAATTCCACTATTTTATAGTATTATCTCTATTATATTATTTATATTTTATTATCAAGTATCAATATTTAATAACCGTATTAATGTCTTGCGGATAGTAATTAAATATTATTATCATATATACCACGGATTATATTCAGTAAATGCGTGACCTTTTGGCTTATATCACTTACCTTTATCTACCAACGAAAAAAGTTAAAAATAAAGTATACCATATTAAATTTTAAATTTTCACACGTTATCGAAGTACTATTTATATTTTATACGATACACCTATTTGACTATTTATTTATATATTAAACCATAGTAAACATGTCAAAAGAATTAGATTTAAAAAGTAGAAAATATACTTGCCTTACACCACCTCTCTCTTGACGGAAAAAACTCTGGCGCTAATCCTGATGATAGATAAAAACTTAAAACTAAAATTGGAAAATTTATACACAGTATACTAACACATGAGTATTATTGATAATAATCATAGGCGTAACAAGGAAAGGCTTAGGTGTGCTTTAACCTCCCCAGAATTTTTGAGTAAATGTATTTGCTTCTAAATATATAATAATATTATATTTATTATTTTTGCCTACAATATAAAAAAATATAATGTTTCATATAAACGAATAGTTATTCAAGTCAGTTTTAAACACCAATAGAAACAATAAATAATAATCAAATAAAAAAAAAAATTTGCTTTAAACAATTTTTAAGAATCTAATCCCCCCTCCGCGCTCCGCCCCTTAACTTAAATGACTAGTTACGCCTATGTTTTTAGGTATATGCGTCGTTTATATTCAACGAATAATTTATTTATAGATTAAAAATATTATTTTATTACAATATTTATAATTATATATTACAATTATTATTATTAGTACCTATAATAGTATTTCAATTAGTATTATAATCGCATTAGATATTAGTATATCTATTACACACGTAATTTTCACGTAGGCAAATACTTCTACGTAATATATGCTACAATTTTAATATACGTTTTTTATAGTATGCTGTTTTTGAATATTTGAACACGATGCACTGACGAATTTTTCGACCATCTGGTGTATGTGTTTATCGACAACACACAAGTTTGCGAAAATCGTCAATCGATCCAAAGCATAAGGATTCTGTAATCAATAATCCAACAAACGTGGCATTCGTATATTATAATATATAATGTATAATTAAGTATTAATGCACACCAACATAATAATGTAAGCACTATATAATACCCCACACACATATAATCTTTAAATACGTAGGTATAATTAATTAATTCCTTGTTTAAAAATTTGAAATTAAATAATGTATATCTATTATTTGAATAGACTAAAAAGTACTCTACTTTAGAGTTTAAAATAGGAAATTTAAAATGTATGTACCTATTCGTTCAAAAAAATCAACAACTTAAAAATAATCACAATAAAAAATGGAAAATTTTTTTTTAAACATTTTGTTTTGTAATGACTTCAAATTAGGTGAAAAAAATATTTTCAAAAACATCAATAGTTTTTTGAAATGACGAGGATGTTTGCCAATATCGTGTGCGATAAACATTAATATCGTACATTAAATAATTAAATAAATAAGCAAATAGGTACTTATATTTTGTACTTTTGTTACTGCTATAGAAACTATTAAATAATAATCATTTTAGATATATATTACCTATACATTCATACTACATATATTTTGAGTGATCACGATTCGCGTCCGACAGAGCTAAGCAGTGCTACGGTATCATACAATTAATTATACTCATATGAATTCTATCATAGTAAAATGTTATTCAAGTATAAATAATACTCGCAATATAATATGACAACTAACAATAATATGGCTGACAACTGGACTCACGAAACCACCGTAGGATATTAAAGAACCTTGTATCCGGGATAACGAAGATGTATTATTCTGACACTGACGCATTACAATATGTAAATGAGACCACAACATACGTAAACACGCACGAACAGTATCTTATATTCCCTTAGGGTGTCACATGCACTCACAAGGCCATAAAATAAAAAACAAGTCACAATAAGTAGGTATACTAACTTTTGTGATTCTTTCTTCAGAGATCACTCATTATTCAAAACAACAACGTATTAGTAATTACCAATTAAAAAATATCAAAAATTTAAAGTCACTGTCTATTTTTTTTATAAGTATTTAAATTTAAGATTTCGATTATACTTGTAAAATCTCAAAAATTTCAAATTATTTTATAGGTGACAATAAAAAAAAAAAATTATATTTCTGTTATAAATTTAAAAAATTAATTCAAGAAGTATTTCATACTGAAACACTAAAACCAATAAATCTAAAACATGTATAAGTATAATTAATTTTATGGACATTTTTGTTCAAATTTGAACAGAATTACATATTTAGACTATGAATAACAACGATATTCATTATTATTTTATTATAGTTATAAAAATATTATTCTTGGGGACATAGAACTATAGAAGATAGAACTTTTACGCGTATTTATTATATTAAATACACACAACGATATTTTCAAGTATAATGTTTTCGGAAAAAAATTAAATCAATAACCTACTGCGACTACTGTATTACTAATAGTAGGACAAATTACTTTACCCAAAAATAGCAATATCAAAAAAACATAATATAAAATGTACTTAGTAATATTGGCTGATGTCCGTCTTCGCTCAAAATTGTTTTTCGTATACAATGATATAATTTATCATTGAGTTCAAATTTTACACATTCATCACAGTGACCTACTACCGGTAGCTGCTGTACAGCAGAGTGGGTACCCTAACCCACTTTTTTATATAATTTTAAGTCATTACAAAACAACATTTAAAAAAATATATTTATATATTATTCCTTTTTCCTTTTTCCTTTTTTCCGTTTTTCCGTTATAATTGTTTTTTAATTTTTTAATTTTCTGTTACATACGTACAACGTACCTATAATACCTTCCTATTTGTACCATCTGTTATCTTACCTATTTCCTTCTAACAATATACCTAGCTCTCTAGTAAGCTTATTAAGTTCAATAGGTGTCATTAAATATTTAAAGTCCTCCGGTACACAATGTATAGCAGCTTATATAAATACCAAAGTTGTCTTTTTTTTAAACGGGTAATATATAATTACAACTTATAATGGTAAGAATATACGTACCCGTGGCAAAGAAAAGCAGCTCTCCGTGATTTTATTTAGGATACTTCTGTAACACGGAAACATGTCTAACGAGAGGTCTAGATGATTGGGTTCGTCAAAGTTACCGACTTTACTCATGATTTCCGGTCTAGCCTTTGCAACCTTCGAGTAAATGTTCCGGAGTGCTCTGTCGATGATTAACCTCATCTATAACAATATATATTCGTATCTTACCGACCGCTGTTCCGCGTAGAACGATTAATTATTATTATTTTAAATACTTCGTTGTTCAGACGTAATTCCGTTGACAAATGGCGTCTTTCCGAAACTGGCAACTCGTAGTCTGCCAATTTTTGTTGCACGGTATTTTCGCGCACATCTCTGCTGGACACCGTGATCTAGGTTTTACGAAGAAACGCGAATAAATGTAATGCGTTTCGTAAATAATTATTAATACACATATTATTTATATACATATGTATATCACACACCTTTTGATCAATTATTTTGGCCATTTTTGGCTTAACCGGCGGATGTTCGTTGCGGTTCTTGTAACCTATGAACGCGGAAAGCTTTTCGTGACCCGTTCTGAAATCACCGTACACCATGACGTTGCTATCGGTGACATTGGTTCTCACCTCCTTGAAATCGTTGAAGACAGTTCTTTTTTTCGTAGAAGAATCGAATATCGTCTACATGGTGATTACAATTTAAATGAATATAGATTTAAATAATATGATATTATAGAGTATACCGTGTAAATAAATACACGCACATGACGCGAGGAAGTTAAAATTCAAAATAAATTGTGTACTACGTGTAAGTATAAGTATTATATAATATATAAAGTGCCGTGACTTGTATAAAAGAACCATATATACATCTCAACAATTATATCTAGATTATAGGTAAAAATTATTATACAAGTATTGAGCGCTTTTAATATTTAACGATTTATATTAGCCGTAAAGTTTAATAAAATTTAACCAAAATAGTGTACACGAAAATTTAAAAATGTCAAATTTGTTTTTCATTTTTCCTATATAGTTTTCTGAAAGAAAATATTTTTCAAAAATATGCTACTTTGGTGAACAACTTTATTGTTTTGTGCATTTTATCAATACTCAATGTTCTGTTTCTTCGTCATAAAATACCACACATTATAATAAAACCTTTAATTAGTATAGAAAATAAATAGTGATGCGATGAGAGATTGATAGTCAAAATAATATTATACAATTAAATTTATTAAGGATCATCTTTTACTCAATAGAAAAACGTCGTATTTCGCTATAATATTGCTTATAAAAATATTTTATTATATATTTATATATTTAAACGGCTATAATATTTAAATTTATGTCCCAGTAAAATAAGTTTAGAAGCTAATTTAAATTTTTTTTATAATATTATCACTAAATAGTTCCACGATAAAAAATACTAATTCAGCTGTGATTCAGATGATTTTGAAGTACTTAAGAGGCTTTGGCCCTCAAAATGCGTCCTTAACTCCTCTAGAAATGATTGGAAAATAATTTTAATATTTTAGATTTATGAACCTTGCCAATAGAAATTGATGTTAAGTGGTTTATTTACATTAGAAATAATGTGACTAAATATATTTTATCGAAAAATAAATTTCTTATTTTCTGTGTTTATGTAAATGTGAAATATACGATTCAACAAACACTCACTTTACCATATTTTATAAATAAATTAAAATTCGTAGGAAATACCATGGCTTATGATTTGCGATCAGACTACCTATCTATAGGTGTTTTCATTTCTGACTATCCATTGTAAGAAATTGATTATAAGTACCTAACTATAAATGCCCAAGGTTTAACAATTGAATATTTTAAGAATTTTAAAGTAAAAAATAATTTCCAAATATTCATAATTTTTAAATTATTCACCCACCTTTAAAAAAAAATCTCTCTAAGTATATTATAATATTATTTTAAAACTACACGATTAAAACCTACCGCGTCCAAATTTTCCATCCACGTGGCGCTGAACAAATCTCCAAGACATGTTCCGTATGGCCCAGATTGAGATCTACAATAGCATGCATAAGAATTTTCCCTGGGTCCTGATGCAGTTACCGCCAAAACTAGTTTTGAAACAGACTTATGCTTTTAGTAATGTATATATATTTTAATACAAAAACAAATTTTCTAAAACAAAAATCGACGTACGTCTCACCGGCACCACCCTTTTAATATTGTAAAATTTTAGTTGTGCTGACGAAACTACGTTAAAAACTTCTCATTTCATAAATTACAAAATCGTTTTGTATTAAATGTATAAATCAAGTGGCTGTTTTATTAGAATATATAACAGGTATAAATATATAATTTAAAGTATTACATATATTTCTAAACACAGTTTTAAGATTAATACTTACCCACTAAGGCACTAACATATATTTATTTTATGAGGCTAGGCTAGCTTAAAAGTGGCGATGAGGAGCATGATTAACAATCAACCTATTTATATTATATATTAACTATATTTTAATCAATTTTTTTAAGCTAAATACATAGTAGTTAAAAAAATACTTGTAGAAAACAACTAGAATAATTTCACTTGGATCATTTTTTAGCAAAAAAGCAAAGGTGAGTCAAAATTAATATGTATCTCTTAGACTCACCATTTGTGTTGTCGCGGAGTATCCCATCAAACATAGAACCCGCCTTACACGCTTCAATGTATAGCAATACCTATATCAACGAACATTTTAATCCATCAAAACAAAATATAAAATTATAAATGAAAGAAAACAGTACCATTTTATAACTCGCAGATGCGAACATAGTTTTGAAAGCTTCGTTCAATTGATCGGCGTACAAATAATCGTCTGGAAAACCTAATATTCCTGTTGTACCGTGATCGACAAAATTAATGAATACACTATCGTTCGGTCCTCTTTATAATACAAACAATTTCGTAAAAAAATATTTATATATCATATAAGAAAATGTAAATATACATAAACAACTATATCTACGCCAAAAACTAAACGGTTAACCTTCGAAATTATTATAGAAATATTAAACTATATTATTATTTTGATTATACTACATGATTAATAATATGGTTGTAGCTGAAATTTATATGGTTACTTTAATATTGTATTGTTATGCATTGTTTGAAAAATAGAAATATAATTATCTTCAAGAAAGTGTTCACTTTAAAAACAATCGTAATTGTAATATCGTATTACTACTGTTTTTTTTCATTAAATTTCTAAAAAGCGATAATAATTTAGATTTTTCGAAGTTTTTACTTTTTACATTAAACGTCCGTCTACATATTATTATAATACCCTTAATCACTTGAAGATGTTTACTTATTATACGTACCCTTCAATTACTTTTCCAGTTCCAATGGATTTCATGGCCTTTTTGTCTCCGGTGATAATCTTTAAGAAGTTTGTGCTGTTCACATCCTAATTTTGAAGTAAAATTATAATGCTGTATAATGCTGTATAATGCTGTATAATGCTATAGTTATTAAAAGCTGCATTTTTGTCAAGTATTCTTAAACCAATCAAAGCTGATTGATTTCTAAAAACTTTTTTGTGTACAATATAATTTAGAACATTATTTGGAATATAAAAATATTTAAAAAGATACATATTATATATAGTCGTATAGGTATTATAAGAACTGTCAACTGACTATAACTATACAACCTGCTCAGGTTTCAGGGACAACGAATTGATTTCCGTATATTTACACCCAAAAAGGTGAATATTCGTTATCGATTTAATCAATTACGTAAAAGCGCGATAGCCGTCATGATAGCACTTTGTGTAATTGAAAATAAAATCAAAAGTCACTTATTATATTCCACAATCTCGCAGGTTCGCATATTATTATCATTTAAACATCAGCTGCAGTCATGCATTAATAACCGAATGACGTGAAAATGATCTTACCATCCCTTTGTAGTCGATAACAACTCCATCGTATACGTCTGTACCGTTGGGTTGATTAACTATCTTTCCTGGCGTTGGATTCCTGTCCAAAGAAGTCCAAATAAAAACATAAATAAACAATGGATAATCGTTATACGATAATGAAAGAATTAGACCAGTTGTGAAAGATGTTATTTAAATGTGGTGAATTTTTCCTTCTCCCACACGCATGTACCCCGACCACCCTTAATGTGTAATCGGTTACGGAATTATATATGCTAAAAACGTACAAAAGCATTAAATATGCAAACGCATTCATGCACTTATACTATCCTTAAAATATGTTAAATTATATTCAAATTATAATATATATAATATATATATACACTCGCTCATTAAAATCAAATTAGATTAAAACATTTTTAAGTAAAATCTATATTATGGTCATTGATCCTATAAAAACTAAACTTGGCACGACTGTGTTTCATTATAGCGAGCTATATAATAAAAGGACTATATATATAGCTATCTACAAGAAATTATTGAAATTAATAATATATGCCAAGTAGTACGCGAGTAAAAATAAGTATAAAAACAATTAAAATATTATAAGTATAAATATTATTCAATCGTACAACGTACAAAGAAATATAAAAAAAAAAACCTAAATTGTTTTCAATATTAAATAATGTATTAGGTATTTTATTTTTAAAAAAAAATTGAAATAAATATATTTGCATAATCATAAAAAAATATTCCAAGTATGCAGTATTATGCAATAATTCCATTTAAGTATTTTCAAAATACCATTAAGCTTGATTTCAATTATATAACTTATTATTCCTACCTATTTATTTTTAAAGTTAATTAATTTAATAAAATTACAGTTCTGAACACTAAATATAAACATTAAATGATCACTTATTTTGAATTCGCCCTATTTTTTATTTTTGCTTTTTTACTACCGATTTAACATCAACAGTTAAAATTAACAGTAGGTAGTTAATTTAATTATTTATTAATTCATCACTAATAAGTATAATACTGACAATTTATATAAATTAGTATATTTTCATGACTCATGATAAATAAAATATAATTAGTATAAGAATCCAACAAATTTTAAAGTTTGAATATTTGATAATAAATTATTATTAATAATTTAATAATAGCGACTTCACAACTGGTCATTCATTTCAAATTAATTCTTTCATCCAACTAAGTTAACCATAATATAATACATAAATTAGTATTTTTAATATAAAGGTACATGATATACTTATAAATTAAAATATTAACCTTCGATTGTACGCAATGTCATCTACCATCATCGTAATGATATTTTCTTTAGGTATTCCGTTTCCTCGAATTATTTGGTATGCATGACATATGTCTGCCTAAGATGGTACATAATACATAAATTAATATATTGTGCAGAAATGTAATAAGCTTTTTTATGGTAAAATTCATGTATATTAAATTCCGTAATAAAATTATATGAAGTAGTATATAAAAACATAAAATATATAAAAATTAAAATTAAAATCTTATACATTTTATAAACTGATTTTATTTATTTATATAGTGTATAGTATTTTATATTTATGTATTTACCTATATTTGTATGATAAAATTTATTTTTATTTTTTTAAAGGAGAAGTCACTTCACTGTATGTCTATATAGTAGGTAACAGGTGTATAGTCGTATCGTCATATTGAGTAGGTCACAATAATAATAATTTATGTATTAAATTCTGATAGTAGGAGACAAAATCTTGTACTATAAACTTTTGATAATTTGATATTAAAAATACCCCCTGGATGTGAAATACTTAAAGCAAATGCATAATGTGCATGTTTAAAATAACTACGGCGTTTTGTTTTTGTATTACAACAAATTATCAAAAATCTTTGAAAGAAGAAATAGTTATTTAACAGGTGATGAATATCATTATATCAATAATGTCGTAAAAATTTTAACTTCAAACACCCATAACTTTTTGGTAAACTTTTTTTAACAAAGTTAGAAAAACATTTGATGAATCTTGTATTGAATTTTTAAATCTTAGATAAAAAAATGTTATGAATTTCTAATTACAAAATAATTTGAACATTTCTAAGACTTTACAAAGTTTGTCAAAATAGTAAATTAAACGCCTGTAAAAAAATACATATTTATAAAAAAAAAAAGCACACATCATTGTTAAATCAATACTTTTATCATTCCATTCAAAATGTAAAAAAAGATAAGTATAATTATTCAATTATTCAAAATCATTCAAATTATATTTAAACATTGAATTATGATTCTATTAGCTAATAATGATACTCTTTATTAATTATTACATAAATATAAACTTAAATTATTGTTCGTAAATTTGAGTGTATACTCTATTATTATATTTACATTAGATAATGCGTAGTATGTGTATCTGGATATATACATGAATATGTATAATATATAAACATAGTTAATATTTATATTATCTATTTAAAGTAATTATATGGATATCTATCAAAAAATGTAAAGTAAAAATAAAAATATCAACTATAGTATCGATTTCACTTATCTATATACATATACTTATGTAATATATCCGTGTATATTATTGTTATAGAATTCGAATCTTTAGATTATTTTTTTTATTCCATTAAATATACATATATAATATACGTTCGGTTATACCTACCAGATATATCACAAAATATGTTCTATACAGTGCCTGATTGAGGAGTTGGTCGCCAGTAGGCTAGGGTTGATTTGGCGCCCTAGTATAATTAAAACAAATTTTTGTGGCACCCCCAATTTAACATTGGCCGATTGGCGCTCTAGGATGTAGTCTACTCAGCCTATTGATTAATCAGGCCCGGGTTCTATATAATATATTGTACAGTTTATCATCTACAGTTGTTGTTTGGACCCCGTTTTTAGAACCAATAGTAACCAAGTACCTATACTAGCTGAGATATGTCATATATGAAGTATGTTATAATTTATAAATATTATAATTAGTAAGAATAGAAATCGTTAGTTCAATGCATTGAACTCCTTACACGCTAGTCGTTACCCGACCGTATAGACCCTAATATTATTGCATAATTTATTTTTGTGTTGTAATCGTCGATATCAGACTTGTCTTACCGAGTGGCGAGTAATAACAATAAACACTAATATAATATATACTCCCGCCGTATCATTAACTATGTAATATTAAGTTATACTATGCACATTTTTGCTAATCCATAAATTATAAAAGTAAATATTGATCAAAACCTGATGTCTGTAATTGTTCCATCCGTCCGAACCGGCTACCAAAACCACCCATTTCTTCCCTCCAAAAAAGTTATTTTCTATATCGGTCCACGGTTTCCTGTAACTGCTTGGTACGAATATAGCAGTTGATCCAATTGCAAATAATGCTAGTGATACGAAACTAAAAACTCCTGTAACCACATACAAATTATGGTATATAAACACATCATAACTAGGTAGCAGCTACATTTTAATCGCATTGCATAGCTCAAAAGCGTATCATCAGATTGCATGTTATCTTTTAAAATGGTGTGTCCGAGTTGGATGCCATGGCCCATAAATAAAATAATATCTATAGATTATATCATAATATTCATAGGTTTATATACTTTTAAATATAATTCGAAAACCTTATTTTATAATATTGAATAGTCAATTTTTTCTAAAAATGAATCAAAATGAATATTATTCAACAATTGTTATTAAGTTGTAATGTACTAACTAACTTTTTTTTCTGTATCTTATTATATTTCTTTAAATAATATGTTGACTTGTTATAATATTACTAAATCGAATTTATAAACAAATGATTATATTTAATTTCTAATTATATAAGGACAAAATCAAGGTAAAATCATTTCTTTAGAAACAATTATAAAATTTATAACCTTATAGGAGCAGTAAAAATTTTTCAATTTTCAAAAATATAAAGATATAGTATCTGGTAGCCAATTATATCAAGTTTGTACTTCAATCAAAATATAAATATTCCCGATAGACTTTTAAAATAAACTGATTAAAATTTTTAAATTTAACAAAAACTGGAATTTTTCTGCATAAAATCGATTTAATTTTTATTTTAATTAAAAAATACACAGCTGTGGAGACTTGTTATTTGTGTGATATTTTAATATTAATAGATATTTAAAATTTTAAAAAAATTAGTTTTTTCGATTTATGCATAATAACATTTTTGTAATTGAGTAAATAAATTTAAAAATTCTAAACGAGGATTTTCACACTTTTTTTTACTAGGTATACAATTAAAAATTATATAATAGTGTCCATTAGACACATTATTTTTAATCATTTAAATTTAATTTTAATTTAATAACAAAATTCATCAAGATAACGAAAATGCATGTATTATTTTTTTATTAAAAATGTATAAAAATGTTGATTTCATACCTAAAGCTTAAAAATGGAATATAAAATGTATTATAAGTTTTACAAAAAATAAATAATAAATAGAATATAATCTGATAAATTATTTATGATGAGCAGTTGAAGTTAAAATTTTGATACTATTAGATTTTCAAACGTATAATAATAATTATCAATTAGTGATCTAATCTCAAACAATATTTTGCTGTTTAATATTTTAATTATTATTCATTATTCATAAAATATTCATCGTGGAAACTTAAAACATTACATTATATTTTCTTCAGTTATCATTTTCTATGCTTTATTATGCAAATGATATTTTTAAAATATTAATAATAAAATAGTTTATAGAATAATTTTAAGTCATTTATTGACACTTGAAATATTCAATTTTTTTTCTCTTTATTTTCTATAAATTTTGATCGATTTTATGCTCGATCAAAAGGTTTGATAATGTAATACAAATATTATCATAATTTATTTTTACATAAACCTTGTTATCTTAAAAATATATAATATAATAACAGCTTAATTTTAAATTTATATTTTAAGTTAAAATGTTGACTAAATTGGATATTTGAATAAATATTACGAATTTAATTTTATTGAAATTTTATAAATATTTTGCGTTGGGACTTTGTTAGCTTAATTTGATCATTATATATTATTTATTATACAGAATTAAATATTCAAAATATTTTGATTAATTATATAACAACATGTAACCATACTGTTAGCGGTACGTATTAGTATTGGCTTTCAAATGTAGTAATATCTATATGGTGACATACTGTCTCTACTCAGAATTGATTTTTTTGTATAGAATAATTTTTCATTTTTTAATATACTTCAGTTTATATAGTAAACGGCTCATTGATAAGATAATTTCAATACCTAATTTAGCAAAGCCACTTCATTTTTATTTTTAGTTTTATTTTGAGTATCTATATAAAATAAATACAATTGTGATAAAGTAAAGAATAAAAATATATGTATTGACTATAACTATAATGTTTAATACTTATTGTGGCAAAATAGCAATATCTACTACGGTGTGTAATTAGATTAAAAAAAATGTTAAACAATAATATTTTTTTTTCAAATATCAAAAAAATAAAAATAAAATTGTTTTCGTTGTACGAGGTGTGGCAAAAATTTGGTATTTTAATAACATTTTGTCATCTATACCAAATAAATTTTAACTATAAAATTGTTAGCGTCATTTCAAACAAAATTACTAATTAACATTATGTACAATCTGTGTCAAACCAATCAGTAGGAGCTTTGATAAATTAACTTCGACACTTATAATTATAATAAAATTATTATTATCAATTATCACTGCATTATAGTGGTGTACCGGCCGAGTTGGAGGTTATGGTTACCTCCTGTTATGTGACTGGCTTCTTTTATTTTTCTCAGATGAAAACTATATATCTTTTTATTGTGGCTATCGGCTAGTCTACCCGAAGCAAAATTAGAGACAAGATTTTTCAATAGAACACTCATGCGAGTATGCAATGTATAAATGTAGAGAGCTCAATAAATAGATTGCAGTCTTTACTCAGCGACTCTATACGCATGCAAATACTATATTAAGTCAAATAGATAAAGTAAGTCAGACATTTAAAAAAAGAAAAAATTGTATTAAAACACGTGATCAATATCATTACCTATTTATAAAGTTTAAATTTTAAAACCTATACTTAATGGGTACTTCTAAAATTATAATATATATTTTTATTTTTTTTGTTTCTATCAATGTATGTTGGTATTGTCGTTATATTATTTTATAACATTGCAAATTTAATTATTTATTGGTCGAATCATTTTCTGTTTTTAATAAAGGGAGTATTTTTAGCTTATGCAATGATGAGTTGTTTTTTTTCTTATGAAAAAAATTTTTAGAATAGATTAAGGTAGTAAAAATAGAAAATTAGTACTTATTCGTTATATGTACAGACTGTAGGTACACATTTAATAAAGTTTATCTATAAAAGTTTTGAGACAGTAAAAAATTGATCTCGGATTGATGGTTTATCGAAAAATGGAGAAAAAAAATGTAAAGATTTACCGAATTTTACGTAAATTTACTGACATTTTTTTATCAGTTAATTTCATATCCCAATAAATATTGGTAATATAATACATATAACCGAAACTATTACGGTGTCGTGGTAACAAATGACGATTTAAAAATGCATCAAAGTGTCAATCGTCAATGTGTTATCCTATACCTATAGGCTATAATAGTCTACGCACGGCGTCAAGTACTCGCGGGGTCGAATTTAATCCTACGCTAAGTGCGTATAAGAACTGCGTCTTAATTACCTGCAGGTTATTTATTTTTACTATCGACCATTACATATTATTATAACAACGTAATTTACTTGTGTGTAACTCAACGCTGTTTAGGGTTGCACTACAGGTAGACACATAGTATTGACTATATACTTGCGTTCGTGCGGCTGTAAGCTCATCTTAAAATCCTCGATAAAACTCACCCATATCGTCGTCGTCGCAGTCGTCGTGATTACTCGATGTCTAACGATAATACGTAAATTTTAATGATATTATATAATATATATATATATATTAATATGTTGTCGGACACCGATGTGGTCTCTTGTTCCGATCGCGGTGGAAGCGGCGTAGGATTAACTAAATAATAACCGGCGACGTTAATATTATGTCTATATACAACCTCTATACATATAGTCTATATATTATATACCGACAATGTCGTCGCCGGTTGTCGTCTGGGCGCACCTATATATGCATACATATATATAATATAATGTGTAGGTACGTGCGTACATAAATACATATCAATTATCATGTGAGAGTGTACAGATAATATTATAATGCGTATAATATATATTTTATCGTGTCGGCCGAATAGCGTTTCGCAATATATAATAATAATATTTTGTTCGATTGACGATGAAGCGCGATAAGAGAAGAGAACCACCTGTCGATTGTCGAGTACCTAACCTACACCTACCTACGCATCTCTGAGTGCGATAAAAGTCTACGTGACATCAATATATAGTAGTGTATTTGCCAAGTGCCTATAATATTTGTAGTGTAGTGTTGTGTATAGTAGGTAGGTACTCGTATGACACCTACTCGTGTGATTGAATGTGTACATAAAATGTCTAAGTCTACTCATATTATTTTAGAAATACCTAACACACAACGAAATAATACGGTTAAATAATATATCATTTCTATACTTCGGATACTCCAAAAACTCGCGTTTCAAAACTGTCCGCGATAATAATAATATAATAAAGTGCATTGTTTACGGCGGACAGGGGGTGCATATTCGATTATGAGTAGGTATTATTATATTATGACGAAATAATTTTATATTATTCGGGATGTAACGTGTATAAAACGTGAAAACTGATAACCATGATCAGCTTTTTTCATTCGTTGTGACGTTCTTTGCATACGATAATAACGTATATATAGGTGGTATATAGTTAACGATGTGTAAATATTTAATAGTGATGGAGATGATGATGATTATATTAATGCGATGGTTAAGAATTAATATGCAAAAGATTATAAATACCTGTCCACAGACTGACAATAAATGACATAAAATAACATAAAACGAAATGCAAAAGAGTCGTTTTAAATATTTCAAGTAGGTATTTAAGAAACATATAGACGTTACAAATTAATTAATTTAGTAGCAGATATATATGCGAATAAAATAAATACATCAAACGATTTTACCTGTAATTCGAACGAACTGGTGATGACAAGAATTTAATAATTTATTCATTGAACTGTGTTTAACAGGTGATACCTGGTAGCGATAGGTAACATTTCAATACAATAACGTGATAATAATAGTATTTATAATATTAATTTCAATTAAACGAGCTAAAATTCGTTAAAATTCATTAAAATGTTTATTTTGGTTCACGGTTCGTCGACAAAATATAAACCCATTCTAAAATACGATATTACGTATTTTAAACACTGTATTTATTAGATGAATTATGATAAATATTTTTTTTTTAAATGCCCGAACGTTGGGTGAGTTATTCAAAAATCAAAATAGCAGATAGCGGTAATTTTTTAAGAATAGTTATTATAGTAATAACTTATTACAATATTGTTTTCAATCACACGTACTGAAGTACATAATATGTACAATTAAATATGAATAGAGTGTCTATTTTCAAAGTTTAATGATTATACTTTGTTATTTTTGTAATTAAATAATAATCAATAAATAGGCGCCTACTTATTGTCTTATCTATCTAAAATTAAAGGGTATTTACAATATTTATAATGTAAACAATTTAAATCAAATGACAATCAATGAACCAACACAATTTGAATTTCTTTTTCTAACTATGCAATACATACTTGATTATTTTACGTATAGGTATCAACTCTACGCCAAGTAAGTACCTAATTTCTATCTTATATTTCAATCTTACATTTTAATTTAAAAAAATTTAAGAGCATATTTACAATATATTAATATATACCTACCTAATACTTTTAAATACCTACTACTAATACTATAGTGTTTAATATTTATAATAAAATATAAGGTAGTATACATTGTCTTATCGTTATTCTCGAGTGCAATCAAATCAAATAGACTACTATAATTATATCAGGCTATTCCAACTATAATTTATGATATTTTTACAATTTCGAGATCAAGTGTCATTTTGTAAAATCTCGTACACATAGATATGTAGTTATGCTTTGATAGAAAACTTTTTACTATTCTTTTCAACGTTGTTATATATTATGGTTTATATATTATATACCTATGCCTACTATTTAACTATATGTACCTACTAAATTATAAATAATTGATCAAACATTTTACTCGTTATTTATGTGTATTTTTATCAATTGTATCTGTATGCATTAGTACTTTAAACTTTTAAATATAGCGCCCAGTCTATATTAATGGTGGTGCAAGAGGAGGGAGGCCGCGTCCATTGGGCTTACATGCCTATATGTAAAAGGCTCATAAGTCATAGTGTTGTAAGCTCAAAATTATGACAAATGGTACCTAATTTATAATTTTTAGTTTTTATGGTATAGAAACATTTCAAACATTACATTATTTTTAAGACAAACTAACGAAAAAATGATGAAAACATCGAAAATATTGCATTTATAATATTATTATTAGTTATTATTTAATTATTATATTTATGTCATGTATTATAGTTATTCACTTTTGAGTCGGTATCGACTTATTATTATACCGTATAAAATTATATATTATACAGGTTCGTGGTATTTGTGTATAGGCAATCAAATCACTTTTTTAGTATGGAAAGTAAAAACTAAAAAATGTATACATCTTCGTACTTCGTATACTAATTAAAAACTAATCATTGTAAAATCAATACATTCATTATTCCGCTCAGAATCTAAAAATATAAAATACCTAGTTTATATTTGTAATCGTGCAAAAAATTGTATATGTTACGTTGATAAAATAAACTTAATGTTTATATTTATACTCAGTATAGTGTTATTGACGGGAGTCAATATAGGCAATAATAAATAGCTATATATTGCAGTATATTAGCATTCTAATTTCTAATACAGCTAGACACACAGTAGGTACCTAATATAACAATTAATTAATTAATCATATTACGAAGATTTAAAAAAATAATAATAATATGCCTTTGATGTTTATCAAATTGTTGGTTGAATGATTCATTGATTCTATTTAAAAAAATATTTTTAATATATTAATTATACTACTAGCTAACTATAAAAGTAATTTATTTTAATTTTAATATCACGACGGGTTGAGTTAATAGGTACCTTTCTAGTACCTACTCGTATTTACCAAAAAGACAAAAATATTAAACATCATGACAATAATTGTGATATTATTCATTATTATATAATATTACATATTATTATTATTATTTATACATATATATGTATAATTTTTATACATATATACCTATTTAAGAACATTTTACAATCTACATACAATTATTACAATAAGCAAATTTCATATATAAAAAAAATTAAAATTACATAAATATCGCGTTGAGGAAGAAACCCATTAGTAACAACTCTTTGATTAATTTATAATAAATCTCTACACCATTTACGCTTTTACGTGCGTGGTGGGCTTTTTGGGACGATGTACTCATGGGACATAAGTGCGTCGCTATGTGTGTTTAAAATTTGGTGAAAACATTTGTATATTGTTTTGGTTTTTAAACCGTTGTGTAAGGAAAGGTTTGGAACATGCCATATGGGACGTGCGTTAGTGACCTCAACACGATTGAAATGCTTGAATTGGCCTGCAGATGTTCGATAGTTTGGCAGGATTGCAATTTCATAAGACCAAACCGATCTTGTGATTGACTTATATTTAATAGTGGTTTGCGTTAAAGTGGTATTTTAGAGGTTAGGAGAGAACAAGGGAGATGAAGTCTCTTGTTCTCTGATTTTCTTTTTTCTTTTAAATGCTGATAAAAAAAGAAAAAATCTATTCCTCATACGACCCTATCCCTTCCATAAATACGTCACTGAACACAGTAATGTGTGGTAATATATTATATAGTTTAGGATTTGCAATATGACTGACAGTTGTAGTTTTGAAAGTAATCCACTGCCATTAACGATAAATGTATCATTATTATTCAATTATACGAAGCTACGCAGGTGTCTATAATGTTGTAAAGAATCACGTCTTAAACTCAAATATTACGCATCGTTTATCGACATAATTTTTATTTTTTAATAGGCGCACAATGCACACCGTTTCGACTTTTGCAGAGTATTTTGAACAGAAAAAAAGTACCTATATATATTTATATTATAAATGTAAAAATGTTTATAATGCGGCCGCACGATAAATTAGGTAAATAAATATATATATATATAATAAATAGATATGTATAATGTATAAATATATATTTTATATGTAGGTTTATTTAATTTTAACTTGTGAGTTGTGGCAATTCAGTGAATTGTATAAATTATATTTAAAAATAACTTTTATCAAAATATACATAGAACTTAGCTATTTTTCTATATACGACTATATGAGTACGAGTCGAATGGACTAGTGAGTAATGTTATATTTTTCTACATTTTAAAACTAATATTATATTATTATTTGTTTTAAATTTTAATAGTTAAAAATGAATAATAACCTCTGTTGTATTTGTATATGTATAGGTATCGCAGCATTTTTCGCCATGTGGCTGTGGGCTATAATAATAATACTAGACGTTTTAATTCGGTGTATTTTGACGCGGTTTTTAATTTTTTTTACAATATTTCAAAATAATATATTGTACCATGTTCCATAATTATTGTGTGTATTATCATTTTATCGATTAACATAAAATTATCATAAATTAACTTATTTTACACTTGGTAATTGTTTTGCCGTACGTTATTGTAGATTTATACAACTACACAAGTTTGTATTGAGGTATGTCGAACATATCAATAGACCTAACGTCTACCATCATAATAGCACACAAAAATTAAAGAGTTCCAGTAAATATAGGACTAGTAGTAGTATACGTACCTTTGCATCCATATGGGTAAAGAAAGAAGTAAAAAGGACTATTTTAATGATGAATAAAGAATAACAAAAAAAAAAATGTTTAGTTTCCTTAAATAATAATATGTATTAATATGATAACATAATAATTATTTTTTTTTCTTTTAAATTTTATGAATCATTATTAAAATGACCTGGAAAAAAACCTAGGTATTAAGGTATAATATTGCGAAAGATTAACGATTACCTGTTCACAAGTAACATACCTATAATAACAAGAACCTATGCATGTTTATTCAAATTATCTATGTTTATTATAAGTTTGATTAAAAATATTTCAAATAATAAAATATTATTGGTACTTCCTACTTATTTTTTTATAAAAAAAAAATGAATTTATTAAATTTCACATAACTTTTGATAATGATAATATGTATTATATTTATACTTATTGATATTTTTATTAAAAATTACAAAATTGGTAGGTAACAATATTTTACATTTAGTATTGATAGTAAACTCAATGGTAATAAAAAATAATAAAAAAAAAATCACTTAACTAAGACAATTTGAAAAAAATTGTAGTTTGGTAAAATAAAATCTAATAGGTAAGATATACTAGTCCAGAAGTCTTACTAACTTTTATGTCTTAATAGTTTTTACAAAATTACATTTAATTGCACATCAAATAATATCGAGAATAATATTATACCGTATCATATTTAAAAAATAATAATAATATTTATTATTTTTTATTCAGTACAATATTTTAAGTATTAAAATGTAATATAATACAGAGTATGGTGATAATCCAAATAGTTTTATAAAAATAAATTAATTAATTATTTGGGATTATTAGTCGTTATAAAAAAAAAAAATGTGAAATATTTAGTACTTAGTAGGTATTTATTGTTAGAAAAAATTATAAAACCCTTTAAAAGAGTAAAATTCAAGTTATTTATAATATCTTATATGGATGAATTCAGTTTTATTTAGAATAAGATTTGTTAATTGATTGTCAATTTTGAAATAGCAGTGGTCTTGGTGTTTGGTATGATAACCACATACAACACATTGTATGTGGATGATATTTATATTGATTAATAGATTTTGAAAAATGATTGCAATTATATTATTTTATGACCTGCATTAACTAATTCTATATTAGTATAGAATCCATACATGATAGCTATTGCTAGTTGTATATTATTTTTTAATTGTACTATATTTACTAAGGAATAAAGTTGTAACTTGGGTAGAATATAAAAATGTTAAATGAAAACACTATATTTATAAAAACATTTGTGGAATTTATGCTTAGAAAATGTAAGATGCGATATTCTTACTTAGTAAGTACTTACTACTAATTATTTTATTACTTATCACTATTTCCAAAGAAAAATAACTATGTGTTTAGTCAATGTAATTTCAGGGATTTTTTTTACTACAGAAAATGTTTATAATTAGTATATTTATCATATGCCATTGCTAACACATTTTTTTTTTTTTAATGCAGTTAAATTAATAAAAACAAATGTATTTAATGTGTCAATAGAATTATATTTTTTTTTTATTATAAATTGCATAGAAAATAATTATATGATATAGCAGGTAATATTATAAATAGATTAGCAAAAATATTAATTGTTAATTCTGTCATTAAATTTTTCTTATTTTATTGATGAAGGATGACATTATTTTTAAGTTAAGAAAGAGATTTTGGGACAATTAAAGTTACTTTTTACTTTATTTTTTCAGTGGAGCTTAATAATTATTTTCTCCGTATATTAACCAAACGATGACAATAACAATTTACTATTATTAGCTCTTTAGTATAATTTTATTCTACAGTACCTATCGTCCTCATATACCAAAAAAATATATAAATTGGATATAAGTTCAAAACCATTCTCTAGCTTTACCGATATTTATCGTTAACATCTCAGACAAGCTTGCTAATTCTTTTTTTCCACACATTGTCTTCAATACTTTCAAATAATTTAAATTTAAAAAATCAAAATACAATTTGAACACTATTATAATAAGAATTAAAAACCAATAACCAAACTTACAAAAGATGTAAAAAAACTATTTATAGAATTAAAATTTGATTATTCTAAGCACTAAGAAAGCGTATATTTGTTAAAATTTTAGAAATTAGGATTAAATCATGAAATAAATATGGCGATTCAAAATACCTTAATATTATTGCATAAAGTTTAGCAATAATAACCAAAAAAAAGTTAAAAATTTAAACTCCACTCTATTTTACAATACAAAAAATACTAGGTAATTTTTTATCTTTTTTTTTATTATTATAATAAAACAATTTACATATATACAATTTCATAACCATTTAAATATCTGAAAAATAAAATACATATTATACTTAAATAGTAATGTTCTAAGAGAATAATATCATTAGTTTGTACTGAGCTGAAGATTATTATTATAAATAATTATAATAAGGTTTGACTACACAACGCATAGTATATTTCAATAGCCAACAGTTTTTTTGTTAAAATTAAAATATAAACTGAGAGTATGATATAGTTTATTCTTTAACATAATTGATACAGATACAATAATAAACATAATACAACAAGCAATTTTAAAAGGTTACACCACTCAAAAATCTATCAATCATTTTATAATAATGTAAAATATTTACAATTTGAGAGAATGTCATAGAATATAATGTTTATAAGAAATAATGAATCATAATGATAATTCTCAACAGTCTTAGAGTATAATTCAAATTTCTAAATATTTCCACAAAAATCATATATTTTACTTCAATCATGTGAAGAAAAAATCATTAAATGAAATAATGTTAAAAAATAACAAAATTAGAGTTAATTAATTAGTTTATTTTTCTGTATATTGAATAAAATCAATAACAAAAATAATAAATAGTTTATTATAATATGATTAATGTTTACACAAATAATTACTATAAAATATTGAATGATTGCAAACTCATGGTAAAAATTATTCCGCTGTTTAATAACTTACTTAATTTTAAAAACACATAAGTATAATGATTGTACTTTAATATTACTATTGATGCATTATTCACCAAATAGTGGTAATAGTAAAAACTTAAATTGAAATGATTTTTTTCTGATAGGATTGAAATCTAATGAAAAATTTAATAATTATACAAATTTGAAAACATTCAATATTGAATTTTATCATGATAAAAAAAAATATTTATATATAAAATAACCTGGCATTAGTTTTTAATGATAATTCACTCTAAGTAATAACCAGGGAACATTTTTATAAAATTCTCATTTATATACAAAAAAAAAAAAATCCATTGTACTTAATCTTAAAATAAGTTTAGATATTACAATATGTACAGTTTATTCATGTTATTCTGAAGTTATTTTGGTCTTTTACACTTAACAATATATTCTAAACTTCTCATAATAAGAATTACTTCATTGTTGAGAAATTGTTTACAAAATATAATTGACGTATATCATATAGTTTTATTAAAATATTTAACTTTCATATAAAACTCAATAATAATAATACATATTTCATAGTATAGACAAATATATTTACATCTGTCTAATTCACCACAGATTTAATCAAAAACGTAAAAAAACAATAATTATACAATGAAAGGAAGTTATTAATAAAGCAATAACACAAAAATATCAACTTAAAACATGAAAAATATAAATCCATAACATAAATAAAAAATACTTAAAATCTATAAAAATTTAAAATAAACTAAAATAATCAATACATTTGTGTTATAGTTATTTTATTTAGTTTTATAAGTTGAATATTATATAAATATAGCTGAAATTAGAGCCAATTAAACTTGCTGCATTGATTTAACGAAAACATTTTCACAAGTTGTAAAAAGGACTTGAAAACTGGATTAATACGAAATTAGTAGGCACTTTAAAATACCAGAAACAAAAATATTGAGCAAAACAGACATTTAAAAACTGAAATTGAATATAAACTATAAAATATACAGTTCTTATTAAAACAGAAAAATGTTTCATATATTTCAACTTCAGTAAAATTTTTGTTGGTTTTAGTGTATTTTAATTAATATGATAACTGAACATACTTATACAAAAACAATTTAAATTTATTATATTTTTATATTCTAAAACTATATAATGTATAATAATCAAAATGAATGTTATGGAAACAATAACTTAATGTACTAACAAAAGCTATCAATGATTAAACAGATAATTCAAAATAAATCAGAACATTGATTAGTATTAGTTATAAATTAGATCAACATTTAAATTAATGTAATTTACATAGCTAAAAATAGTTTTCTAAAAAGTAAATTAGTTTATAAAGAAAGTATCCAATTATGATAAATATTTTGATAATGTTTAGAAATTGTATAGAATTTAATTTAAAGACTATTATAAATTAAAATACTACATATTAGAATTTTAAGAAATATAAATATGCAGGTCTAAAATACAGAAATATATTTGAAAAATAATAAAGAACAAAGTACTGATAATATTGTATTTAAACACAATAATTATAATATATTGTATTTTCAACAAAAATAAAATTGTATTTTAATTAAATTTTAATAGAACAAAATATCAGAACATAATTTGGATTCCAAGCACTCATCAATATTATCATTGCTTAACTTATCATTTTTATTTTCTATTTTTCTATTTGTACTATACACACATATTAAATAATTTTCTAAAACAAAAAAAATATATAAAATTATGAAATCTAGGTTTCCACATCAATAATAATTATACAAATGTAATTAATTAATAGTTATCTTTTCAAAAATATTATTAAATATTTTTGAAAAAACAGATTTAATAATGTAAATTTTAAACTAAATTAACAATATTTTTATAAATTATATTATATAAAATATATTTACAAATAATTCAACCTACATTTAAACAAAAAAAATTGGAATCTACTTTAAAGTCTTAAAAGTTTGTTATTGCCTCGTCACTGTGCCATACTAATTTATCACCCTGGCATTTGGGCAACTTTAATGGTTGACCAATAAATAGTAATATAGTTAATCATTAAATAAAAATAAACTCAAAACAAAAAATAAGGGGAAGAGGTTATAAATTGTATACAATTTATTGGCGGGGCTATAACAAACAAGTACCATGTTAAATAACTACCAATTTATAATTTCATTTAAATATTTGTTTTGCTTATAATCTTTAAATATATGCAAATGTATACAAGGCAAATTGTGTAGTTTTTTTTTTTTGTTTGTGTATTAATTTTCTACAAATATGTTAACAAATTGTTCATGAAATCTCCATAATAATTTTATATTTTTTATTAATAAAATATATCTGCCATAGCAATATTTATAAAAAGGTACTCTTCTTATTTTATTATCTATAAATTTCCATTATAAGATTATGATCGCACCAATTTAATATGTCATGTTTCGATCAATAACAATATAACAAGGTTTAATATTATGAATCACATATAGATGTCTTAACCATTCAGGCATAGTTTCGTTTACCAAAGTATCCTTATCAGATTCTTTATTTTCCAAAACATTTGTACCATTTAACTTGAGATGTTCCAAATTACCATTAATAGACTCATTATTTTCAAAAACATTCACTTTATTCAATTGTTGATATTCTGATGTACCTTCATCAGACATGTTATTTTCCAAAATGTTTGTCCTATTCAATTCTTGAGGATCTAAAGTATCAATTTTACTAGACACTTTGTTTTCTAATATATCTGTAATATTAGATTTATTATTTTTATTACTAACAGCGTTAGTATTGGCTTTATCATCAGACTTTGTGACTTTGATTCTCTTAAATTTGTTTTTGGAAGTTGATGCATGATTTGTTTTAAATTTTGAGTCGTTTGTCGACTTAAAGATATTATCAGTTATTTTCACTTTATCAGTATCATCTATGGTTAACTTTTTCCTTTTATTATTTTTTACCTTACATATTTTAGGTTTTTGCTTTTTTTCTGAATCTTCTTTTTTTTGTATTGAATTGTATTCTTTTTTTAGAAGTTGGTCATTTATTAATTCTTTCGGAGGTTTTGATGGTACATTTTTTACAATAATAACATCAGGGCTAAATAAACTTTTACGATCTTTTTCATATAGTTTTTTATAGTCCGAAGTTTTCATTGCGGAACCCGAGGAACTGGTTGATTTATTTTTTAAATTATCAACATCTTTTTCATTATAACCACTAGTAGAAGCAATAAAGCTAGTTTTATTAGATAAAACATCTGAATTATTAATTATTGTTAGACATTTTTTCTTCTCATTATGCATTATACTTTCAATATAATGTGGAAGATGTAAATCATTAATTGGTAAACAGTCTCTTTCGTTTTGATATGCCAGTTGAGTTCCTGTTCTGCAGGTAGTATCCAATGGTTTAGTATTTTTAACAGAAGAAACTATTGTCTCAGGCTTTTTGGTGTAACTAGAAAATAAAGATTCATTCATAGTTACTGAAGTACTTGGATCATTTTGAATTTCAACAGAGGAACTCGAGCTACGCGAATTATTTAAAGTATTTTGTTCATCCAATTTTTTATTTTTTTTAGGTGATCTATCTTTATGGCTTTTTTGTTTAATGGTTTTAGTTTTATTTTTAGAACAATGATTCTTTCGTTTCTCATCACTTGGTAACCATTCTTCTTCATCTTCTTTATGTATATTTTCTTGTAATTTTCGACTTTTCTTCTTTCCAATATTTGTCTTTGTAGAACTTTTGTATGGGTTTGGGTTTATTTCACTTTTCTCAATAATTGATTGTGGTTCATTATTTACTAAACTTTTTTGAACTTCCAATTTATTATGTTCAATATTAACTAAACTTTCTAAAAGTTTTAAACTGTTATTAATTTTATATTCTTCCTCCAACTTAAGTGGATCAGTATTTTGATCTCCATTTTGTTCTATGAGACACTTTGTTGTTTGAATTTCATTATTGATACACATATTTCTGTTATTGATTTCATTAGTTTCGAAATAATCAACATCTTCATCATGGAAAGTTGTTTGTTGTATTTTCATAGCTAAAGATATAATAGCTTGTGTAGTTTTATCATCGTCATCAATAGTTACTACTGATGAATGAGCAGTATTCTCATTATTATTTGTGGGTATATTATTTGTTGATTCTTTAGGTAAGTTACTTATTTGTAAAGTTTCTGTATAATTGTGATAGGTCGTAGTTTCTATTTTATTGATTATAGTATTTTTAATATTTTCACTTTCAATCATTAATATTGAATTTGGATCATTTTCAGAATTGTTGTTGAATATAAAGGATTGAATTGCTTTATCTGTATCAGTTGTATTATTGTTTGATTCGGGTAAACATTGGATTTGAGACAATTTAGAAGATCCTTGGAACAAAATATTTTCATTAAAATATGGTTTTATTGTACCACAATCTGAAACAAATTGAAAACATCATACAATTTAATAATATCTACGCCTATAAGCAATTTTTTCTAAAGAGTTATTATTGCTTTTTAACCAAAATTCCCACCTTGTGATAACAGGTTCAGGGTTAAAGGTACACCTAGCATTAATTCTTTATATTTATTAATTAATTCTAGATGAAGAATTAAAAAGGTCTTCTTCCCAAAGATAAATGAAAATTAATAATTTAATTATTTTTTAAATTGAATAATTTTATATAATACCATTATTAATTAATTTATTGATATCTAGATATAATATAGGAATTTTTTGTAATACTCTATGAACTGCAAGCACCAAACATGTAATATAAATTAATTTTCGGAAAAATATTTTTTAAGGTTTTTGCTGCTTTCACTGTGTAAGTCCCAAGATGGGAGCGGATTACCAGTTCGAAAATGGTCTGTTCGAACGTCATGTGTTCGATTATAAACTGATCGAATGGTTACATGTTGGAAATGTTTTGTGTGCGAAAGATCAAGTGTCCGAACATTTTAAATAATATATTATACGGTTTTATCGGTTTTATTATTAAAGATATCAATAATATTGACAGGTATCCCCCATAATCAATATAATAATTGCTGGTTATCGTAAAATCACTCGACACAGTGAGACCACAGCAGCGTAGTTAATTGCGTAGTTATTTCAGTTTATTTAATGTGTTCACTTTTAAAGTTGCCAATTCATTTGATTTTTATAATTTATTGTAACAAATTAATTTAATATATTTAATATGAGTTTCGAAAGTATTCAAATTATACCTAGTATTCATGGGAGTATGATTTTAAGTTTAAATAATTTTATATTTATAAAAAATAAAAATATAGTTAGAAAAACCGATTTGAAAAATGTGTTTTATTGGACGTGCAAATTTAAGTGTGGTGCAAAAATTAAAACTATCGAGTTTCGCGATGGCAAACATACAATTGAAGAGCACTGCTCAATACCTGAACATTGTCATGGTCCTGATCCCGTATCTATTGAGGTCAAAAAAATAAAAGAAAAAATTTAAATTATCGCACGCAATTCTAATCAAGAAAAAGCTATTCAAATTTACCAAACAGCAATTGCTGGCACTTCAAAAACAATACCTAGCTCGGTAAGCAAAGAATCAGTTAAACAAATCATTAAACGACAAAGAAAACCTATTTTAGAATATAAAGAACCACAATTTCTCGAAGAAATTAATCCACCTATACCACTATGTAATACACTATGTGGTGATACATTTTTGGTAAAAAAAACCACAGATATTTTACTATTTACAACAATTGAAAATTGTAAGATTCTACAAGAATCAAACTGCTGGTTGGGTGATGGTACGTTCAAAGTTTTCCCAAAACTCTTTTATCAAGTATATGTATTACATGCTTTGATTAAAAAAGGTACACATGAAATATTTGTCCCTCTAGTGTTTGCTTTAATGACCGGGAAAAGTCAAGAATTATATACTCAAATGTTCTCTTTAATTAATGAGTACTGTATAAAAAATAATATAAATGTAACAACAAATACAAATTTAGAAATTGTGACCGATTTTGAGAAGGCAGCTATTAATTGTATAAATGAAACATTTCCATTCGCAATCCATTCAACTTGCTTTTTTCACTTTTCTCAAAACATTTATCGAAAAATTCAAGAATTTGGCCTTTTGTCAAAATATACAAACGATGTTGAATTTAATTTACTTGCCAGACATTTACCAGCTATGGCAGTTCTTCCCGTTAATATGGTAGTATGAGTAGTAAATAAATATTGTTTATGTGTTGTAGATTATTTTATTTCATCCTGGTATAAATATTTAGTAACTTATTTAAATGCATGCAGTTTCCTAATTGTTTTTGTTTTTAGGTTTACATAAATTCATACAACAATTACAAAAAGTTCAAAATGAAACTGAAGTGACAGTACAGATGTTAGTTTGTGGACGACCAACGAAAAAGACAAAAAAAGTTAATATCGAATCGAATTTAAGATTGAAATCAATACATGCACGTCTTATTTCAAACGAAAATTACGATAAATAGAGTATTTACGTGCAATCGCTCATAATTTAAATCTATATATAGGTATCTAACATTTAATTTTTATGAATGACAAAATATTTAATTTTTAATTTTTTTATAATTAAATTTAAATTTAGAAATACTTAATATTCAATTTTTAAGATTGACTAAAATACAAATGTTTTTTATATTTTAATTTTTTTTTCTATTTCTAACACTCGATCTTTCGTACACAAAACATTTCTAACATATAACCATTTAATCAGTTTATAATCGAACACATGACGTTCGAACAGACCGTATTCGAACTGGTAACCCTCACCCCCCAAGATCACTTTAAAAAAGTACTACTTTTATTTTTTTAATTTCGAGAAATATTTTTAATTTTAGAAATTGACAGATAGATTCATAGTTTGTGCTCACTAGTTCTTTAAACAAAACTAAAAATAATTTTCCTGGGTTTTTAGTTAATCAATTAATACATTTGCAAAACCTAAACAAAAATTCATGATAAATTAATTTTACAAAATAATACAATATTTTTTTTTTCAGATAACACATGTTTGTTACATAAAAAAAAAAAAATAATTTTACTGTCCGTAATAAATACTTTTTATTTTATTTTTGTTTGAAGAAATTCAAGGTGGAATTTTACATTTTAAACAAGATTTAACTAATAGCAAAAGATCAAGGAAATTAAAAATGACCTATTTTCAAACAAAATTATATTCTTAACATATGTACAGGTGGTTATATAAAAAGAACTAGGTACAATGTTTTTATGAAGAAAGCATTTTGATTTTGTCACAAGTCATAGATAAAACAAAATGTTAGTTAAAATGTATTTATTTGAAATGATCTGGTTGCATTGTTGTAAATATAGGTGTCGCACTGAGGGAACCTGACAAAAATGTACAAAACCTTTACGCTTAGGAAAACCCATATGTGAAAATTGATATAGTTATATTTTTATTGTAAAATTACCAGGGTTCTGGACTTATAGCATTTACATATCCATCATAGGTGATGTAAAACATAGCAGAGTGATATACAAATACGTTTTATAGTACAGATAATTCAAATATGAAATTTTATTTTGCATATTTTGTATATTTTTTTTATTTTTTTATTACACTGACACATATTTGACGATTTTTAACAACTGACGAATAATATTGTTGTTTAAAATGTATTTTAAACATGTTGAACGATTAGTTACAAAAATTTGTTTTGAGTGTAGTAATACTATTTGAGTAGCTATCTGTCACAAAAATGTTGCATATGAACATGATTTATAAATACTTAATAAATTGAAAACCCTGTAGTTATCTGAAACGGTTAATTGAAAAACGTCTAATATGCATACTTATCTACAGGTTACATTTGTATCCCTCGGTAAGTGATGAAAATAATCTAAATTTATAGTGTGATCGATAAACTGCACCAGTAAAACGCAATTATCGTTATTATATATATTAACATATATTTATATAAATAAATCCTTTTTAATCATTTTTTAAGTGTTTTTTTAATTTATTAATTAATAATTATATTTAAATTACCATTTTTTTTATATTTATATAAAATAAATCCTTTTTTTAATAATTTTTTAAGTGATTTTTCTTTCATTTTTGGTGCATATTTTTAAGTTTATCAGGTCATATATAAGCGCATAGTTTAGTGCTTTTTAGTGCTACAAGTCCCAAACCCTGAAAATTACCAAAGAAATGATAATTTGGATATTTTATCACATGAAGTATAAAAAAATTTTCAAAATCATTGAAAATTGCAAAAGATTGCAAAATAAAATATTAGAAAGACAGTAATTATTTTTCTGATTTGAGTACATACAAGCATTTGATGAGATTTAATTTATCCGGTATCAAAAAAAGTTGGAATATCTATTAAATCCAGTCTTTAATAAATGATATGTTGGCATAAAAGTACTAATTGAATACTATAGCAAATTCAATAACAAAAAATTCAAAATGCAATAAAAAAAATATTGATATTAATGGAAAACAAGTTTGTATTTTTAATTAAATTTAAGTGGAGATACTTCAAGTCGTTTATTTTATGTGTTTGCATTCAAGGTAATTTTGATTTATATCAATCAACATGAATTATTGAAGTAAAATATAATTATATAGATTCTTTTAAAAATAAAATTATTGAAAAAAAGTATTACCAATTACATTCTTATAAAATTAAACAAACTAGAATGATTATTGGTTCAGCAACAGCATATTATTTTTAAACCACTAGGAATATAATAATAATATAATACTTACTTAAATTATTTGACAATGAAAAACAATTTAAAGCACACTGAGTTCTTCTAATATTATCCATCGAGTTTTTAATAATAAACTGGCAAAGGTATTCATAAGCACCTCCAACTATACCATCAATAAACTTTTGATGTTCAAATTCAAATTGTGATCTGAAAAAAATGTATATTAATAACAAATACTATAAACAAGAAAAATTATTTTACATTTAATAGCACATAAATCATAAATATAAATTATAAGTACATACATTTTATTTTATATAATTCAACAATACATTTTCAAAATCTTTATATATTTTAGAAAATTTTTTTTTTTATATATTTGGTTTTATATTTTTTAATACAATTAACAAATTTAATTTTAATATTTGTAATGAAATGTTGGTCATGAATCATGATCAGAGCTAGGGACTTATAACACTTAACATCTTTAAAATAAGCGCTTAAAAAGTACTTAAAAACATCATTATAAGCACTCAAATAAGCATTTAAAAAACTTAAATTTGAGAAAAAATATTTAATCAAAAAAAAACTTTCTTTTTACATGATAAAGTAGGTATTATAGACATAATTTGTAACTGTGCTAAAAATAATATAATTAAATACTACAAAAATATTGAAACAAAATTATTAGGACAACTTTCTAACTAAAAAAATAAAAATAAATCTTTATATTATAAAAAAATCAAACTTCACTTTCGAGACATTTAACCTTATTGTTTAAATTGTTGTATAGATTTTTCGAGGGATTTTCTGAAAAAACCATAAAAAGTAGAATAGCTGGTCAAAAAACCAAAAATAATCAGCAAAACTGGAAATAAGTATATTTTTAAAAAATTGTTGTAAAATGCAAAAAAGCACTTTCAAACTTCATAATTAAACATGTTTTAACATCACACACACTTCCATAGCATTCGTCTACATTTTAAGTCAATCCATAAAAATAAGCAAATGTTAAGTCCTGAGCCCTGGTCATGATATATTTTTTAAACTGTACTACAAAGTACAAGGATAATAAATATTTTAAGTTAAAAAAAAAATCATTGAAAATCTCCAAAATGTAATTATTTTACATGTAAACATAAAGCTATAAATATTAGTTTTACAATTTATTTATAAAAACATGAGTTACTAACTAAATATCTTTATAATTAAATACTCTCTATAATATAACATTCTACTATATTAATTGGTTTGCTTTAAAACAAATATATCAGTTCATTTTATAATAAATTGATCACTCAATAATAAAACAATATGTTCAAAATATCTAAATTTTACATTTAAGTGGATATCTTTGTTTACTCCTCTTAACAATACAATTTAAAAGTAAGTTTATTGAAAAACTTTAGTACTACTGATTTCAAATTATCAATGTTTCGGAATGATCAAATTACTTTAAACAAATTAATAGTCTACTTTAAAAGATTATTTTATATGAAAAATACAATAAATAAGGTTTGTGATTGAAGTTAATATATATATTATATAATTGTTTGAAATATAAAACAACAAAATTAAAAATGTCAATATTTTTTTCAACTTTCTATAATATAAGAAATAATTAGGTCCTTTGAGTTTATTTCTGTATATATATACATATACATATATATATATATATATGCTTTATTGTACAAAGAAATTTTTTAATTCATCAATATCAACTAGAAATTATAATAAATTATGTCATACTCTATTGTTTTTTAATTATTTCAACATTCAAATTCTCCTAGTGTTTTTAAACTATACTTGTAGTTTTGAATATTATTGGTATATTATTAGTTATTTAAGTTTATTTATTATGGAATGTAATGTACAAAATTTATTGTCTTAATCTTGCCATAAATAATCCAAACACAGACTAATGCGAAAGGCTTCGAGTGTACATCGCCACCGTTCCATTATTGTACTTATGTACCTAGACCTATAAAATAATAATCATAACGATTATTACGACTGCTACACATGTACGTTGTCGAATTCCATACGTTGAGAACGATTATTAGTCACGTGCCATACTTTATAGTGATTTCATTTTTGTCAAAAAAAGTACATGGAAATGGCCCCATGTAAGCAGTCATAGGTAATTCGGACGACCCCTTTCCCCAATCTCGTTTGGATTATCAAGACCCTACTGTTTATTGTTTAAGCAAATTACTGATAAATTAGGCTATTAAATTAACTGGTCTCATAACACAAATTATTTTTAATATAAATCAAGGTTATTTTTTTGTGGGGGGGGGGGATAGAAAGTGATCATTGATGAATACAAAAAATATGGTTTATATTATAATATATTAATATGTAAATCAATTTAGGCCTTACAAGATGTAACACCTTTTATGAAATATATGTGTGATTGTTTATACATACATAAAATTACAATATGATATAATCAACTGTTTATTTTTATCTTAACTACTTATTTAAATTTAATATACCTACTCACAAAGTTGAACAAATGGTTATATTAATACATTTATAAAAAGAGAACAAATTTATAAGTTTGTTGCAATTACTTATTTCCTATTATTTTCCAAAACAAACATTATAGTATTTTACCTATTTAATAAAGTTTATTAGAATAGATAACACAACATGATAATAATTGTATTAAATAAATAAATAACTTACTCATTGATTGTGTTTGTAATGTCCTGTTTTAAACTTTCTACCGTTGTATTAGGTTTGTTCATGCATGTGTTTATGATTTCGATTACTTTCTTTTTAAAATCGCCAACAAAAATCTGTATGTTATTAGATCAGAAAACAGATATTGATAAGAAAAAAAACATTAAAAATATTCAGTGGTTTTAATTACATCTTCCTGTTGTACTATTCTGTTGTATATTAGGGAATACCACTTATCGGCAGTCATATTATCCATGTCGAGTAGCGCAGGATCGAATGATGGTGGCAGTGGGAGGTCCATTGTTTTCTACACGGACATAGGTTGGATTGGCCAATTTGCAAATCGTGTATCCGAAATACGGAAGGATAACGTCTCACGACCTACGACACCAGCAATTACCGATCACTGGTGTATTCGCGTCGTTGAAAACTGGCAAGGAACTCTCGAGATTCGTCTTGGTGCGCGAACTGTTAGGTAAAGTATCGAAAAAACGGAAGAGCCAGCTTACGGAAACCGCGTAAGAAGAACTACTGAAAACCGGACGTAAATCGACCGCTGGGATTCGGACTTGTGGCCACGGGAAATCGGCCCAAACGTGGTTACCGGGAATCGGACGGATCGCGGAGACCAAGCAAATCGCACAGGTACCGGTGCTCAATCAGTCGGTCTAGAACGATGAACGGGTCGTAGGACGAACTTACCAGAACATAAAATGCAGGGACACAAGATGAGTCGTAAGCGTACGTCGTCGGTGGGTGCTGTCGGGTTGCGGCGGCGTCAGTCGGGTGGCCCGTAGTCACAGATTTAAGTCGTTAATCGTTATCCGCGCACGTCCGGGCTGTTATCACGCGACAACAGTTGATGTAGAAAATAAATAATAATAATAATATTGTGTATGGTTATCGTATTGATAACGTGGCGGTGGGACATCCGACATGGTCACATAAACGGATCGAAGTGTGTCGAACAATTCGAATTATGTTCAATATATCGGTCACTGGAGTACTGGACCAGTGCGTTTGTCAAATGTCGCCTAGTTGACGTTGTGTTTAAAGACTGGGCGAGCATAAAATAATTCTATAATGATATAGGTAAATGATTATTTATTTTGAGAATTTTCTTTTTTTGTCGCCCAGTAAAAATTCCTTATAAATGCACTGCACTGGACAGTAGTACAGTGCGTAAAGAAAGACAATCGAAAAGAATATGAATAAAAAGAGAGAGATGAGATCGTGTAAAGTGTACGACGTACGGTGTATACCCATTAACCGGATTAAAAATTAAATGTCAACAGGCAGTTTTATTGTTCTAAAATTTGAACGCAAATCTAATTTTTGTCTCTATATTTTGAGAAAATGACTGTTACACGTATAAATAAATTTTGGACGATTAAAAATGATTATGCAATAACAATTGTATTGTAATAACAATGATGAATGAACGGAAGTCTTCCATTATTTTCTAAATTATTATTATTATTATTTTCACATTACCTCCACCGTCGTCTTCGAAATGGAAAAAAATTGAAGCGACACTGCTCAATCAGCTGATCGGCTTGTTTACGTTTTGTTGAGGCTCTAAATGAATTATTTAACATCGAACAAAATGAAAGTACAGGCCCAACCCAACGGCTAACATGATCGTCGTGATCTATCCATATTCCATGTTAAACCCATAAAGTGCTACAAAATATTGGAATTGGAAAAATTTCCTTATACTACTTAGTATGTAGTAGGTACATATTACATAAAATTAGCATATACATAATATGTATATCTATTGTAGTGACTAATGGCGTCATAGCGATACACATAAGATACACAAAGTACTACAGTTATCAGTGAACTAAGAAAGAGACTAGAAACCACACAGAGAACTTCTAATATGTAGATAATTAAATAATCGGTGTGATATAAGACTACAGTACGAGAGGATTACCGATTACCGTGTATACTATGAAGTACGATTTAAACACAGTGTGGATATGCGTAAATAAAGACGGTTTCCGGTGCAGTGGAGGTGTAGGGGCCAGGGAGTGCAATGCACCGGGACCTCAAAACTAAGGTTGTATTAGGGGGCTCAGATCGATGTCCTATATTTTCTAACTTTTTAAAAAAACGAACCATTAATATTTCGGAATTCATTACAGGGTCCCTAATATATAAACAAAGAAATATATTTTTTACTTATTAAATAACATTTACTATCATATTTAGTAGTAGTAATAAACAACTACTTATTTAATAATAAATAATTATAAAAAATTAAAAACAATCAAATCAAGTATAACTACTAGTTAGCCAGTTAGGTTAGGTTAGGTTAGGTAACTAGTATAAGTAATATCATCATAATATTTTTCCTGTATCCTAATTTAAACATCATAAAATTGTGGTGGCCCCGAATTTGTGATTGTGGAGGCCCCTGGGCTGCAGCCCACTCAGCCCTCCCCTAAATCTGGTCCTGATACACGTCTAAACAAAAAACAGCTGTTTATAAACTGCTCACCGTGGGCAGTATAGAACTGCGTATATATTATTATATAGGCGTCTGGAATAAAATAAATAATCTGTATCCGTGCGTTTGGCTTTTTTGAAAACAAGTAGAGCGAGCCTTTAAAGGACAATCAAAAAAGCTGCTGAAAGATTATCGATATTATCAATAACAAAAAAAAATACAAATAATTGAATTTTGTCATTATGGCTGCCTATGAAATTATATTCGATCTTTTATCTTTATTCTACAGTGAATAATTCAATTAGATATGGTATTAAATGACATGTGATGATATTTACGAGATGAGACCTGCTGCTTGGTACAAGACCTACATTATCAGAATTCAAAAATCTATACAATTTAAACTATGCATTTCAAAACACCAACAGTTGTAAAAGTTAAATAGATCGTTTTTTTTTAAATTTCAACCCTAAATTATAGATATCATTGAAATATTTATGAGTTTATGACATTATAAATTATGATTTAAAAACATCCTTAGATTTTAATTTATTTTAATCTTGCAAGAAATTTCTATTATTATTGTTTATTACGCTCTTTCATTTCATTCTTATAAAATATTTATGAATATTACAGTTCTCCTTTAATACTTGCCTTGTTAATTTTACGTTGGATTTGAATATCTATTCTTTAATTATGACTAGATCTCAATAAAAATATCAGTTGCAAAATAAAATGTATTATGTAAATTATAATTAATTTAATATTAATATTTATTACCTGATGTTTTAATAAATGGCCAAAATTATAGCATATAATAAAAATACAAAATAATTTGGCATATACAGATATAAGTGTATACTCGTATCTAGAGATGACACTTAATTACATGTAATGTAGGTACTCATTTCATTTGACGTCCAGTGTTAAACTATAATAGTAGTATTAGATTACTCTACAATATATTGTGCTTGAACATATACCTCTTGCATAGAAATCCGCGCTCTATATATAAGGCTATAAATGTTATAATAATTGAACCTAATTATATTATATTATTTTGAGCATAGGTGATGACAAAATGTTTTGTTGTAGGCAATTTAATTGTATTTATGATTGTATCTATTCGCGTTAGTAATTAAATCATTAAATACATTGAATTTGATTTTAAGTGGAGTATAAATTTAACGTTGATGTGAGTGAATTTGTATGTCTGCTTTTATCTTCTGGAGCCGTATATATTATATATATAATATATTCTTCGTCTCTTCGATTTTCATTTTTAAGAGTAGTTTTAGGTGGATGTCAAAATTAAAGCTTCCTAATACTTTTCAAAATAACCGGTAATAAAAAATGTAAAACGGAATTTTATACAAACTTTTTAATAAACAATCGTTGATACTTAAAATGTATATCAAATATTTATATTAGCAATTTATACGTTAAGATAATATTTTAAAAATATTTTGAATAAGTATATCTACTTCTGTGATTATCTAAACATAAAATACTTACAACTCGTAAATCACTCTTCCAAATAAATTATGAATTTAATAAATCGAAAAAATTGAAAAAATATTTTATTTCAGAATATGATACCAAAAATGTACTCAGAAAAGCTAAAATCATCAAAAATTACAACGGTTATTAAAACGGTTATTATTAAAAAAAAAAATTTTATTTGACTGGAAATAATATGTTAGAAAAATGTTAATAGATTTTAACATTTTTGATTTTTTTTTTAGTTTCTTTTCTATGAAAACAAATAAAAAAAAATTATCAGTAAAAGCTTATACAAGTTGTATATTATTGAAATAACATTTTTTTTTAAATTAAAGATAAGTTATCTTATATAACTATTGAACAATAAAATGTATTCGTATAGTGTTATTTCACGTAGTTTTATATCTATTAATTATATTTAACAGCATATATATGAGTATTTTTTATATATGTATATATTTGATATTCATTTACTTATAATAATAATAATTAGTATGGATAAATCTACTATAGGTACTAGTATACTATAGACTATGCAGGGGTGGCCAACCAGTCGATCGCGAGATGAATTTGAGTCGATCGCGACACCTTTTCCCATTTTCATAAATTTTGAATTTTTTTTAGAAAACAATTAAAATATTTTTTTTTTTTTTGTAAATTTGTATATTTTTGTATATCTCAGGAATATAAAAATTATATTTAGAAAAAAGCAATAAATAAAACGAGATTATTCACAGATATCGAATAAAAAAACTAACACACATTGACAACCTTTTTTTTTTTTTTTGGTCGATCGCGATAACCTAGTAAATCTCGGAGGTTGATCGCAAGTCTATTAAAGTTGGCCACCCCTGGACTATAGTACCTAATACCTATTATATATAATATTGCACTCTCATCATAATATTGTAATATTTCAGTATACCTGCAATACATAATCATACTGGTACTATATTTTAATATACACGGTATTATATAAACAATTAAAGTATATATCCCGTATATTAATGAATACATTATATAGTAAGTATTATTGTAGAGATCGATATCGATAATAAAGAAAACTTTTATTCATGGCTAAAGGCCGGTGTCGAATCAGGATGGGATTATTCTACACGATGTTCGTTCAGAATAGTACAAACAAATATAAATAATTGGATAGTGATTTATTTATGTACAAGATATATATTTACTTAAGAGGACGCCATACCAGCAGGTGTTGTCTCTGTGTTACTAACTTTAATATTAGAATAAATTTACCTATTATCAAATTTAAAGGTAAGAATATTATCTAGACAATGACATATGATTTTATTGATATTATCATTTTAAAGTGGTAAATTTAATCTAATAACATATAAAGGTAACATCACAAAATGTATTCTGCTGAACGAAAATTTTTTATGATGTACGTTAGTAAGACAGAGACAACACATGCGGATATGGCGTTCTCGGTATGGTCCAGATAATTAGTTGTGATTTCCATAATGCCCAAACCGATTAGAATATAATAATTATTGTGTTTGATTACGTATTATTTTTTATAAACTTTGCACACAAAAAGAAAAGCAATAATTAAACACAATGGCGAACGTGCAATGTTTTGCATACGTAAATATAATATACATGTACATCACAACAACATCTGTGGGTTTAGGTAATATAACTAGGTATATTAACGAATAATATTATAGTAGGTGGGGTGTTCTCCAAAATGTTGTATTCAATAATCGATTACATCCATGATTACATTAAACATAACAAATCTAAAAACAAGGTTTTTTGTGCCGGTAGAATTAAATGCTCTGGTGTGTTGAAAGACCAATGTCCTAAGCAAATTATATCCAGATTTAAACATGTCCGACAAAGCTTTAAATTTAAAATATGAAAACATTGTCGATAAATTGAAAAAATCGGTATATATATATTGGCTAGACTACGATATGATTAATGAAAAACAGCTGAATTATTTTTATCCCACCATTACATAACCCTTATGGACGGATTTCTATGACAAAAATAAAACCACTGACATCGTTCCACGAGGCCGTGAATACTTAACTACGACTGAAGTACTGAACTTTAAGGGAGGTATACCGACAACACTGCAGAAGTTTGAACAGCAGTGGGATTGCCATCACATGGCCATCACTTTAATACATAATTGTAAGGTCGCTAGATAATACAGGTGGCAAAGGTGTTCAGGAATTGGCGTCAAAAATTGCGGATAAATGGATGGCCACAAATTATATGACACTCAAGAACCACAGCATCATGTTTAACAAAGTAAGCCTGAATTTCTAATTTTAATGAAATATAACAACTTATCAAATGGAGTGTAAATAGTATACTAAGCCGGTACTTAATCCTTGTCCATAATTTTAATTTTCCATGTTGTAGGTAAGTACTATTGAAAAACTAAGTGAATTATTATACATGATAATCGACGAGAATATGATTTATTGACCGGCACAAATTAGTCTGCAAATTTAGTGTCCTGTATTTAAAAAAATTACAATCCACAACTCATACGAGACCCGATCAACATCAGCTTAACTGCTTAAACCATTCTCAAAAATCTATCTTCAGGCGAATCGATGTGTTCGTACACACATTTCATTAAAATCAGCAATTCAGATTTACCTTCTCAAGCATGATGTTGTGGCTCTTGAATTCCACGTAATTTGTCGTCATCCATTTATCCGCGATTTCTGATACCAATTCCTGAGCACCCTTGTCGCCTGTATTATCTAATGACATTACCATTATTACCACTATTATTAATTACGTATCTGATATATGGGACATTTAAACGATTTAAACGCATGTCGTTTTTTATTTTCCTACCTAGTTTTTTTCAAATTGTATTTAATTCCTTTGCCCAGATTTGCAATTTTTATCAATCAAAATTTTTATCAACGAAATATTTCAGGTCTCCCGGCACTCCAGAATTACTCTTCATACACAAAAATTTTGTTATGGTCTCGTTCGGCGAATATTTCATTTCCACATCCACAAATGTTTTTGTATCTTCAAATATTCCTGACATTTGAACTTCATGTAGCTGTTGGCCGTAGCAGTAAATATAACTGAAATATATAAACATATTAATTGTGCATACAAAAATAAATTAAAATGCTTCAAATTGATTTACTGATACTAATCGTTTATTCATATCTTAATAATATTCACTTCAGATAAATACGGATTCGTTTTTTAAGTTTTTTTAAACTTTTATTTCTTATAATTATTTTTTAGATATTCATTTTTTAAAGGTACCTAATTATAAGGTATTAATTAAATTACATTTATCATAAAAAAAAAAAATTTAACTCGACCAAGAGAGAAATAAAGTTACCTAAATATATAATAAAAATATGTTTTTATTTCTAATTTTCTATAAAATCGATTTTCCCATAGAACTTTGTCTCTACTTTATAACAATACTAATTTAAGTTTTATATTTAATCAAAATATATTTATTATAGTTAATATTGTGTAGTTGGCTGTTACTCGTTTAAGGCATCCCGATGATAACCTGACCTTAAAATTGGTAATTGACTGACTCAGTATAGACAGCATCGTATCATTTCACTTAATTTCGTACACAATCGATTAATTTTATTGCTAAAAAATAATATCTTTTAATTATAATAGTAGCATGTTTTCTTAAATATGTAAAGAAAACATTTTATTTAAATGTCTTATTTTAAAATCCTTAATATTAGGAATACTTTTTTTTCAATTTTTTAAGTATAGATAATATTATATATCAAGTCACAAACGTTAAAAAGTATTCGTACTTGACTACCGAACCTTTAGGTGTACTTATTACGTTTATACATTTACAATATTCCGAATTTTTGCTCTAATACTATAAGGATAAAAATATACTTTTTAATTATTATTCGTAAATAGTTTTTTGCGTTTTATATACATTTTGATTTTTTTTTAATTTAAAATCTTGGTATTACTACATTTTTATTGAGATATGACATATGAATATGACGAAATAATTTTATATTTTAAAATTCGGTAATACATTTTATTAAATACGAATACATATACATATTACATATTATAATACATATTACTTAGTATATGAATGATAAATACTTATATCTCTTATTACATTTTGAAATGTGATACCTCTCATTATTTTGATATAATTTACAACGTAATTTATTTGACTAAAATCTTAAATAGAAAATAATAATATTTTAGTTTTTATAATAAACACAGACTTATATAATTTCTTTTTTAACTTGTTTATAATAAATATAATATTTCATTTCGACATTAAAATCATTAAATAATTACGTTTTTAAAATTTTTTTTTTTTTAATTTTGATTGAAAATGCAATTATTTTCTGTCCTGATAGATAGTCATCATTCCTATATCTATGATTACGGCACTTTTTCCCGTTTAAATTTAAAATAAAATTATCATCATTCATTAATTTTCGTTACATTTACAATTTTTAAAGACCTTACATTGTGACTTTCGACTCCCACGTATAAATCTGTCCGTCCAAAAAAAGTTTATTTCGACTTATCGGTCGCACGTAGACCGCGATGACGCAGTATGATCGAACAGGAAATCACCAGATTCGCCAGATAAGAAAATGCAAAGTATAAAACATGCAGAAAATTTTATAAAATATATCTGATATAGGTACTACGAATAAAAACAAAAAGCTATACAAAAATTATTTGGTTTAAAAAATTTAAATTTTTAAAATTATACAACAGTATTTGTCCTTTAATGTTTTTAGCTATGCGATTTAATATCTGGATCAAGTATATAAAGTTTATAAAACTGGAAGATAGTTGAAATAAAGTTTAAGACCTATTTACCTGTCACAAGGTGGAGACAATGAAACACGTTGATCTATCATCTATATTAGTAGGTAGTACTCCAACATCCATACAAAGAAATTGATCAGTAATATTAAAGTTTTATTGGTTTTGTCGCTATAAACTAATCGACAAAACTCGTAAAAAATATTTTCAAAAGTTTATGTATAATCGTGTTTTTTGTCTTCGTGAATGGATTTGTGCTTTTACGGTTGGCGCACCATAATTCGTGAAACTGACAGCTGCCTACGGACAACGGAGACGCGCAACGCTTTATATTACGACACCCCACCATTGGCATACATTGTGTAATATTTTGGAGGGGAAATTTTATTTTATACCAATAAAACCAAAGATTAAATTTGTAAATATGTATGTATTTAAACGTAATATCTGAGCTAAATGTTATAATGTTCAATTATAAATGTATAATTTTCTATTTTAAATTTATAATAGCTAGGTATTTACCTATATAAAACAAAAACATGTTTTTCTATCTCTTTTGAAAACATTCTAACTACAAATTTATAATTAAATATAAAGGATTTCGCCAAGCACACTGACTCATATTTTTTTGTATGATAATAAATATATTCAAATTCAAATTTTGTTCATTTTTAAGCACATAACGAAAGAACAGATTGTTAAATACTTCATGTTTTTATAAAATTAAAGAAGTGTTCTTAAGGCGATAAAAATAATTAAAATTGTGGATCAGATTGATTTTTTTGTAAATATTGATATATCTAAATAAATATATATTTATGAAGATTAATATTTATTATATATTAAGTAGGTATGTTATAGGCAAAAGTCATTTACATAAAATACGAAAGACTTAAACGTAAGTACCTAATTAAATTAAAGGACAATATTGTGTGTAATTGAAAATCATAATAATTTTTCTAATACATTATATTATTATATGCATATAATATTTATAAAATTATATAAATAAATTCCTTTTTGTAACTACTACTTAAAACTGTTAGTGTCCAATATTTAGCTTGTTACTGTCATGAGGTTAAACTCATTACAACTTATATTCGTTACATATATATATATTAATATTAACTTGAAATCAACATAATATGTGTTGTAACTTGTTGCTACACAAATCACTTATACATTATTATAATTAAAACTATAAACTAGGTTAATAAAACTTTTTTCTTTCATTCAAATACAATTTGAAATACTTTCTGAAGAAAGTATTTGAATACACACTGGTGCTGAATTATTTTTTTCTGAATACGATAAATAGTTTGAAATTATTTGACAAAATATATTTTCTATTAAAAATCTTAATCAACTTTACCTAGTGTTCAAACTATCATAACTAGTGAACGTGCGGGGAATTTCGAGGTGATTAAAAATAAAATATTCGAAATATTCTCATATTTATCAAACACTCCCAATAAATATTTTTATCATTAAATAAAATGCTTTCAATACTTTAAAACGTATTCATAAAATAATACTCTTCCTTTAAGAGTTTTTAATGTTAGAAGCGAATTGTTTACAATAAATGTTGTTCATATGAATGATGAGTGATGACAATTTGCAGAAAATAATGTTATTGACATATAATAAAATATAATTGATGTTGGTATTTGATCATTATAATTATTCAATAAACGCTAACGTTAGGTATCATGCAATATTTATGAATACATTTATTATATTGTTCTACTATTACGCATATAGATTTATTATATTAACTTTAAAGTTAATTTTTAAAGATTATAGAACTAACTAAAATTAACGAGTAAAAATAAACATTTTAAATGTACCCATTTTTACAATGAACATATATTTTTTTAAATATCTGAATATATTTTAACTCATTTATTCAAATATGTATTCCAATAAACCTTGCAGGTACATATTATTGGATTATTATTAAGTAATTTTGATTTTTTTTAATGGAAATTTTAATTCCACATTTATATAAAAAAATTTTTTAAGTACTATATTAATACTTTTAAAATGTAACCAGAAAAAGTTATTTTTTCCATTCTTTGAGTTTAATTCTATAAATGGGCTATTAAATGAAAATATTTTATATGTGTTAAAAAAAAAACTGATAGGAAATATTATTATATTAATACGTACCTATTACGTAGGTATATATAGGTTTACCTACACAATCATAAATATATGTAAGTTACATTATTGTGACCAGTGAGGTTATGACATAGTGCCTATATTTTTAATTATATTTATATAATTATATTTGAAGTAGAAGATTGTTGTCCGTTATCAAAGTACTAAAGAGAAATAATACTTCCGTGTTTGAAATAGAATATAGCCCATTATAGATCGATAAAACATTCTGAAACACCTATACTTTTGTCGGGCTTTATCATTTTGTAAGATTTCAACATACATAAAATTCTATATAATCTATTTTAATATTATACATGTATAATAATTTATAACACGCGAAAGGTAAATCTGTATCAGTACGTTACTTTTTAGTTTTTAAAGCATATAGAATTTTCTTTAAAATCTAAAATTTGAAAAAATGCCCCCCAAAAAATAATTTCCTATTATATGAAACATGATGTGAAAAACATAAAAAAAATAACATTAAAAAACAAAAAAAAAAAATACCATAGCTTAAAAAACCTAAAAATTCAAAATGAAATTAGCAGATATTCTGAATAAAGGAAGTATGAAACGAATATTTAGTAAGTTATTGGCATGTCTACCATTCTACCAATGGTTTATTTTGATAGATCTTCTGCGTTCTATGAATATTTAAAACAGCTTTTTTTAAATTAGTCCAATTGTTTAAGAAATGACTGAAATTATACGACTTCAATCGAAAATCTATTTCCACCTAAAAATTTAATAAGTGAATTAGATAGGTATAAATCCTAATAACATAATATGATTAAAATAAATATTAAATTATTAAATCAAACAAACCAATTCATAACCTCTTGGACTTTAAAGCGTTGGCCAAGATTAAAAAAAACCTGACAAATTGCAATAATGTAAATTAGTAATTATTTAAATGTTTCTCAATTCAAATGTGATATCACAGTTTTTCAAAAAGGGCTTCAAACGAAGCAATCAAACCATCAGTTTTAAGCCATTCTTTTGCCAAATAAACTTGATCTAATGTTATTAGTTTATTACAAATTCTTATAAAATGTTCAGTTATACATTTTTGTAATTCTTGCTCACATTTAATTTAATATTAACAACACGTACTGCTCTGCTAACCTAATACCTCACCTATGCCCTCATGAAATAACGCATGTAGCTATCTCAAATATCATAATTTTAAGCAATAATACTGATCTCCACAATAAATAAAATTCAACGAGTCAACGAATAGCGATTTATTTAGTATTTATATGGCATATACTAAACAATTTTATAAAATTGGCATGACATTAGAGATATATAATATATTTGAATTGTTTTTGTGAATGTGTATTTTTAAAGTATAACCTTGCAAGTTTATATAATATATATAAAATATTATTATAATATATACATATATATATATGTTTAGAGTATTTGGACATAAAACTATATAGAACGGACCATATATTTGTTTTATTATCTAATAATATTAATATAATACGGTATTCACACACAAACATTGTCTTGTCCGTATATTTTATATACAATATAAATAATTTATATAAAATTGTTGTATACAAAAAAAATCGAACGCGTATACCTATTTTTACATACATTGTACTTACATATGTATATACAAATATTGTGTTCAGAGTTAAATCACGTATATGTGTAGCAGCATAAATATATATTATACGTTCAATTTCAAGTCGATAAATTTATAAGGAAGCTACCAATATATATATAGTGCTTACATATATATAGTGTATATATATTATGTATATACCCTGATTATACGAAACACTGTTGATAGAAAATGCCATCTTATTTAATTTTGAATTGTACTTGATTGAAAAATTGAAAATATTTATTTCATAAAATCATAATTTAAATTAAATTAGAGTTCAAAATGTTGTTAACGTATATCGTTATAATCTATAAATATTTTTCTACTGAATAAAAATCTTTTTTTCAGAATCAAAATCATACAAGCGATTGGACTAACGTAAAGTATTGATACAAATTACATTTTTGGTTGATATTTCGTAGATAATCAATTTTTGGTAAGTTTTTAATTTTTTATACATTTTAGTTGTATTATAATAAAATAAAATAAAATATCATAACACTGGAAGAAAACACTAAACAAATTTGACAAGTAGGTATAGATACCGCTCTGCTTTACGGAAGGTGTTGAATGGGACTCAGTGGATTATTCTAAGTCATAGAAATGTATTACCCATTAGTTTAATTTAACATCCCGCCAACAGAATTGAAAAATATATACAGGGTAATGAATGATAAAGTGTACCCTGTTTCCGCGGACACACGGTATATGCATCATGTATGTATATGAAAACAGTATAGTTTTAAAAAAATAATAACTCAATATCTGAACCTATTACATAGTGCTTTAAGCCTTTAAATATAAATATTTGAATAAAAAAATATATATATATAAATATTTTATTATAAAGTACCTATGCTAGTTTTACTTTCAAATTAATTAATCATATTTTGAATATGCAACAGTGCAACGCAACACAATTAAATGGATTTTTTTTCTTGCAATCGTGAAATTTATCGTTATCCCAAAACTTACATTTTTTGATTAAAAACGAAGCATTATAATATGATCAAGGTCATCTGTGTAATAAAATATATTTATTATTTATAAGACTATTTTTTTTTTAAATTCCATTAGTTGATAGGTTTTATATATAACAAAAACGTTATATTTGATATTAGTTGTTGTTCAAGTTTTTTTTATTTGCTAAAACGATTAAAATAATAACAAAAACAAATTTAAGTGCATTATTATTTATAAAATTTAGTCCTATAATATATGTTACACATCACTTATTTAACACGTAGCTATCTATGATTGTTGATATAAAAAATAATAATTACACAAAAAACACGTTAATGGTAAAACATATTTTTATTAAATAAATGTGATCTCCACGCCAGTAAATGATTTAAAAAGGGTAAAAAGTAAATGAAAAAATTTAATAGAGTTAAATCAAGTCTACCGTTAAGTTGTATGATAGGTATTAATAGTTAATCTATAGTTTATCTAAATTCAACTATCAAAGTTAAAAGTCACTAACTATAGTTGTAAATTTGTATTGAACTCGGTTAAAAAGTCAGTTACTGAACCTAGGTCACAACATATACAGCGATTGTAAAACTTTTAATTATTTTAAAGATTGATTACCCAATTTTTTAACATTCTTTCTACTTAATGCATGCTGTCGTGGTAAGGCATATGCATATAACATATTTCAATACTTGGGTATAGTAAATTATTATTTATTAAATTAAGCAATATATTATATATGTATTGATATATTTTTATTGAAATTTCATTAATTTGTATACTGCAGAGTGGCGTGTAATATATAGTGGAATTAAATATAAAAGTATAAAACATATTTTTTATTTTAGCCATGGTTATAGACTACAGTATTTTAGAAATATACAACTATAACTAATCGATTTAGGTATAATCTTACTCTTACATATTATAGGAAATATTTACAAATTAAATAAACTGAGTAAATAAACGTTAATAAATAATTATAATAAAAAAAATTAAGTTTGTATAAAAATATAAATATCTTAGTCAATAGTCAATATATAAAATAATTTAGACAAAATAATATTTAAAAAAATCAATAAAAACAGCCGAAATAATAAAAAATAATTAATAATCAACACATACAATTTAAAAAAAAATTAAGTTTATTATATTGTATCAGCATAGTTTTCGTAGTTTAAATTTATTTACCAATGCTTTTAAGTATTGCAATTTTAAAACTTAATTTAAGTTTAATTTATCAATTAAAGCCGGGCGTAGGTTTTATCTTAACGACTATTTACATGAATCGCGTCCGGTTTTTTAAATTTTTAAATGAAGTTGATTCAATATTTGTGGATGGAACTTTTAAAAGTTACCCAAAATTATTTACACAATTTTTTACAATACATGGCTTGAAAAATAATAATTACATCCACTGGTATTTTTTCACTTCCTAGTTATACTAAAACATTTACACATCTCAAATAGTCAAATCTGAATTTCTAAAAAATAATATTAATTTTTCACTTAAAATAATATTTTCCGATTTTGATAAAGCAATTCACTCATCATTATTAATCGCGTGACCACCAGTTCACATGAAAAAGGATGCAGGTTTCATTTAATTCAAAATGACGGAGGAAAATTCAAACGATTAGTTTGAGTCAAGAATACAAAAAAATATTAGGTTATATTTATAATACTTTGTAATACTTTTCATTACTTTGAATTAGTAAGTACCTAGGTATTTAAAATTTTAACTTTTCTCAAAATTTTACTAAAATTTCCTACACCAAACTTCTTAAAAAGCTTAGATTGTTACAATAACAGCCATTTAAACTAGTTAAATTTAACAGTTTCAACAGTTTTTAAACTTTAATTATTTTTCAACCTTGTTGTACCTATACCTACACACCTACCTTTCAATACGTATTTTGTAATTTCTGACATTTACGTAAAACATATTGAACCAATTGGTTAGAACGTTACACAAAATAGATTTAAAACTTAGTATAGCACCTATGGGTTTTGACTTTTGAGCTATAAAATATATGCCTTGTTTAAACATTTTAAAAATGTGTATAGTTAATCCATGGAATTACAGTAAAAAAATTTACTTAGTAATAATAGTAATAATTTAGATAATCTAAAATATTTCATTACCAAGTTCGAATGTAAATACACTTAATTTTGTATATTTTTTTATGGCACATTATCTATAAATTACCTACGAATTAAAACGCGGAAGTGATAGTTACGTATATTATATCATATTTCATAAAACGAATTTATAGTTACTAAAAATATTAATTAATCTCGTCGAAATAAAAATAAGATTTAAGATATTTTGATTTATATTTATCTATTTTGCAATTTTGCATAATTTACCCGAAATAGATTTGTTTCTCAGAGGCGAGTGGGGATGATAAAAACGCACATCATGAATATGGCTCCGCGGCTGCTACGCGATATCCTCGTGTCAAATACTTTTATAAAGTATTTGCTCATAAGTCTTGAGCACTGTCGGAAACACAGAAAATCGTGATTTCGTGGAGTCACTGCGGTTTTAGGTAAGTAACTATAATTACTTTTAAAATATTACTAAGTCATTTTATCCGTTACTCAAATATAAAAAGAAAAAATAGTATGTAGAAAAAAGTTGATTTAGTATAAATATAGTGCAGATGCTAAACAGCTAAACTATAAATGTCATCTAAAACATTTAAAACTGAAATTGTGACAAGTTAACATTTAAAAAGGGGGAATGGTAGGAGTACTTATAACACTGGGTAAGCCACTGTAATGTATATACTAAAATAATGTTTAATTCAATAATAGATTTTTGCATACGAAAAACGTGTTAACGAATGGTGGTCTAACTGGTCTAAGAGGCCTTATTACTAAGTATAATTTATAATATATATTTATATTGCTATTAAAGTTATTTATTTATTAGTACGGTAGGTTTAGCAAATGTTTACTTTTAACAATTGCATTTAAAAGTCCACTCAAATAAAAAAATAACAAAAGTCGTTGTTCGTTGTTTAAATAGATAATTTCTACCAAATTTGACGTCTACACTCTATAGAAAAAACTCGATATTTTCCACCTCAAGGAAAATGTATGAACCATTTGGGTTTTTTTGGGTTTTTGCCATTATTTTGCAATTTGGGTATCTTAGATTAGGTTAGATAACTAAAATCTTAAACCAAAAATATAATAGTAAAATAACAAATTACATAGTGATGTTTAAGGTTCGTAGTCGGTTTTAGTCAAAAAATCAAAATATCTGTACCCAGCTCAAAAACATAAACTTGTTAAACGTTCGTTAATTTTTAAAATTTTTTGGTTTCAAAATTAACTATTTATAAAGTTATATTAACCTTGCATTACATTTTCAAGTCTATACAAATTAAAATATATTCTATACATTTTTAACTAAAAATTAATTTCATATTTATTATTTTCGTAATGTTGACAAAATTTGAACTTCAAATGCTTATTTTTATTTTATTTTTAATTGTTAGAATAACAACTTTTGATTTTTGAAGAACTTTGTATTCGATTTTCAAGATATTTGACTGATCTAAAATTTCAATTGTCGATAAATAACTCAATAACTCAAAAAGAGTCAAATTAAATCTGTGTAGTGTGTACGATAATATAAACGTTTGGTGAAAATTTCAAGTATTTATTTTAACAATATAAAAAAAATAGTCTGATGAGAAATAGTAATTTTACTTATATGAATATTCAATTTCGTCAAAATTTAGAAATATTATTATTATTGAGTTATGAAAATTTTCTTTTTTCAAGGTTGACATGAAATTTGAAAATCAATTTTAGAATGTTTCCTACATATTTGTGTTGTGTATTTCATCGATGTATCTTCTTGTTATCTTGTAACGAACAAAATACTATACTGACACAGTGACACGTAAAGATAATTATTTTCTAATATGTATATGAATGATGTACAGCTGAGTAAATAATTTTCAACCATAAAATAAAAATATAATAGTATTTTATCACGCAAACCAGTAGTTACTTCTATAATAATTTGTGAGGTTTGAAACGGAAAAATTTAAAAAGCACGTGAATTATCTTTAGCTTGTCGTAAAATAAATGCGACATCATGCTAAATCCAGTTGTACATTAATACAATAGAAAACGTATTATTAAGTATATTATCAGATGAGCAAAAACCTTGAAAAATTATTAATTTTGAACGAACATATAGTTTTATTATACAAAAAACAAATATATTACCAATATACCCAGATCCACATTATAGGGCTGCGTGGACATTATTCATTTACATAATATTGAAATACCTATTTGACTGTGTATTAAAAGTATATTATCGTTAGTCTGTATAGTAGATAAACATCAATGTTTTCATTATTTTTTTTTTTTTTTTAATATTTATATGAAAAACATCAGATGAAACTAAAAATAAACTGTTTTCTATAAAATTATATTAATTATTGTAGTGTTTTGATAAATGACTTTAAACGTTTTAAATGTATAAGAATATAAGATACTTGTATTAATACTTGATACTTTTAAATTTAAATTTATAAATAAATGTGTTTGCGATCAAACGACGATGTCCTCCATAACACGCTTACTCGAACGGCGGCAAAAAAAATGCAGTTTCCGTGTCTAACAACGCGCGGTGACCAACTCGCCTATAGTCGCCTGTGTGTATGACAATGGCACTCTTCTATAATACGAGTCGACGGCGTACTATGTCACGCAACAAAATTTGATGACCGCGCTAATTATTATTCTTTTTTTTCGCATCGTCGTCGTTCATTAATGTAAACGAGTAAACGTAATAATATTCATTATTATACATGCATGACGCGTCTTTTTTTTTTTTATATTATTCCGTTTGTATTAATTTATTGAAAGTATATAATATAAATGTTCTGTCTTACGTGATCTACTTCAACTTTCAAGTGTTTCAAATGTTTCTTTTTAAAATATACAATACAATGTTCTAATTAATTATTTTAAATATTTTAAATTAAATAGAAAAAAGTTTTAGAACAATGAAAATATTGCTCTGAAAATATTCTGACGATATTAATGCTTTTTACGCCGAACTGACGCACTCTCGTCATACGCGTGCTGTCCAGGCTTAAATACAGACGTTAGCACAGATATAAGCAATATTATCATCAATAATATAATACATGCTATAGCTAAACTTAAAACGTGGTTCTTAACAGTCAATAATATAGTAAATTAATCCTAAATCTAACCACGATTTTTAGGACCAGTGTCCAGTTGATTAACGCGTTCAGCATTATTGATAATATTGAAATAGGGATTATTTATACAATTCAATGATTCATAATCTATAAAATATATTATAATACAAGTATATAATTAGGTATACAAGTAGAGTAAGTAATAAGTATGCAGGTCCTACCACAATAGCTTTAAGTTTCATAAAAAGATCATAAAAATAAAATTAAGAAGATAATGTGAAAAAATATCATAAAATAAAGTAATCACAAGAATACAAAATTCAAATACAGTTGCAACAGTTAATAAACCTTGGTTTAGTGCTAAATATCTGTTGAATATTTTAGAATATAAAAATAAAGGAAAAACTATTAAATTAAATAAATGAAAAATGAAAAATGAAAATAATATTTAAGTTAGAAAATATACGAATAGTGATAGTCGATTCAACTACCACCTCTTCTAAATTAAGATATGACGAAGGAAAAGAAATATACATAAGCGAATCTGTTTTATGATTTACGCAGGAATATGTTTAACTGATCAATTAAAGAATTAATAAAAAAAATCTTTGAATTTAATAACATAATTTTAATTTGTTAAATAAATTTCAGATAAATCGTTTGGAGTATAAAAACTATTTTTTCCGCGTGAATAATAAGTTTAGTAAATTAAATATTAATTTGAGATTGTTTGGTTTTAAAGTTTTTACTAAAATATAAATTGAATTAACTACTAAAACTAAAATATAAATTTAATTAAATACTAAAATTAAAATAATATTACTTTTTTTGATTAATTATTAAATTGATAAAATAATAATTAATTTTAAATAAAAAATATTATTTTGAATAAATTGTGTTTAAATATTTAAACAAATGTTTTGTTTCATTGTGAACTACTTATAGAGGAATTTTGTATTAAATGTTCAAATATTTGTAAAAAAAACGAACACTATAAAAAATAATATATATAACAAAACAATTTTCAGGTTTTCGTAATTTTGACAAATATTTTGAACATTTAAACTTAAAATACTTAAAAAAAAATCATTCCTGTATCTCTTCAATATTTTTAAATATAAGTATTTGATATTTTTGACCGGGTAACATTTTTTATCGATATTTATAGAAAAATAAAATACAAATATTCTAAAATATCAAATGTCTAGAAGTAGCTCAAAACAGTCAAACTATTTTTAAAATTAATACTATGTAAATAAAATACTATGAATAATATGAATATTTGGTAAAAATGTTTATTTACAGTTATTTGTTTTTGAATTAATTTACACTTGTTGTATTTAAATTACAACAAATGTAAAATGCTGTAGAATATATATCGAATGTACCTCGTCAAATATAGTAGATCACTTTAATAAATGTGTTAAATTTAAAATCATTGATAAATAATTACATACGAAAATTATATAATAATAATATTGCTATTAATTATATTATAGTGCTTTATATTACTATTAAAGTGATACACTATATAGTAACAATAGCATAACATTAACTTAAATGTTTTGAAAATGTCATTATATGTAGGTAAATAAAATAATACGTAAAAGTTTCAAATTCCTAAGTAAAATTATTTTGAATTGGGTACAACCAACTAAAATTAATATTCTCCGTTTAAACGTCGAATACAAATTTTAAGCAAACCAAATATGCATTTAAAATGTGCAAAAAAAATAAATTATGTTTATATATTTTTTTAGATTTTTTGGTTCTAGTATGAATTACTTATGAAGACTAGTTATGATGAACTTCATCAAGCTTCGCGATCACGGTTAACAAAGGGCTGCAGCGTACAATAATTTGGACTCAACTACAGAGCTAAGGCACCTTATTTTCATCGGTAGGATCCTTTGATGTTTAGCAGAGGAAGATTATAGGTCCACTCCTTCGTCAGCATGACTTTTGCTTTTGTATAGCACAAGTTGATGGTTTCAAAAGATATCAGTAGAAAAATCAAGCACGACATAGTGAGGGGAGTCTAAGGACTTATCAACACTTTTGTTAAGAACTGAATGAGGACCAGCTTAGCCCCCCCCCCAGTACCCCAGCAAGGAGAAAAAGTAACACCGTTAAAACAAGTGTTATAAATACCCGGAAAATAGGCTATTGGTGAACCTGAATGATTATTAATTTAAGAACCTTGTTCAGAATGTCACCGGCTTTTCCGAGCAGGAGTCGCTCTAAAGCCTTCATTATCCATGGATAATGGATAGTTCGGGATGGCCCTCGTAAATACCAGTTCATCCATGTCCGGATCAAAGTCGTTGAAGATGTTGTTGTCAACCAGAGAACGTGCGTCATCCCAATTTGTAGATGGAACCACAAAGAAGGGGGTCAGATATGAAACGTAGTTCTGGAAAACCCGTCCCCGACTTTTTTCACGGATAAGCGATAGGACTTTCGCTAACAATCAATGTTGACCTAAGTACACAATTTTTTCCATTCTCATTTTATTTTTTGATCTTGATTTCCAGTGCTTTTATTGTTGTAGGCCAGAGTAATCAGCTGTTTTTAAGAGGACGTCATAACCGCATGTGTTGTCTCTGTCTTACGAATGTATAAAACATAGCAAATTTGCATTCAGCAGATTCAATTGTATGTTGTTAGCTCTAATATTAGAGTCAATTTACCTATTATCAAACTTAAAGGTAATAATATTATCTAGGCATCTCATAGGCTTTTATTGATATCTTAATTTTTAAATGAGTTATAGTTATGTAAAATATTAAAATTTTAAAATTTTCGTAACTCGTTTAAAAATTAAAATATCAATAAAAGCCTTTGATCAGTGTTTCACAACCAGTGTTCCGTAACTAGCTGTGTATGTGCCGTGAGTCGCGACCGTGGTAAACGCGTATAGTATTAATAAGTGTTAAAAATAGAAATTTCTATTAAAATTTTTATTATTTTATTACTATAGACTATAGTGTTACATAAAAATGTATAGTTATAAGAAATGTACCGCGACATAAAACGCGTGAGCATAAAAAGGTCGAGAACCACTGCCCTAGATGATAATATAATTACCTTTAAGTTAAAAGTTTGATAATAAGTAAATTGACTCTAATATTAAAGCTAACAGCATAAAATTGAATCTGTTGAACGCAAATTTGCTATGTCTTACGTTCGTAAGACAGCGACAACACGTGCGGGTATGCATCCTCTTAAATCTACTTAGTCAATGGAATGCTTAGCAATTTTAATCGACTTTTAAAACTTAAGGTCATATTTCAAATGGTGTTCGAAATCATTACGTCCTGCGGTCTCAGCTACCCGTGATATCATCAACGATGAAAAGTTACGTTGGGGCTACTAACGAAAGAACTTTTTTTAATATCTATTGAAGTTGATATACAAAACGCGGAAAAGTATTAATATTGGACTAAATAAAGCATCCCGTGTTTAAGCATCTGGAACACATAGTAATTCGTCTTATTTTAGTCATAACGTCCCCTTTCATAGTGGCAGTACACGATGGTCGAATAATTGTAATCACTAATCACCCTAGATTTCGTCCAGCATGCCGTACTCTCAAGCCATGTACCCACATCCTCGGACCGCAGAACCACTGTCACCGCTTTTATTCACTTGTTGGCGCTGAAGTAAAAATGCTCTCTCCCGGTAGAACTCTCTCAGTATTTTGGCGTTTCAATATATCAGAGCGTTTAATTCCACTGGAAATATGAATTGAGTTTAACGGACCGTGTACCATAGGTGTCTGAAGTCAAGTTTGTAGTAAATATACGTTCGTGTAAATCCTTTCGACAACGTCTCGTGGTTCGGTCGGACCGTAGATAAACGTTGGCGTTATTTTAGTTCAAAACTGATTAAGACTGTAAGTGGCGACCGATAATCACCGTCTATTATAAATCCGCGTAACTAAGTGGCGTTGGGTTGTTGTGCCGTTGTGCATACCAACAAGCCGTCTGTCACAAACTTTATTTTTTTTTTTAAATAATGAAATTCTTACGCTTGATCACTTTTGAACTATATAATGCGAACGTGAAGGTGTGACGTATTAAAAAATGAAAAAAAAAAATGGAGCAAAATATCACAAATATTTTCTTTGGTAAATAGAGCCAATTTTCTTAAAGTGCATCGTAGTATTTTTGTAAATTTTATATTTATATCAATTTATCATACATCTAATATGTAGAATTAGATTTATAGAATATTAAAATATTGAAACCGTTTTAAATCAGCTATAGTATAGCACTATAGGTACATTTTTAATGATACCTTTGAATTCGAACATATTTTCGTCATAGTTTTGAGTTGGATTTCCTTTGGTAATGATATAACTATACATGTGTTGACGAATGTGCACTTAACAATTTTTAATTTAACAAATAAGCTTATGAGTAGGTACGCAATTGTAATCTATACCGGGCTACCCGTATTAATTATATTGTATGATTTCCCGACGTGGCAACGTTACACTGAAATAATAACATCCGGAATCGTATTTATGAAAAGGGTACCGCCGACAAGCAGCGCGTAGGTACACACAATCATATTCCACTCGTCTGACCGACCCGAAAACCCAGTCCACAATTCCAATGGACTGGAACGCTGTGGTGTATATTGGGACTCCAACATACTGGGCGACTTGTACCGGAAGCGGGTATTCGTAGTTCAGCGCCAACAAATGGACAGAAGCGGTGACGGAGCTCTGTGGCACGAGTATGTGGGAGCATGGCTCGACTACGACGTGCTGGACGAGATCTAGGGCGATTGGCGATTACTTTTACTCGGCCATCATATATTTCACCAATACGAACGGGATGTCGTGACCAAAAGGACTGTGTGTCCGCGACGCTTAAACACGGACAGCATTATTTTTCTGTATCGATATTCATCTCGTGCTGATATACTTTTCCGTGTCGTGTATAACAAACATTGCTGTGCGATTATTAGCACAAATAGCTGGTTTTTTATTTTTTTTTGTTTTACCAACGAAAGTCGTTTCGTTAGTTTCCTCTGCGTAACTTTTCGTCATTGGAAATATCATTGGTTGCTGAGACCGTATGACGTAAAGATCTCGACCGCCATCTAGAATATGACCTTGGGTTTTAAAAATCGTTTAAAATTTCGAAGCATTCCATTGATTTAATACATGCCTCGAATACTCCACTACGGCGATAAAATTGTCGAGATTCGAGATCAAACGAGGGGGGATTAAAAGATTGGTTAATACTTATATTCAGATGCAATAATAGCAATATATTGTTTTCGTAGAACTGCAAATTGTTGGTTTCCAAACCAGAAATGCTAACGTGTTAGATATAAATAGTAGGTATATTTGTAGAATATACGAGTATATATTCTACCGATTCTTCGGGCAGCCACTTAGCTTATACTAAAATCATATAACAAAGAATAAAAAATAAAATGTTAAATTTTATCGACGAATATCTCCCCAATTACCTGCCGTATAATTTCCTAAACAATTAATATTATTCCAATCTCTTGTATATTATATACCTATGTATGCCATGCCAACATTTTAAAATTATTGTACTTGTATTTGTCAGACTTACTTACTACTAACAAAAAATATTATTTTATTATTATTTAATTATTATATTGTATCAGTTGTAATTTATTTAGGTACCTAAAATATTATTAAAATTCTTCCTATAGAAGACCTTTTAATAATACCTATCTTATTTTGTATTGAAATATTTAATATAAATCAAATCCGGCTTAAATGTCATATATTTTGTGTTTGTTAATTATAAATTGTTCTTAAAAATTGTGAAAATCTTTATTATTGTTTTAAATATTTATCAGAAAAATGGCCATTATAATATATTAGTATTACATAGGTACCTATAACCTTATTATCTAATATAATCCTATATTCTTATTTATATTTATTGATTGTTACCAGCAATACACCAGTATAATTACCATTACTTGAGTTATCATTTTATTATTCAGTACATAATCCCGTCTCATTAATTTATAAATACACACACACACACAAATATAGTATATATTATATACACACCAACACATCCATCTTCACTACGTAGATTGTCAGATTTGGATGATGTTCCATACCACTCTGAATGAGTTTCACCCATGTGTATATTGTATATACATTATACACATATCACATATAGTGTTACCGACACACAGTCGATATATTGGCAGATTGTATAGATTGTACTGTTGTAGACGATGTGCACAGTGTATTAAGATGACTGGACACTTGAATTAATATTATTTTCTTCCGGGCCAAAACGATTGTGTTTCGTGTTTGCATGTGTACATCGAACACCTTCGAATATATCTGTCAGCATAAAATCCACTTATCTTAGACTTATGTATCTTATCGTTTTCATAAATAAATTTATTATTTCCCATTCGAATATGCAAAAATCAACATTGAAAATTCATACTTTTATTTTATTTTAAATTCAATACTATTTGATAAATAATATTAAAAGTAATAATATTATAGATCAGAAGTGGCAAATTATTTGAATGCTGTGTACCAAAAATTACCTTTTCTTTTTTTTTTCGAGCGTGCCATGAAAAATATAATTTCTAACAAAAATTTTGTTTTTTTTTAAACCCTCTCTATTACGAAAACTCTCTTTAACGATAGAAATCTTTTGGTTCCTTCAGATTCGTTATAAAGAGTTTTTACTATATATTAACATATTACATTTAATATACTATTTTTTTTATGAAATATTTGGCACAAAAAAAAAATGTACCAAGTGATGACCACTTTATTCACACTAGTTGGGTAAAATGTCCAGTTCCTATGAAGATACTGTATTCAGCATTTAAGCTTAAAGTTTAATTCAAAATTTCAAATCACATGTTAAAATATTATGATATTGTTATAAAGAGTATAGTTTTAATTGCTTTTATTGTTATTATTAATCAAACAATAAAATAATAACTATACCTATTTGCTTGCTACTTTAAAATAATTACTTTTTTGGACCCCCTTCCCCCTTAAAACAATCCAGGTTGCGCCCACTGATCTTAATGTTTGATGTAGTGGGACTCGAGATGATGTTTGCAAAAATTAGCAGATAATAAAATAAATTAATAATACAATAAACGCCTTGTAACAAGCACTCCGACAGCACAAGAAACAACACAACTGAGACGTATAGCGTATAATATTGCGAGAATTTATTATCGAGTTAAAGTCGTGTCGTTGTATGTGTGGTATAAACTTATCAATAAATATATTAATAATAAGAAGTGGTAGGTATACTTAAAATAAAAATATAACGGAAATGCTTATGGATAAAAAAAAAGTTTTTTAGATTTTTTGCTGGTATTAGGTACCTACTTATTAGAAATGCGAATTATAAATTCTACATCCGGCAATTGCGATGTATAGAAAATATTATAATTTCGGAGTTGTACGTTCGAACGCCAATTATAAAAACACTGACGTGATCGAATCACCTTATACAGTTATATAATACTGTGTAAAAATCATAATAGTCACTCGGCGATGTCGAAGTGTTATTCTAATATAATATTTACCGATTGAATTGATTGACTCGAAGATTCAAAATTCAATAATCAATTTTTAAAATTGAGAACAGCTCTACCGTACAATAAGAGTCGATTGTGTCTCGTCATTGAGTCGATCACTGTAATGGATGATTATGTGCTTATAATTTGAACCCGAAACTGTCAGCCAGACATCAGCGTATCATCAAATAAATGTATTAGTATTAATTATTCTAGTAATTTATTTTACTTAGTAATATTATATTAACTGTATAATAGGCAACAGTATAGGTATTAGGAACAATATTTTTAAAAGGTATATAAAATATGAAAAAAGTTTCAATCATCACGAAAAATATTTTTGAATTAAAATAATATAACTAAATTGTTATTCTTTGTTTAAAAATCAAATATTAACCAAATTTGAACTTCGGACGACTATAGAATAAAAAATTATATTTATATATTTCTTAGATTTTTTTGGTTTCAGTATGAATTATTTAAACATGAAGAAATTTGTATTACATTTTCAAGCCTTTTGACTGATCAAAAAATATTAATAGATCATTATGGAGAAAAAATCAAAAATGTAAGTCTATGAATACCTATATAAAAAAGAATAAAAATATTTTGAAAATGTTATCGTGTAGGTATACCTATTAAATTCTGGTATAAACATTAGGTGAACATTTCTTGTTTTTGAATTCTATGAATGGAGAAATGAATGTGATGAATGATGATTTTACAATTTTGTGTATTTATTTTGTCAGTCACTGTCAGTAATTATTTATTCTTTGAGGTGGTAATAATCTAGTTGGTACTTTGGCAAAGGAAAATCAATAAAACTGTATTTTTTACACAAAGTCAGTAATTGACAAATCGTTTTTTGGTTTAATTACATAACAAATGACATTAGATACTTAAAATGTTCACTAAATTTAATTTCCATAATACCATTTTTATTGATGAACAGATTAGTAATTACTGGAGCACGGATGTTGTATAGTACTAAAAAACTAGTAAAATTGATAGCAGTATTACACTAAAAAATACCAAAAGGCAAAAATTGCACTTAAAATAATAGGTAGTGTTTTGTTATAAATATTTTAAATTTATTATTATAATCTAAAATCCTACCAAAAAAATAAATATAAATAATTCAGTATTCTAATCAAAGTGGCTGAACGTTGAACAACAAATTATAACAATATACTGCATAAAATTGTCAAATAGTCATATTTCACAAATTATTTTTGTACCTACCAACTTGAAATTATGTTTATTTTATAAAATAACATAGATGTTACAACGATTGAGTGTCGAATACATAACTAAAATAGATGTATAAAATATAAATGAGTAAATTCAATAAAATTGCAATAAAAATCCAAAAATTGTAAAAATTTTTACTTATAATAACTTTTAGATTTTAGTTTGTACTTACTTGACATGCATATAAAATGTACTAATAAAATAATATAATAATATAATGAAAAAATAGGGAAAAGTTGCAAATGCAACAACATCTGTACCCTTGTAATTACCAATAATTTTTTTGGTGGGCCTGTTCTATGTTTATAATTATAGCCCCCCCTTCTAACATGGTAAATTTATGCCCATGCAGACAGTTGAACAATTTCATATGATCGTCCATGTATAGTGGACTACATACATGCTGAAATGATTAAGATTTTTGATTCAATTGATGACTAGCAGGTTAAATACAAGATAACGTACCTACCTAAGTATGATTTTATTATCAAGTTTATACATATTAATTTAAAAAAAAAAACATTTAAAATTATGTTGTATGGTCTAAACAGAAAAAATGGTTGTAACCTGGGGTTTCATTCTTAAACTGTTGCAAATAACAATTTTTTAATTTATAACAGTTTTCAATTTATAGTATTGTTAAAAAAATGTGTATTTTTATCTTTGATTAGAAAGTATAAAATTCACATTTTTCATTACTTATTAGTTTTATATTAAATTATTTTACTAAGAGAAAGAAAAATATATTTTGTATTGGTGTATTTTTTTTCTACAAATTAAGTTCAATTAACTCATACTTATATATAATTTGATAAAAAATATAAATAATTGAACGTATTTTTAAAACCATGAACAGTGAGTAATGACTGATAAATATCATAATATACCCATCTCTTATCTCTATTTCATATGATGATTGCTTTCATAAGATACCTACGTGATTAATTGTATTAAATATGTAAATATTTGTTAATTTGAAGTCTATTAATATTAATTTTAAATTAATTATTCTTAATTCCAAAACAGAAAATTAATAACTTCTCAACAATTCATCAAAATATTTGATTTTTAGAGCATAAAAATAATTAAATTTAATCATTCAATCATATAATATATTTATGTTTAGGTAGTTAGTAACAACTCAGCAAATGTTTAATACAATTAGAAAAATGCATTCATGCAGTCTGGAAAAGGAAAAAGTTAACTTAAAAAAAAAACAAAAGAATTTTCAAAATCAAATTTAGTGTATTAAAATCAAAGACAAAGTAAACTAAATCAAAATCAGCTTGTGTTTAACATGAACAGCAGTCAATAAATCCTTAAAACTATCACATTACTTATCTACTGAAGCAAATAAGATTTATATTCTTTATAATATGTAAAAATCCCTAAGTCATTTTTTTATATTTAGAATGAAATAACATTGGTTTAATGTTATTAATGACCAATCACTTACAAAAACAATCGACTTAAATACAATAAAAAAATGGGATGTGGGTCAAAAATAAAATTAATTAAAACAAAATCTCACTACAGATTAACATATTAACAGTGAAAATTAAAAATAAATTAAAATTAAACAATGTTAATCTATGAAATGAAAATACTCAGTTATGAATAAATAAAATGAATATAAAATAAAGCTACTTAAAGGAAATTCTATGTAAGAGCAAATTAAATTAAATATTTGAGTGTTAAAATTGTTCTGTTTCAAATTAATAACATAAAGATTTATTTTAGTTTAAATTTATATAGTTCAACATTTTGTTGCACTTAAGATTTTTTACAAATTCAATTAATAAAATAACAATACATATTGGAAAGACGAGGGATTCTTCTTTAAATAATTATAATTTATATTATAAATACATTAAGTCTTTTTCATGAACAATACATTATTTTCTCAAAATGTTGCATTTTTAAATTATATTTATACAATTGGTTACTTAATTTTTAACTTTTCAATAAACATTTTCATGTATTCAATTTCTTTGGTAATTTTCAAAACAAAATAGTATATATAAATAAATAATAAACAAAAACAATTATCTATTATAATAGTACACTATTGTTATCTTTACAAACAGATTTACAAATTAAACAAAACAATGTTTAAGTTAATTACAAAGTTTTACACTTTATTACTAGTTCTATATACATCATTGAAAATAACTCTTCTTTTATAGAGTTCTCAAAAAAAATATATATATTTATATATATATTTATTGAATAATACATTTGACTGAATTTCTATCTGAGTAGTATATATTTATTTGTCATAAATATAACAAATATTTGTACATGGTTTTGATAACAATTTAAGTACATTATCTGGGAAGCAAATATATATATTTGTATAAATAAATTGTATAATTTATTATACATTCCATCATATTTGTTAATGCAAGTACAAATGTCTCTAGCATCATTGAAAATATTGTAAATTATAATTATTTTAATAGGATAACAAAATAAATTTACCAATGAATGTATAATAAAACAAATTATGGTAATTTTTTTTCTTGTAAAATTATCTATTCTATTAATAATTAAGGTAAATTGCATTCAAAACCAGAAAAAAAAGAATACAAACAATATAATTTTTATACAGTGTGTATATATAATATAATGATTTAGTTTTAAAGTAATAATAATAAAATAATGAATAAAAATATTTTTTAATTGTAAAATATATTTGAACCAGATGCTACTTTTAAGTTTATTGTTTAAAAAGTATGAAACTTAATTAATTTAATTTAAAATAAGTTTTATAACTGTAAAATAAATTTGAACTAGATGCAACTTATAAGTTTGCTTTTTAAAAAGTATAAATAATACATAGTTTATTACATTCAACTAGATAAAAAAAGTTGTTAACATGTAAGCAAAGGGTACAAGTAAAAATATTTGGAAAACCAATTTTTTAAATAATTTAACATTTAATTTTCAAAGCATTTTTTAAAGGCTTATATTTTTCATTTTAAAAATTCATGTATTTTTACTATAAAATAATACAATTAAATATTGATGTATACATGTAACTAAAATAATATTTGAATACTAAAGGAAATTAATAATATATAGATTTAATTTTCCATATACCCCTTACTTACTTAATATGATACAATCTAGGGAAAAAACAAGTCAAATTATCTTTTATGGTTTTTTGATAAAAATTAAAGTTTAAATTTAAACCATACGATTATAGATGAAAGAAAAATAATGAATAATGTATTATAGTACGATCAAATTTTTTTTATACTTTTTAATAAACAAGTGAACAAGTTAAACATAAGGCTTGTATTTGAAAATACATTATTTATAATACTAAATCATTGATGTATATGTACAATGCTACTCATTAAAATTTATTGTATGATAATAAAATATTTAATCATACATGAGAATGATTTTTTTTTTTTTTTAATATTTAATTAAGTATTCAATTTATGATACAAATTGTTAAATTAAATAAAGTAAAATATATTAACTAATATAGAAATTCGTAATAACAAAAAAAAAAACAAATATAATTTGGTTAGAAAACAATTTAAAAATGGGTATGATAATTTATAGTAACAAGCAAAACCAAACTGAGTGTAAATAATGGCAATATTCAATGAAATTGTATAATTTTGATTTTTTTTTTTTTATGTATATATACTATAATATAATATATACTTATTATAAATTAATGACTACATATTTTCTGATTTCTGTGCTAGATAATCCTCCAGCATTAGTAATGGTAACTTAATGTAGCATTTAATAAACAACATATTTTTAAACTTAAACTCTGAAATTAATCAAGTAGTTTTTCTAGAAACTCTCCTGAGGGATGATCGTGTCGATGTTAGCTTACAAGGTGAAATATCTAGCTGCGGAGATTTGTTTGATACGTGCTGATTATTCTTGACATTATTGTTTTTTAGACGACTTGAAATTCTTCTATTGTTACATTCTTTCTTTTCAACTACTGGCTTTTGTTCAGGTGCCTGGGTCTTTATACTATTTAGTTTAGGAAGTTCAGATTTTTCTTCATTTTCTTCTGACGTGCGACCTCTATACATTCGCTTTATTACTTGAGATTCAATAAATCCATCTTCTTCAACGTTTTTGCGTTTACTTTTACGGAAGTTATAATGTGGTGTGCCACTACTAATTGTTGAAGTACTATCTTCGGACATGCATGTTTCTGAATCCATAGCAATAGTATTTGATGGTGATTCTGGACATGAATCAATTTGTTCAATTGAATCTAAAACAGTCTTGATACCATTTATAAATGGTTTGGTCTCGCTATCATTAGAGTCTTGATTCATTTCATTATATAAAGCTTGTTTTAAAAATGAAACTTTTGTTTTATTTTTCTTGCAAACAACATTGGTCTGTTCAACACCAGTTGGAATAACGGTAGAAGTAGTTGTATGAGACAAAACCGACTTGCGTCTAGCTTGTAACGCATTAGTATCATTTGACTTAGACGTAGATGCTTGTAATAGGCTGAGTGTCGGACTTACAGATTTATCTAAATCATTTAATATGGCCACTTCAGGAAATAGTTCATTTGTACTTGGTTTATCAACACCAAGCCCATCAATATCTTCATATAAATCATACTCTTTAGGCGTTTCAACATTATTGTCAAACTTTTTACATTGCTCAAATACAAATACTTTCAAATCCTTAAAAGTTTTTATTTTGGTACGTTGAAATGATTCCTGTAATCGTTTTAAATTATCACCTTCTAACATTTTTTCAGTTCCGGGAAGCATTATTTTAGATAAACAATTAATCCAGTTCTTAGCTGATTTGTCATTTTTTAAACGAAGTGTCAATGATCCAATTTTTGTATGAGTACTGGAGGCAGACTGATTGTCTAACATATTATATACAGTATTACTTAATGTATTTTCATTTTCATTTTCTGATTCACACTCAGTCTTTACAGCTTTTGGTGATAATTCCTCTTTTTGTTTATCTGAGAACAAAACAAATGAAGAATTGAGTTCATTAATAACAATTTCAACAAGTATTTACGCTAGGTAAATGCTTTAAATGAATTATTTTATTAGTATTAATTTAATAATAATATGAAGAAAATAGAAATATGTCATTCATGTTCATGGTTTTTAATGTTGAAGTAAAATAAATTATTTATAATATAAGAGTATTTTTGGAGTCTACTAATAAATTAAAACAACAGAAAATGATGTGACCAAAATGTTATGTAAAGATGGTTGTTACTAAAAATTTCAAAATATATGAAATCCTTTAACAATAATCGACTTTTAAATCAATTAGGGCACTCTACCATATAAATAAAATGTGTATTTTTATATTTTATTGTAATTTATTGTAACTAAAAAAGAATGTTAGATAATAATATATATATTTGTCTAATTGTAATTAAGCTAAGAAAAATTATATTATATTTGGTTTTTTTAATACTTATTATTTTTTTATCATACAATTAATAAATATAAAAGTATGTAATAATAATATAACAATAAATTATTATAAATTTATTTAGTAATTATTATTAAATATTATATATATATTATATATATAACTATTAACTATTCATTATATTCCAAAACATATTTTAAAATTCTTTATAGGTAATTAACATATTATATATATATATAAGTTGCTTATTTTATGAATATAAGCCAGTGGTTTTCAACCGGTGTGCCGTGAGCGCTCTTGAAGTGTGCGGCAAAAAATCTATTAATAGTTTTATTAGTATGTATTTATTTGTATATATAAAATATACTTTACATATTATATGGGTTAGTCACTAATCATTAATCTAACGCGAAAATTTTGTAGGAGATGAAGTGTGCTGTATGGTTAAAAAAGTTGAAAACTACTGATATAGGCTATAAAACTTGAACCATGCAAGCAATTAAATAGAAGTATGATTTGAAATTAAACTTATTTATATCTTTATATTACAATGTATTAAAAATTAATAATTTAATGATACAATAATAAAAATTAGTACTTACAATCATTAGATGTTTGGTTGACTGTTGTAATGATTTCAGGAGCCGAAGCAACAGCAACATTGTCTAACACTATACTTGACTTGTTATCTTCTTCTTCTTTTTTAGGGCTTGCAAGTTCTAAAATATTAGGTCTTTCCTCAATAGTAACATCACTTGTGTTGTTTTCTTGCTTAACTATTGTACTTTTCTCACACTTCACATCATTCACATCATTTACATCATTAGTTACTGTATTGTCACTTAAACGATCAATCAAAGTTTGATTTACATTTGTATTTTCAAATTTGTTTTCATCAGGGTTTGATGTGTTTTGTTGGTTGTTTTTATTATTGGCGATGGTTAAATTTTCATCAGTTTCTTCTTCTTCTTCGTCATCATGAGCGTGAAATGATGGAAACTCAATATCTTCATATGGAAGACTACTACTTTCTAAAGAATCGGGTGGAATAAAAGGTGCCTCATTTTTAAGAGTTGTACTTAATTTTTCTTGTTTATTAACAAATTGATTCATATTAGAGTTATTAATCTGTTCTTGGTCCGTGTTTGTATTTTGTTCATTATCACAATAGTCTTTATGAACACTTTCTGAAATATTATTTTGAGCTTCAGGTAATAATTCATTATTATCAGTTGGTTCTGATTTAGGTGTACACGGAAGGGTATGTATGACACTAAATGTACTTTGAGATGCTTGATTTTTCTTCATTACTGGAAATGACAATTGTTTTTCATTATTATCAAGTACTTGAGCTTTTTCCATTGACTCCAAAAGAATATCAGGTTTATTTATTTTATGTTCAAAGTTTTGTAAAGTATTATGTAACATTTCACTTCCTAAACTTGGATTGGAAATTTGTATATCATCTGCTGCTGATAAAGCTGATAAGATGGTTGATTCATTAATATTCTGTCCTATTATATTAGATGCCATTTTAACGTCATTTGAGCAAGAATCTTTAGCGGTAATTTGATGAAAAACTACAGGTCCTGGTCCAGTTACAGGACAATGCAGTCGGTACATTTTTTGATTATTCCCAGCTGCGACAAGTAGTCTAACATTTGCTGCATTACCATCAGGTATAGATAAAAAAGATCCAGACGCACCACTTACAACAATTTGGGTAGATTGAGAAACTTTAGACTTCATTTCAGCTTCAATATTAATTTTTTTAATAACATCATTAACATTAATTAATGCATTTTCTATCAAAGGGGTTTCTGAAATCACTGTAGATTGTTCATCTGAATTTCTAGACGGAGAGTTAATAATATGTGAAAAATGACTAACAGCATTAGAACTGTCCTCACTGTCAATAGCTTGCATATCAGACGTAGGACTCATTTCCATACCAGATGATGAGCAAGAAGTTTGTTGAGAACATGTTTTTAAATTTAATTGATTCGTCTTTTTACGTTTGGCATTCATGCTTGGATTGGTTGGTGGATTGGTTCTACGTCTTGGGGCTGGTTTATTTTTCAATTCTGGTGAATTACGAAGTTGTTCAGCATATTTATCAAGTATTGCATATATCCGTTGAGTTGTTTGTTCATCTTCTTGTAATTTAGGCAAAGGTTTTTGCAAAACAGGAACTTTTACAGCTGAAGTTGATGGCGAACTTGCTGGTGTCTTAATAACAGGTTTTACTTTATTTGCTATTTGCTTTGAACACTGAGTATCAACTGGATTAACAGACGCATTGTTGTTATTAGGTGATGTTAACGGTGGAGTGGGAGTAACACTACGAACTGAAAGTATAGTTGGTTGTATTGTTACTGGTTCTTTATCATCATTTGCTAAATCATTTACATTTGACAATGTTTGATTCAAAAATGAAAATGAACAACGATCTCGTTCAGTATTTATATTAGATTTTTTATTCAAAGGAAATAATGTTTGATTGCTATCATTATTAAGCAAGTCAACATTTTCTGTAGGAGAAGGAATTTGTATTATTTCATGATTTATTTGTGGTAACATGCTAGCTGTACTCATTTCATTCATCAATGAAGTTTTTCTTACTTCTTCTAACACTGATTCAAACTCTCTCACTTGTTCCATCATTAAAGTGCTAACATTAGTTTCTGGAAGATTTGGTTTAATAGTACTTATTGAGATTTTATTATTTGAAGACTCAATAGTAGTTTTGACAATATTTGCCACATTTGCAGGTAAAATCCTTTCTATTGAGGATGCCTGTACTTCTGTACTTTGTTTACCCTGACGAAAACTATTTTGTTGCCAAGTAGGATGTTTTCGTAACACTGTTTGAATTATTGATGGGGACATCTTAAGTTGTCTTTGTAATTGTGTTACACCTTGTAAAGGTTTCTCTATATTAGCATTAGATTTTGAATCATTTAGTATAGGAATTGAATATATTAAATTTGAACTAGAAGATGCTATTGACGAATTGATACAACTAGTAGTAAATGTTGTTGGAACTTTTGAAATAGGCATACCAGTAAGTCCTTTTTTAATTTCAATGTTACTGGTAATAATTTGATGATTAGTCGATGCTGAAACTTGTGCGATATTGTTTGCAGAAGTAACAGCTTTACATGTCATTATAACATTGTTTTTGTTGTTCCCAAGCGCCATAACGCTACTAGTTTTCGACATATTAACAGTAGTATGCAGGAGCTTATTTTCTACTACTTTAGGTGGTATACAGTTCATATTAGAGTTAATTGTATCAACATCATGATTAGTCTGTACACCTTTTGAAGATGAATACACACGTGACGTTGAAGTATTTGTTCGATTAATAATTGGCCCAAGATTCGAAGAGAGATTACTTGCCACACTAGTTGAACACAAAGAAGCAGTGTCATTAATAACAGTTGAATTTGGAAATTTAGTTTTACCAAAAACTTGTTGAAATCTTGGCAACATTGAGCCTGTAATTGTTATATTTGGAGAAGCGTTTGGGGAAAGTTTTGGCTTTTCCAAGCATTCTTTAGATTGTCGATTTTGCATTTTTACGTTAGTAGGAGTATTATTTCTTGGCGAGATAACTGATTTAGTTGGCTCTATATGACTAACAATGTCGTCTTGAACTGCATATAATGTTCCTTTTTCAAACACAAACATATCAGACATATTAGCTTGTTTAAGAGCTCTAGTTTTACTTTCATAAGTTCTCATATTACCTCGTCCTCTATTTGATAATTTAGAACTTGGATCATTTTCTTGGGTAATATGGGACACACCTTCTGAAGAACTTTGAAAAACTGCAAGATTTGATGTACTGTTTTTATCCGTACTTTGAATAAGACGTTGCGATTCTGTACTACTAGTAACAAATTTGATTGCTTCTGATGTAGCAGTAAATGTTTGACTTATTAATTTTAAATTGTCAATCTTTTTTTGTTCATCAGACCTATTTGTTTGAGAAGTGTGACTCAAATCATTAAGCTGCATTCTTTGATTATGTGGAGATGTATACGCTGAATTATGCACATTGGATTTAATAACCTGACTTTGTGTTGAAGCAATCATTAATGATATCACTGAAGCATTAGGATGAGAAACTTCATTGGGTAGTCGTAAACCAGCACAGGTTTGAGTTTGTATACTTGAAACTGGATTTATCATAGGAATGTTTGATTTTAAATTATCAAATGAATTTTCCTTTATAAATGAAGTGTTCACAATTGAGGAATTGTTTATTCTACTATTCGTGGAATTCATTATTTGATCATTTAATAAAGATATATTAGTTGAAGTTGAATTATTGTCAGTGATATTGGTACCTACTTGTGTTCCTTGATCGTTTGGGGACATAACACTTTGTATACCTTCAGACTGTTGGTTGTTGAAATTAACTTGCAAGCCTACCGATGTTTGAATTGGAGAATTTTGTTGAATTTTTGATTCAAAATTTGATTTATTTGTGTTCATTGCTAGTGGTAAATTTGCAGAACGATTACTATTAGTTGATATAGAAGAAATTGATGCTGGTAACGATAAATCCATAAATCGGTCACGTGTCTTAACACAAAAAGTAGATGGCTTTTTTGTTGTATAAGTAATTTGTCCAGTAGTTTGATTAACATGACTTGGATTTATTACATCAGATGTTCTAACTATTACATTTGAGGATAAATGTACAGCACTTTCGATAGAAGATTGTAGTCGCTCTCCAGAATTTTGTAGTTGAATATCATTCCAATGTTGATGATCCATGTTAATTTGATTTTGATCCAACAACACATCCTGTGTCCCAATTGGTTTACTTGAATCTTGCTGAACAGTAGTTTGAACATTTGTAATTGAATCAGTAGTAACCCTTTGATTGCTCACAGATACACTTCCAGTAAAACTACATTCCCCTTGATGAATTCCAACATTTTGAACAGGATTCATATTAGTATTTAATGAATTTGATTGATAAACTGAAACAAAATCATCCAATGAATGAGTGTTGGTTTGGTTTTCACTAGTTTTTTTTTCTATTTCGTTATTAGAATGATGATTTGAAACTCGTTCTGTCTGAGTTTGTGATACATTTGTGAGGGTGTTCGATGTTGTTTGAATTTGTACTACATTAACTATGCGATCTGTATTTGCTGGTACAATGAAATCTAATGAACTTAATTGGGGTATTCGTTCTGACAACATATTTAAATGTTCATTACTGGAATGGGGAAGTTCAAAATTAGAAGATGGGTTTTTAATTTGGCCACTATTGCGCGGTAATTTCACTGAATTGTTTTTATTAGATTTTCCTTTTTTTCTTAAGCTCCATGAATAGTCAAAATCTTTGTGTTGATTTTTGTTGATAGTTCTTTTCTCTCGTATTATTCTAAGCTGAGGATTGGTATTTTTAGGGTTTTCACCATTTTTTAAGGTTGTTTTATCAGTTTCTTCTAAAACAGAATCATGAGAATTATCTTCAATATCACTATGAGAATTTGTATTTTTGAATTGAGCTTCGTCATTTAACAAGGAACCAACTGTTGAGTCATCAGTTTCATCAATATTAGTACCTTTATTGTATCTTAAGCTTCGTCGCAAACCAACTCTAGGTTCTGTTTGAATAGTAATGGGTTTTGGTTTATTTTTAGGACTAACCTTGCGACGTTTTCGAGAACCAGCTTTTCGTTTACGTGAACCAACTTTTCGTTTTCTTGAACGACTTTTAGTTGGTTTGCTCCTATAGCTCACTATTTCCCCTGATGAAGCAATTGATGCAATAGACTCATCATCACTATAATTATTATCACTGCTAAAATAACCTTTATCATTTGTTAATTTTTTCATATTTATTTCTGTCCACTTATTATATTCATCAATATCAATGTCAAGGTAAGTTAAATCAGATCGTTGCAGTGTATTTCGCTTAATTACCAAATCCAAGTTTTCTAAATATTGTTGACATAAAATTTTCATCCTAGGCCATTCTAGGTTCCAGTTAAATGTCCCATAACGAGGATACTTGATAACTGAAATAAGGTCTTCTTGCATAATTGGTGTTAATGGATCATTCAATTCACTAAGATCTGAATGAATCTTGGAATAACTTTTTTCAGAAGCATCAAGAATAGATTTTGGGTCTTGATAAGAGTTACTGAGTTTTGACCTACGCTTACGGCCAGGTTTATTTAAAGTAGATCCTTTTTTAGATTTGTTACAAGAATTTTCAACAACATTAGTTAGATTTTCTGGGATCAGCTTTCCACTTTTAATAGCTAAACTTTCTACTCTCATCATGAGATCACTGGAAGGCATTAAAGAATATGCCGTTAATACACATTCTCGGCATATACTTAAAATATCTTCAAGTAAATTGGCCAATTTCAAATATCCTTGGACTAACTTTTTCAACGATTCAAATGATCCATCTTTATCGCTCAATTGTTTGCATTTTTCTTTTTCATTTATATTAGCAGTTAATGCTCTGATATAAATTTCTATGTATAATGTCCGAGGCAATTTAGAACCAAACTGTAAAGAAAAACATACTACAGTTAGAAAACAGAATTAAGTGTTATAAATTAAAGTATAAATAAATGGGTTCTAAAATAAATCATGTCAAACAAAGTATTTCATGTAATTTATATTGAATGGACATTATAATTCTGGTTGATAAAAATATTATAATCAAGGTAAAAAAATGTCTTGAATTATTCATAAATATATATAAAATATAAATGTTACACTAATAATTAATTTTTTAACCAGTAATGTTTTGAACAATATATTAAAATAAGGAAAAGCAATGTTTAAATTTGAAAATATAAGTCATTTTTACACATTATTAAATGTCATTAAATTCTATTTTCAAGTGAACTTTTTGAACATAATAAAATAATAAAATATAATGTACTTCACAATAGAAAATAATAAGTACATGAATATATAAAATAGGGTATTTATAAAAATAAAATTAAAAGTTTGGTTTCTTAAACAGTGAATTAATATAAATAATTTAGTACTGTATTTAGATGTTTTTTGGTAATAAAAATATGAACATTAAAGGTAAATTTTATTTTTTAAATAAAATAAATATATAATTATATAGGTATTAAACTTTAGTTTTTAGAAGTTGAAAAATTAATTATTTTATAAATATTTTTACTTACTTCACAATATAGAACATCGCATAAAAGATATAAATGACTAGCTGATGGTGCAACATCGATAAATGTATGAACCATATTTTTTATATAGAAGTAATCTATATCAGGTTTTAAATCAGTTTCCATCAATGTCATCACTATAAGACTCCATTTCTTTATAAAGTTAGCAATATTATCAAGAATATCAGAATTTTGTAATGAATTCACAACCATGATGTAAGCAGCCATTTCACAAACAAGAACAATATTTTTACAAATCCTTGGTCTTATTTCTTTTCGTAAGTTTGTAAGTGACTGAATCTTTTTACAATAATTTTCCATTAGGATCCTACCATCTTCTTCAGGAGAATATTTCATTAACTAAAATAAAATAAACATTTAAATTAAACTTTTAGTAGGTACTATAAGTTAAATAAAAATTAAAATAAATGAAAAAACCTACATGGCCAATAAGTTCCTTTTTTTTATTTGCCCTTTCAAGACAAGCATAATAAATATCTCTGATAAATTCATAATCTTGATCTTCAAATTGACTTTTATTTTTTAAATTTGAGTTGTACAAATCCATCGCTAATGATGATAGTTTTAGTGCTTGATTTTCACACTTTCCTTCACAAAGCATTCTCAAGCGCAGAACAAATATATTACTTTTTTCATACTGGATAAATTTCAAGACTAAAATAAATAAATAGGTATATATTTAAAAATTAATTTATTAATATTTTATTTTATTTTTATGATTTAACTGTTTCAACAAATAGTATTACCTTCAGTTTGAGATGGATTTCCATAAAGTAATTTTGAAAAATTATGATGACTCCATGGATTTTTCATTAAAGATATCAAAAAATGACAATACTTTGTTGCCTCTATTTGTTTATCCTTCATCATTTTAAAGGAGCATACTATTTTTCTCAAAACTATATTTAGGTCATTTTTTATTTTATTTGTAATATTTTCCCAACCAGGATCCAAGATTATTATTGCAGATTCCCTGAAAAAAAAAAATAGATTTTAACATAATATAATCAAACTAGACAAGTAAGTTTCCATGTTTTACATTTTTTAGAGGTTTTTTTTATGAGAAAACATAATACTAGGTTTATACACATATATAGTTAAAAATAATAGAAAGTATGAGCAAAAAAAAAATTTATATCTACAAACTATAAATCTAAAATTTAAGGATACGATTTAATCGAATTTAAGTTCATTAACATATTTGTGTCATATTAAGAGTTTTTATTATATTGTTAAATGTTTTTTACCGTAGATTTAAAACATATTTAAACATTTTTAAGAGCATAATAATATACATATTCAAATATTTTTTTATGTACAAACTTATGACTGATAATATTATATAGTTAAGAATAATTTATGCATCTTATAAAAACATAATTTGTGTTAGATTATACATATTTAAAATACAATGTTGTAATACTACAAATACACAGTCATATAGTATTGTATAGACAGTTAATAATTACACATTAATTTTATGGATTACTAATTTTTATTTCAGTTGGATTTTTATTAATTTATTAAATAGTATTAATAATACTAATAGTAATAGTTATTGTTGCCCATACCAATATTTTTCAAGCATGCTATCAGATACTGATTGATCAGCTAAGCGAGTGCATAACATTATAACAATACTGCAAAAGTAAAATTATATACATAGGGCCAACAAATAAAGTATGATAATATTATACTTAATACAGTTTTTTAATAGTAAAATAATTATTATCAAATCAAAATTATTGTAACTTTATTAGTTTGAATTTGTTATTTAATAGTTAATCAACGAAAACCAGTATAAAATAAGTACTTTAAAAAAATGTATTTGCTATTTTTAAATTAAAAAGATAGGTAAAATAAATACAACATGGACCATGAGAAAAATAATAATAACAAGATACAGTTTAACCTTAATAATGTTGACTATATATAGTTATATTTATAAGATGATAAAATTATATTTTTAACTATTTTGTAAACAATAAAATAATCCATGATAATATTATTTAACATAAAATAAGTTCTAATTGTATGAATACTATATATTATTCTCAACAAACATATAGCAAATTACCTTTAAAATCATAAAAATATGACTATCTCATACTTATAAATTATTATTATTAAGTCATGAAATATGATGCAAATTGTTGAAAAATTAATGCCCGAGTACTAGAAAGAACAAAGTAAACAATTCACTGAAAATTATCCAATTTTGTTGGTCACAAATGTTAATGCTCTTAGCCCCCAATAAGTCTAAATTCTAAAGCAGCGCTATATGAAATATTCTCCCATTAAAAATTAAAAAGAAAAGAAATAATTTTATTCTCACTATATAAAATACTATGCATTTATTTATTTATCAAAAATGTTTTGAAGTATTTAAGTAATAACTAATATAAAATTATTAATAAAAATAAATCATTCATAAACACATTAGGTATTACACATAACATATTTGACAATAAAAAAAACTAATATTTTGAATAGAGCAATTATTTTTACAATGATAGAAAATTATTTTCAATTCCTAAAAATTCCTATATTTCTAAGAAAATTTAATTATATATTGCTCTTAGTAAAAGAATAAGTTGAATTCATTTTACCCAAAAAGAAATTATATATTATATATTATATTAAATAATAATTATAATATTATTTAATTTAATATCACTAGCTGTTATTAACAGTTATGATATCTAGTAAAATATAATAAACCCTACCAAAAAAATTTAAGAAGGTTTACTTCACCAACAAATTAATAAAAATTCATAGAAAAAAATGTATTAAATTTGGAAATTTTAAGTATGAAAATAAAAAGTTTTAAATGAAAATTTAAAGCTGATAGTGGTTTCATCAATTAATACAATGGTAAAAAAAAATAATATTGTACAACTTTACACAATGTTTAATTGTTTTGTACAATGTTTATTGTACAATAAACATTTTAAATCAGCGGTTCTCAAACTGTGGTGGTACGCGAAAGACTTCATGGTGGTACGCTGAGGGCCGTTTTTGGATAATAAACCCATTCAATTATTTAATTCATATCTTATTTTAAAAACTAATAAATAAAAAATAATTATACTGCAGTTGTAGTATTTTACTGATTTATTATTTAAAATAAATGTATTTAACTATACAATTTGTAATTTGGATCGTTCTATTTTTAATCATTAGTGGAACGCGACTGATTAATAATATACTTGAGTGGTACGTAAAAAAAAAAGTTTGAGAACTGCTGTTTTAAATAATAAACAATTTATTTCAAAAACAAAAATTGATCAATAAATTAAGTTCAACCATTAAATAGACAACTTTGTTATTTTTCATTAACACACTAAAATATATACCTGATAAAATATAAATACTTTTAAATCTAGTATTTTTTGCTTTAAATAATAATGCTTAATATGCATACAAATTTAAATTTAAAGTTATTGAATCAAATAAAATTTTTTTGTTACAAAAATCCATAAATTTAATGTATTTTAATATCTACTTTGAGAGTGTTATACATTGCTTACAATGATTAAATAATAATTATCAAAATTCACAATTTTGTATTTACAAACACTATATATTTTATACTAAAAATTCAAATAAAAATAAATATGAACTGTAATTCATTACCTGGTAGCATGATGCATAAACATAGGTAATTCAATGGAGAAGGTTTCGCTAGTTATTATATTACGACACTTCTCCCATGCCATAAACAAACATAATGCCCTGGCTATAAAAGTCCTTTTTGTATCTTTAGTTATTGATTCGAACATCTAATTAACAAAAAAAAAACATATTAATTAATAACAAAATTAACAACTAACAACATAAATAACTGAATTTATTCACTATTCACAATCACAACATCAATATTTAAAGCACATTTTACATTAATTTAATTTCTATATAATATGTTGTAGAATACAAATAAATGCTGATAAATTAAAATTTTACTGTAAGTTTTAAGTAAGTACAGTTAAATTTAAAAATTATGAAATTTTATAAAACATATTAATTAAAAGTTTGGTGATTGTAAGAAATGCTGTAGTCATAATATTTAACTTGAATAAAGAGGTCCTTGTAAAATAGTTCATTCTGGAGACTATAGATTAGTCTTTTAATTTAATATTAAGCGTTTAGAAATTTATAAATACCTAAAGATATACAAAATAAATAAAAATAACTAATTATTTAACTAATCAAACCTTATTTTAATAAATGAATCATAAAAAAATAAATTATATTAAAATTTAATTAGTAAATTTATTAGAGGTTTATTTATTATTCATAAATGCTATATTCAAATTATAGTTATATTTATATTTATAGCATTTATGTTTAATAATTAACTTTAATCAACTATTTTAAATCACTATAATAATAACTTTGGTTTTTTTCAATAAATTTTAAAAATAAGTATGTTAAGTTAAAATCAAATTTATAGATATTCATAAGTGCAGAAAATTTTTTTTTTATCAAATGACTATATTTACTACTATGTATACAAAGATTTAAAATAAAAACAATGTTATATACGTACATATTTCTTGAACTAACAATTTATGAATAAATTTTTAAGTTGCATGGTTATTTAATAAGTGTGACGATACAAGTAATGATTAAAAGAATAATAATAAACCTTTTTACAATTAGATATATATTTTCTAAATAGCAGAAATAAAAATTTTTATGCATTTTTGTACTTTTTAGAAAGCTGCATATTCAAAATCTGATTTTACACAAATTTGTTCATAATACATACAACTTAAATCCAAAAATGTATATTGCATATTTAACAAATTTTAATCTATTATACATATTAACTAATATTATATAGTCAATAAACCAATAACAACAAAATACATTCATTAAAGAAATCAAATTTAAAAATTAAAAGTAATTATATGCCCTGGGTCATCTATAATTTGAATCATCCTATGGACTGAATAACTATTTTTCAATGTTTACTGAGCATGTTTAATAGATTTTTATAGGTAAAGTAAAGGATAAAAACATTTTCTTAGTCATGAGTAAATTATAAGTTAAAACTTAATTAGTTAATAATTATTTATTATTTCAGATATTTGTTCATCAAATCGAACGAGTATCATTAATTTTGATTATATTTAGTCAATTTATGAAATTAATTAATTTCTTTTAATAATAAAAACATGGTGGCAAAAACACTTAATGCTATTATTTAAAATAAAAAAATAATTACTAATTATAAATGGGTAAAAATCTTTAAGCTAATTCTGAAAATATTTTTAATTGATGGAAAATATGTATACATTATACTATTATTGTTAATGTCATTAATGTTTATGTGATTTAAATTATTTTCAATTTATTTGTATCACAATATAAGTAAGTAAATACTGCAATCATAATATTACCAATAACAGACCATGACAAGATAATACCAGCTGCGTTATTTATCTATAGTTTTTAATCTAAAACTGCAGTAATATGATATATTTTAAGTACATTGATTTTAAGGTAATTAAGAACTAATTTCTTTATAATACATATAGTGGTGTGGCGAGCATATTTCAAACCCTAAGCAAAGTATTTAAACAATGCCCACCCACTATACAACATAATATATAATCTAAAAATATATGATAATTTAGAATTTTCATTATCAACAATTTAATATAAAAAAATATTATGTTAATTAGCAATACATTCATCCATTTTTAAGCTCAACATCAATTTCAAGGGCTAAGCAATTGCATTAGACAAACATTGTTCACCACACCACTGTATATATATAATTACACTACTGTCTACTTGTAATTAAGCCACTGTCCAGATAGTTAAAATTAAATTACGATAACAAAAAATAAAATATCTTAATCTATACCTATCGACATTATATTTATCAATCAAGAAATAATATTATGTTAAGAAATTTTAGTATAGGTATTAGTAACAAAATATATAAGAGGCCAAGCAAAAACATAATAACATTTATGATAGTCTTAATGTAGTACAAATTTAATTTGATATATTACTATGAATATAAACTATTAGACCAAATATTATTACATGAAAAATTAAAAGTTAACAGATTAAATGGTTAACAAATTTATATATATTATTAAACATGCAGTAGGACTAGTTTTACAGTTTTTAACAACTGTAACAGACGGTCAACAATTATTTATTAAAAAAAATAGTTAAAGTTTTAATTTATTGAGTAAATCGAATGATTTATCATAATTTTTATATTTGTTATAAGCTTTATTTACCTAAATTATGTTTACATAATATGTCTTAAGAAAATGTATTAGGCACCTATGAAATAAATCCACGAATAACTGCTATTCTTTTTTTTAAATTTTAATACTGATGAATTGTCAAATTTATAAATAATAAATACTAGTTATTTTATCCCATTTTATTTTAATAGATTATAATGCATACTGTTTTTATTTAGGATATGTCAGTAATCCAAATATATATATTATATTCATGAGCGTGCCCTTATATTGATGCATTAGTATAAACTTACCTGAAGTACAGTAAAATAAGTTGATGACGGCATTGTATTTTCTGGATGCATGATACATTCAATTAATCTACAATTTTCAATCATCAGAATCTGTAAATATGAAATGTTATCAATAAATAAATAATAAAAAAATATTAACATAAAAATTGATTAACAATAACTGGGTACCTACTGCTCATAAATGAAAAAAAAATCAAAATCTTAGCTTCTATTTATAATTTTGATATATATATTAAACATAAGTCACTAAATGTATCAAGTTTATTATGGGCAGATAATTTAAAAAAAAACATATACGGCAGACTTTATGTAGTTTCAAAATATGTCATTAATACTATCCTGTTTAATTGTATCAACTAAAATATCATATAGAACTTTTACACTGAACTATTTCAGCGTAAACTAAAAGCTAAGAAAGCTATGTAAAATAAGTAAAATAAACATATCTTTTCATATTCTTATCAGAATGTATGTCAATAATTACTATGTTTTAACTAGTACCAAATTATTAAAAAAATCCTTAAGTTGAAAACATTTGATTTCTTAAATAATTTATCTAACGAGATAAATATACACTTGATTTATGAGATTCGAATCAAATGCTTCAAAAGTCAATACTATTATAATTAGGTGAAATAATTTAATTTTTTTTTTTATATATTTTTCAAAATTAATAGTTTTGTCTAGATAAAACACTTGATTTAAATTATAATTAAAATATTAGCAGTTTGAAAAGAAAATATTTAACATAATACATTATTTTACCTATAATTGCCGTCTTAGTTATAAATGAAAAGATCTTAATTATTTTAATTGAATGTAACAAAAAATATATTAATGTAGATTATTAAACTTGGCAAACACCCACATAAAAAGTTAGAGGTTGAAAATGTTATCTTTAAGAAAATAATAATAATCAAGTATCTATAATTCATATGAGTAGCTGAAAGCCCACCGCCACTTACAACAAGTGAGTTGTGGACAACAACTTTGTGTAACGTTCGATGGCATAGTGTCCGAGGCCAAAACCATTGGAGGCAGACAGGCGGATAATATTTGTGTGAGGAAATTTATGTTACCGCCCAACACAATGTCGCTGGTTAACGCGGCGACGAACGGAACGACCAACGCGCAGTGACCGGTAAAACCTGACGGCGAGGGTTGCGATGGGACAACAGTTGTAATGACTGACGGCGGCGACGAACGTCGTTGGACTTACCGTGCGACCGGATCAGCGTCGGGGCGACATGTCGAACGACACTGTGGCGGTGTGCAGTACACGTCTGTTGTCTGTCGCCGCACTGCTACAACAGGTGCAGCGGCAATGGCGATATCGGCGGCGGCGGCGGCGGCGCGGGCGGCTACGACATTTTCTGCGAAACGGTGCTGCGCGCGCGATCGACGGTGGCCGTGTGTGGAGCTACTCGTCTCGGCGCTCGGCGGACACGCGAAAGACGACGTACCGAAATAATAGTAACAATTTTACGGGACCTGTCACTAGGTGCACCGTGCGCGATACGTTATAAATGACGGGCACGCGATGGACCGTGTGTGTGGTGTCCGGTCGAAGACGTGCGAATAACGTTAGTGAACATCACCGCGATACGACGAGATATTGTTGTCGGTGGGCAATCACGGTACGCCGTCGGACTCGGACGTCGCACAATAACATCAAAGACGAAATGGTTGAAAACAAAAACCCAATGCGCGATTGAAGATAACGTCTTGTGCGCGCGCGGGTGTGCGTGTGTGTGTGCGTGCCTGTGTGTGCGCGCGCGCGCGCGTCCGTGTGTGTGTGTTTACTCGTGTGTGTGTGTACGTATAATAATATAATAGAGAATAATAATAATAATAATAATATATAATATAATAATAATAATAATAGTAATAATATAATATCACTGTCGCGCGTGCGTGTGCGCGCATTTGCGTTTACGAGACTAGCGCGCCGGTGGTGCGGTGCGTGTACGAGTGCGTGCGCGCGAGAGTGTGTGCGTGCGTCGCGGCGGCGGCGGCTGCACCGGCGGCGCTTGGGTGGGGGCGGAGGGCGGCGCGACGGAGAGGAGACGAGTGAGTGAAAAAATGTTCACATAAAAACCCGAAAGAAAATAAAATCCGACAACCTCTATACGCGCGCCGTGCCGATCAACGAAAAAGGAAGTGCCAGCGATAAGTGGTAGTAGTTTCGCTGGTACAAACCACATGGGCGGTGGTGGTGGTGAATCGCCCCGACAGTGTGGCCGGTGGCGGTGGCGGGCGGACGACGCTCTGCCACCGCCACGGGCGCCCACGGTACAGCCAACCCTCGCACTTCGCGCGGGGGGTGTGTTTTCGGTGCGGCCGATGACCGCCGCCGCCACCGCCGTTGCGGACACCCTGCGCGCCCGTGTTGCTGTGCGTGGTGCGTGAGTGCGTCCGTACGTCGCGGCGGCTGCTGCACCTGTCCCCTGTCCTGTGCGTGTGGAGCCGTGGAGGTAAACGCTCGAGCGGTTATCAACGGGCGAACCTCCGACCGTGATAAGGACGAAACGCACGTTCTGTTATTCGTCATGACTCATGATACAACATTATATTATTGTATTGTTATCGTCCGTGTGCCGCCCGTCGGCGTTATCTGGACGATAGTAATGCGTTCAAACACGACGTGTCTATATCATAAGTCATCGTCGTTTTGGACGAATAATAAAATAAATTGCGTCGTAAAATTTTTGTTTTAATGTCCTATACATCGATGACTGTTTATTATTTTTTTTTCGTCATTAATTCGATATCATTTTATCCGCTCTCTTCGCCCAAACGGGCGTTTTATTAATAATTATATGAACAAATATCGTAATCGCACGAATGTTGAGAAACAAGAATAATATTTTCCGTTCGTCGCAGATATTTTTTCACACGAAAACAATTTAATATCGAATAATAGTTACATTCGCGATCGATTCGTTGTATCTATATAATATTATATGAAGGCGTATTAATAATGTATTGAAAATATGAAAACCATTTTGAATTTTGATATTTCTTGACGAAAAATGTTATCCTTTATAATAGAGAAGTTGTCTATTGTCTGGAGTCTGCTACGGTGTAAAGTAAACGGAATTCAAATTTAGATGTGTAAATATGCATACAAATCGTACTGTACATTTACGTAACAATAAATGACAAATTACAATAATAAAAACACGGAGCAATGGGATGAATAAATTTAAATAATTCTAGGTGAACTACAGACAAAAATATTTTTTTTTACAAATCTGCCTTTTGTTATATTTTTAAATTTTGAACAGTGTTGTGTAGCAAAGGTCTAAAGTACAAGCGCCCGGAAGTAAATATTGGTTTTAATCGATTTCCTTTTTTTTGTGATTCGTTTGCTTTGATTATTGTTTGGTTATCGCGGTTTTTGGAATTATAGTCACCTAATTAAACACTTCGATGATAATTATTCAACGTTTGATTTACGAGCAATGTAACGACCAACACGTAGTCAATGTTTCCCAAAGAGTCAATATCGTTGTAGCATTGAATAAATATACAATATTATATTAATCAATGGTTGTAGACTTGTAGCCTTGTAGGTAACGACTTTGGAATTCAGACCGATTTTATTTTATTTTGTAATTATTTGTCCTACACTATATCGTGGAAACAAATAAATGATTATTTTCACTTAATTGTTACTACAATTCCTACTTAAATAATCTTTAAAACGATCAAACAATACGTACTATAAATTATTATTTTATAATCATTTGAAATTCAAATATATACCTAAAGGTACGGTTTCCCTGCAACGTCCAGACGCGGTGTCTAGCGTGAACTACTGGTCTGGACATAGACACGTAGTAACGCCGTGCTTTTCTACTCTTTGACGTTGCAGGGAAACCGTACCTTTTATCAATTTATATATTTTCGATGGAAATATATAATGTATAATGCAGCAGATATTTTTTTAATGTTTGGATGATTTTTAATCTAAAATAATTTATTACCTCTCAATTTTGCCATAAATATTTAAATGTTAATAGTTACCAACCATAAATCTTTAATAAACTTCATTAAGCACGACATTTTTTCACATGATTTTCATTGGAATTTTAAATTAATATAATATAATAATTAATAGGTCTAATATCTAATTTCAGTAACTAGTCAAAGAATATTCTAATACAGAGTCTAATTGTCTAAATAACACTTATTAATAATTTAAATCTAATAAATATCAAGAAAAATAAAAAATAAAATATTATTTTAAGTTTTTTATCATTATTACAAAGTGTAAGAGGGTACGGAGTGTTTAAAATAAAATATTAAAAAATAATAATTTATTATAGAATATAGATTATTAATAAAAAAATATTTGAATATATATTTTGTAAAAAAAATTTTATAGGTATTAAATTAAGTATAATGAAAATATAAAAATAAAAATAATATTAGTTATTACTGCGCAATAAAAATTGTTTCAAGGTAAAAATAATTATTTATTTCTATGTTAACTATTGAAACAGTTATCATTTGTATCCTAGCGAGTGGAAAGTATACCGTAAAACCTAGCAAAGTCAATATTTATTATTTGCTGTACTTTTGACTTATTATGATTATTGATTATGCTTTTAAATACATTTTTGTTCTCTTTAAATTTTAATAATAATTACATCAATATTCTATGATATTAGATAGTTATTAATTGACATTTTTATAATTTTTCATAAAGATAAAATTTTGATTTTTTTTTTTTTATATTTCTAATTTTCTAAATTTACTACAACTATTGTTCCAATTATTTTCCAATAAATTGGAATATTACTAAGTGTTAACATTTGTTGGCATGTGTATGAAATAATTTTTATTAAAATATCGCGTTTATTTAAGTAATCCTTTTTTTTTATTATAACTGTTATTTAAAACAAGACAATTTATAATCTGTATAATAATACGATAATAAGTCAATTTTATAAATTAATTTATACATATTACCTAATACCTATAACATAAACATGATGAAAAATCACCTGTTGGTAACACCTCCTAATTAATATAGTCTTTTAACTATAACTATGGCAAATTTATTATTAAATAGTTGATAATATCTAACACATTCAACATTGTAATACATATGCTCAACAAATAGAATTAATGAATAAAAAATTAATGTTTTTACTGACAAAAAAAAAAAATTAAATCTATAATTTTATAATTTTCCTAAATTTAAAAATATTTTTTGTGCTTTGTAAATGTTTTACTTAAGGTTGTAAGATGCTATCAAGTATTTTATCTATAATTACTGCAAAGTCCAAAATTGTATGTATCCTTGTTATCAGCATATCAAACTAATTACTAATTAGTTAAAGTTCTCCTAAATAACAAATTATCAGCCCCTCTCCGGCTCTCCCCCCTAAAAACAGAAAAATTAAAGACTAATATTTATGGAAAACTATAGAAAAATCTACTAAACACAAAAGAACAACTCTTGTCACTTTCTGGCTCTAATGAAGCTTTAGCTATTACAGACAAAGATAAAGCAAACCTTTTAAGTGAGTACTTATGCAATCTATTCACATTTATCCCAATATTCCACCTGACCCTGAACATTTAAACACAATCGACCGATTTCTCGACAGTCGTCTTCCAGTTCCACTACTTACCAAACTCATCACACTAAATGAAATTCAAATTGTAATAAAAAAAAAAACTTAAAAAGAGAAAGTCACCAAGCTATGATTTAATATAAAACAAAATCCTGAAAAATCTCTTATTCTTATTATGTACATCTTTAACGCCAGGCTTTGACTTTTATTTTATCTATTAAATTATGGAAATTGGAAATTATCAAAATTATTCCAAAGCCAAACAAACTAAGACATTTAGTAACTTCCTACAGACCAATTACGAGTACTATTAACTTTGACCAAGTTAGTCGGAAAAATCATACTTATTATAATAAGACTTTAAGACTTAAATGATAACTTCCTAACAAATGTATACCTATAATATATAATAATCTACAGATTATTCTTCGTATTTTGATAAGTAGGTTTACCTACTAAGTACTATTTATCAGTTAATGTTTATTAGTTATTAATATATTAGTTTAGTCTGATAATTACGATAATATTAACGTATTAATAAGGAATTTATACAGTTTAAACGGTAAACTTATGGTTCTAGATAAAATTATTGTAACCTACAATAAGTATCACAATAAATATACATAATTACTATGACCGACGTGATGGAATATGAACAATTCAATTTGTTTAGAAAAAATAATTTAAGCTGATCAACTCGTCAAATTACACTGTTCACTAGTGTCCAGTTTTGTAATAGTTAATATAAAAACAATAAATTAATTAATTCGTACGTAATTTCTCAAGTTGTGTCTAACAATTTACCCAGTTGAGTAGGTACTCTTAATGTCTTATCAATTCGAGACTCAAAATAAGTAAATAATGTATTTTTTAGCGGATTATAATCGTACAATGACGTAATTCTCTGATCTACCTATACACTATTCTCTTTCTCTCTCTCTCATACACACACACACACACACACACAATACCGAGTGATTATTTTATTGAATAACACTCATTATTTCAAAATCTATTGATGTTTTTCAAAATATTTTTTTTACCATATTTAAATAAATAAAAATAAAAATTAGGACGTGTAGTTTATAGTAGTTATAAGAATTTAAAGTGATATCCTGCAAAATGCTCGTCTAGTGACGTCTACTACTGTATACCTAGTATTAGGCCATATGAATATGATTACCTACCCTCTGACAATGAAAAGTCGACAACAAGGAGTACGAGGAGGGTTGTGGCATAGACTCGCGTGTGACGATTACACGCAAGCTGTATTATTATTATCGTCAATTATTAACACAATGCGTAGGACGTAGGTAGTTATTATTTATTATTGCCATGGTAGGTACGGACATTTTTTTTTTTTTTTACTCGGCGATTAAAAAGGATTTAAAATATTTGGCATCGGTGATTTTCTGTCTCGATTTAACGCTACACGGGAATTTAGATATTTTTCATAATATTATTTCCGACGTAGGTTCTAATCCTATTTGAATTTATCTTGAAATTTATTTTTACTTAAAATTTCCCATGTTATATTTACCAAAAAAAATGTAATTAAATAAATTTAAATGTTCCTATTTCTCTAATTCACTTTGGAATGGCCTATAGAGATATGTACAGTAAAAAATTTGGGAAATAAGATCTAAAGGAAAATTTTAATTTGTTTTCAGAATTTTTACTATCAAATAGATCAGTAGGTATGATCGAAATAATAGAATGCGCATCCTACGTTCGAGTCAGTGGCGTCATTTAATAAAGGATACTATTATTATAATCAATATAATCTTGAGGAAATATAATTTTGTGTAGAAGACTTCTATTTACACCGAAATTATTGTGTTTATTTGTGTTTATATGTGAATGTAAGTGAAGTGTGCGATGAGCGACGACTGGAGGAACATATTACTATGTTATTATTTGTATTTTTAAGTGCAAGCTATCGTCATTTTTTTTATTCTTCTTTAGTATTTATAATCAATAGTAGTATAAGTTCAACGATTTGTAAGCGGACATGTAGAACAGTTATATATTAACAAACATATCATTATAATGGTTACAATCAATTATAATTTATTTCTAAAATGAAATCTTATACAACAAATCATCATAATATCTATTATCTAATATATACAATAATTAGAATATAGATTTAGAGTTATTAATAATTTTTTAATTATATGTACGTAGTCACGCCGACCATATAATATACATTTAATGCCTACATTTCGCGCGATATTATTTGTTGTCCGGTCCCGTTGTATCTCGTGTTGTAAAAAATTGTAATATTATTAAATTTTTGATCTAGGTAGTTGGCACTATAATACTATTACAGTCTATACAGAAATACTGATAAAAATTCCGATTTAACAAATAAAGTCTGAGAAAAAAAATTATTACAATTTACAAAACATGGTTGTAGAAATTAATATTGTCGCAATTTTCATTTCATTGCGTAATATAAGAGAATAATAGGTACTAAATACAAATAATGCATAATAGTGATTAATAAAACTCAAAAAACTAATTCATTTTTTTCTCTAAGTTTGTTACTTACTTATACCTAGTGACAAAGTCTATTTGACGAATAAAATACAAATGTTTTTCCGCACTTTTTTACAATTATCCTGCATAATATTATTAATTTTTCATTTCCGAGTTTTAAGTGCATAATCGACATTGAGTGGAACGAGAATATGGTTACCATGTACATTGTACGTGGTAAATTTAAAAACTTTGTATTAAAAATAAAAGTAGATACCTACCCGAAGAAAAGTGTTTGCTATTTCTCACGATCAATTTATTTTGTATTTATCTATTTATCTTTTAATGGATGTATACATGGGCACATGGCGACACTGCGTAAGTATACCGTATTTATAGCTTTAGATAATATTATTATATAGTAGACATGGTGTGTATTTTATCTTAACGTTATTAAATGACAATGTTTTTAATTGAAACATGCATTCAACTATTCAAATGGTTTTATGCGCTAAAAATATATTTTTAACATTTTTAATTTATACCCATTTACCCATTTCTATGAATATCTATTATGCATTTTTTAATAACGTTTATATTTGTAATATTTGTATAGCATAAGTTATAAGTTATAATTATTAACTAAATAATATGCTAATTCTTGGTATTTTAGAACATTAACTACCGAGCCATAAGAATAATAAAATTTTAAGACATTTTATACAATATGTTTCTAATATTACTTTCCGACTCCTAGTAACGAATATTTAATAAAATTAAAAATAATATTAACTATAAATTGACTATACTTTTTTTTATTGAAGTATAAATTATTATATAGGTATTTAGGTACTATTTAGTAATATTTGCAATGTTTTTAAACCTTGTTTATATTTTTTGTTCTATCGACTTTTTTAATGCACTTGAAGATTTAGTTTTTTAGACTTTTTTATACTTATAGCTATTATTTATCACATACTCTCAAATTTCTAAAATTGAACAATTTCTAGCGCTTGCTAGTTGCTAATGTGCCCATCAAGTATTCGATGATTTGAATATTTCTCAAAGTCCGAAACATACTATACTACACAGTATTACAGTAATATTGTACATTCCATCATACTCGTACAATTAAATAAAACGAATTGCCAAATGCCAATTTGACATTATCAGTATTCAGTATTATGAATTCTATCAAATTTATTTTTATACAAACAATAATTCAGATTACTGATGAAACAACACACGAGTTGTAACACTATTATACCACTTATTATGTCCATTTTTCTATAATATGTAGTTTATATCGTATTAGTACATTACAACCAGTATTGTATTCTGTGATTATACCGTAACATTAATATGAAAAAACCAGAGAACTCCCTCCACTGTAATACTGTATACAAAAAAGTACTAAATTCCGATTATTCCGAATAATATGTACCAATGTCTATCAGCTATTGTCTTTGAATGACGTATATCGATTCCGTCAAAATGATCTTTTTGTCTGTGAGAAACTTATTGATTGCGCTAGTTATCGAATTCTTTGAACAATACTGTACTCTGACTCATTAATGATTACATTATTTAATACTTAAACTGATATTCATAGTAAGTCCACAATAAAATAACGCTGTTACCATTGTTAACTATAACATATATAAATTTATTTCAGCGGAGATCACGTATGACGTATCGATGTATCGCATCGAATTCGTATCGTAATCTGTAAAAAATATAAATATATTATCCTTAGAGGCTTAGAGTAATAAAATAGAAAAAACTGATTAGACGTAAGTACAGTATAAGTACACACAGATAATATCGAAAATAAAAGTGCAAGTCTGATCAATTATATTCTTAAATAATTATTCAACTTTTATTGTCGTTGTTTAAATAATAATTTCATTGATATCTTGACTTTAATATACATTTTTTTAAATGTGCTTTTTTCTTTTATTTTTTTAGTTTGCAAAGGATAATTTTTTTTTAATGCGCTTTTTAGTGCCTCTCCCTAATAAATTCCCCGGGGACGCCCATTAGCATCACGTCCTAATATATGTATTCTTTTTCACATTAAATTTATGTATTTAATTTAAAAATACAACTATTTTACGTATCAGTAAACGTTTATAATAATAAGAGGAATTTACACAAATAAAGTCAATAAAAACAAAAATTATGAATTAGAAAAAATACATTTAACGACAGTTTTGACAATTATTTAAATAAAAAAATTAATAGATTCATTTATATTAAACTGGCATCAAATCACTATTTAAAAAAATGACAATTTAATTAAATTTTGTAACAAATCTTACATTGAGTATTTTATTATTTTACATTTTATGGTTTTTTTTTTTTTGATGACAATGTTATTTGACGATCATTTAAATGAAAAACAGCTATTTTGTACTTGAATTTTATTATTTAATATTCGACGGAATTGATATTAAAACGGCGGAATCGATAAAACCCTTTTTGAGTGAGTCACTAATATAATGGACGTGTTACATTTTATTTCATTGATAAATTATTGAGATTGTGTGTCAAACTGTCAGCCTCTTTTTTAATATTTATTTATTATATTTATATTTTTTATTTTTATGTCACTGTAGGTACTATATAATATTTATTTTTCTAATAAAAATACTCACAAGTTACAATAGTATTGATTATAAATACTATTATTTATAATGTATATTAAAATACGGAATGTTAGGATGAACTTAAACTAATTGTTGATAAAACATCAGAATATGGCACTTACCTATAATCTTAAGCATATCATATATTCATGTACTAAGTTATAACTTTATAAGTGCTATGTCATGTTAATGAATATACCACCTGGGGTAGATTTTAAAATGCCGTTCTTATAACTAGATATATAACACAAAAACAAAAAATATTAATTATTATATTGTTACAATATTTTAATTAATTTCTGTATAATACACTTGTAAACTCGTTACTTGTTTACTTTGTTTATGTATCAAACTTTCTATGGAAATACATATATATATATAAGACTAGAGGTAGGATTTATATTCTCTTAATATTCTTTTAAAATAACAGATACGTGGTATTTATGTCCATAAAAATGCTGAATATTCTTTAAATATTCTGTTTAAAAAATAGATATATAAATTATTCAGTTTAAATTAATTTCATTGATTTAGCTTAAAATCATAGTTACATTTGTTTTATTTTATTTACAATAACAATTAATTGGTGCATAAAAATAATATAAAATATAATTATTAATTATTTTCTTCGGAAAAATATTGTTTATTATTCTCATAATATACTCTTTAACGTATTGTACTTATACGTTTTCTATGAATTCTGTGTTTCATGAACCGTATATATATATATATATATATCTTACTCACGTTTAACTATTTAAATTACTTACACTAGAAACAAACATGTAAAATTACAAAAATTCTACCTATAAATATAACTAATATATTTTTTCTCAGTGAGATTCGGTGTTATTACGAAAAATTATAAATGAACTAATTAATTTATGAACTAAGCACCATTCGAAGAAAAAATAATATAATAAAATATTAAAAGAAACCTTTAGCGTCAGATGAAATTTTCTTTTTTTTATTCAATCGGCTCGACTATTTTCGTATTGACTCCGCAAAAGACAAGTCAGTGTGTACCTACTAAAATAATTAGTATAGGTAATAGCTAATATAGGTACTACATATCATATTATAGGTAATGAACTAATGAACAAAATAATATTAAACTGTTAATATCAAACTTAATAATCATGTTATTCGCAATCCCTGTGGCGGATCCAGGGGGGATCGCCTCCCCCCCGTTCACTGAAAAAAAAAAATAGTTTGATGTTCCTGATTTTAGTTTTTGACGTAATTACTTCAAGGATAACAAAATTATAGTGACATATTTTTTTATTACTATTACTATAAAAAATATGTTTTGTTCTGTACGAGACTGTGGAAAATAACATATGTATGTACCCAAATAAATATTTTATCAAAATTAATGTGTGTCCTTTAAAAATCGCCCTTCCCCTCGTTATCTTGGATCCACCCCCGCGCAAGCCTACTTTTAGTTATAATACGGGAAACACAAGTAATATCGTTATACATATATAATAATAATGTACTCGTATATAATAAGTATATAGATTAATAGTATATTATACTCTATATAGTTATTTATACTCAAAAATAATACGAACGAAATAGAAATGCCACGGTTAAAGTGCTTTGGCATTTCCATAAGATTTAGGTAATCGTACTCTAACGGGGTATCACTGTGGTGGGCGGTAAAATTGTGCACGCAATAAAATATTATTATGATTTATTAATTATTATACTGCCATCACGAAAACAATAATAATATAGTCACGGTCGCGCGGACATGGCAGCATTTCCAACGCCAAAAATGTGTACAATATATTATTATATTTATTATCCATATTTGTCAATAATTTCTTTTTCAAACTAAAAATAATGGTCGTATTGTTTCACATTCAAAAAATTAATGCGTCTAAATATTTGACGCATGGGGTCATCCCCTTTGACTCTGCCTTTAAAAAGCCATTGATTACATATTTACAAGTCAATACCAACGTACCGTAGACGGTGTAAATAGATTTGTGGTATAAAAATAGTCTAAAATTTGTCTTAATATTTTGAAAATGTCATTGCAGTGTATAGTAAGTAGTTGTGAAAATAGGGTTGACGGTTTATTCAATGTAATACCAAAATATCGAAGTACTGCATAATAAATTATACTTTGAAAAATTATGATAAAAAAATATTCGATATTTATATTTTATGAGGGCGAGCACTAGTAATAGGTATATTTATATAGACGTAGATATAAATAAAATATTATGATATGCGTATTTCCTAAACATGAAGCTGATATATTGTATATATTTATAGTTATAGTAGTAATTTATTAAAATTTTAATTTTTAGTCAATGTATAATTTTGTTTTATTATTATATTATATTTTATTATATATTGATTTATTTAACTTTTATGATCAGGTATAGCTGGTATATAAGTAAACGCTATGTGTGGTACAAATATAATGTCTAAACACTCTAAACATTAAATGCCTATTATACGAGTAGTCTTAATAGCATGAGCCTGCAGAATACCTTTTGATATTTTATAATAGAGGCCTTAAAATTTAAGCTCTTGAGTCAGAGGCACATATTGTTATATGTATTAAATAAATATATAACGATTATAATTCTTATATTATTAGTAATAATATGTTATTATATTGGTTGTTTTTGAATAAAATCTTAGTTTTTCTAGAATATGTTTTATCAAACATGGTACTTAATACTCTTGTAAATCTTTTAACACATAAGATAAATTTTATATTTATGTGTAAAAACCAAACATTATAATAAGTGAAATACTGAAGTAGGTACCATATTAGGCATTAGGTATAGTACCCACAAATTAAAACTTTTCATAATTTAAAATGTTAATTTAAATTAAGTAATAAACTAATAAACGAACTCAATAATTTATGCAATAACTAGGCGTTTGTTAGAATATACATTTTTGTGTTATATAATACAATATTTAATAATATATTATATAATTATTGTTATACTTCGTATAAAAAGAAAACAATTTTGACATTCATACATAATAATTTATTAATATGCTGATGAGTAGACAGAATGAGCTTAGAACTCCTTAGATAGGTATAATAATATCAATACAGGCGTGACTGTGACTGCAGCCATAATTCTTAACTCGTCAAGCATCGAACGTTCTTTCAGTTCCAGATAAAATATAATATTTATTAAGCTGCAGTGGCAGTAGATTTTGAAACGCCCAATATCTCCTAACCTTTAATTCCCGTGTCTCAATGAGATCATGTCCACGGACAGGTTAAGTTTGGTTAAAGTTATAATCTTAAAATATAAGATACTCACTTTAAGGTTTTTATTTTTTTAATCTTTATGCATTTTTTAAGTGCCAATTCAACATTTCTCAGAATCTCGCGAACGGTATACCAATATATAAGTAAGCGAAAACCGTAGACTGCCTCCTTTTATATTACACAGAGGGTATATATTTTTATAAAACCGCAAGCTGCGCTCGCAATTAAACACAATTATTTCTTCACAGGACCTTTTGTCCTTTTAGTAAAATGGCGCGACTGGTACTTCAATATTTGTTTAAAATGCATACTATACTTCAATTAATTTAAAACGAAGAATACAAAACTCTAGGCATTGACTATAATCAGCTAACCGATGATAGACGGCAGCAGTGCGTGTCTCTTCGTTCTAAAATAATTTAAAGTTATAATATTTCATGGTATTACACAACCCCCCCCCACGATTAAGACTATTATAATATAATTTATAAGTACTATATTTGCTTGATAAATATTCGTCACTATAGTTACTAATACTAGTATATTCGTCAGTATATTATTATTAATTATATATCATACATTTTGTGATGCTAGGTATAGACAGTGAACAATTTTATACTTTCCAATTATTTATTCATTTTTCTTTTTTCGAAGATTGTTGGTAGATAAAGCAAAATAACTGTTAATATATTTATTTGAATGTAGATTCACTTGTACTATAGGGTATTATGGTGTTTAATACCACGCGTAGATAACAAATAGCAGTTCAATATAAGAGTGTAATGATAAAAGTGCAATCAAAATACATAAAAATAAATAAACTGCTGTAGACTGCAGAATTAATTAAACTAGTAATTACTATATATAAACACGATCAGCACTTCTTGTACTTAGCAAATAAACTTAAGGGACATGGCAACTTCATATTTTCAGCCAAAACTACTCATTTTAATTCTAATAGTACATCGCAACAAGTATCCCGATTATAATTCTAAAGAAATATTCAAGCTCCATAATGATAAAGTGTACTTAGATATACTAAAGCAACATTTTTAGTTTTGTCCTTTGAATTAAAACAAATGAAGTTTATGAATTTCAAGAACTACCTATTACAAAATCGTGTGTGTGAACTGCACTATAGTAGGTACCTACTAAGAAATTATTTTTTATATAAAAAAATATCCATAGAAAACTAATTCTATGTTTAATCTTGTTTCATTATTTGTATACAGGTTAATTCTTTTATGATTAAACACTCATTATTTCAAAAACTGTCAACTTTTTTCTATTTTTTTTTTCAAAATATTTAGTTTTATGCTCTTTTAAAACTATAACATTTTTATTTTTTTCGCCCTTATATTTAATAGTGAAATCACTATCAACTTTTGATTTTCAAATGGCAATCTATAATTAAAAGGTCATAAAATAGAAGGGCTATTTTTTATGAATTTTAACGTTCAAATTATTATTTTTCGTTTAACCTTTGTTGAGTTATAGTTGCTCAATGTTGGGTGGTTTTAGGTTTTTAGGTGTTCGTCCTACAGGTTATTACGGCTGTGAGGCGTTGGTAATTAAAGGTACAAAGTTCCTAGTCGATAACGAGTTTATTACATATTAAACAATAAGTATTATAAGAACCAAAAATCCACCCAACTTTGAAAAGCTATATCTCGCAAAAAAATAAGAAAAATTAAATTTGATCGTTAAAATTTATAAAAAAAAAAATAAGCCTATTAATTTAGTACATTTTAAATATAGGTGGCCATTTGAAAATCAAAAGTTTATTGTGGTTTCACCTTTCACCGTTAAACAAAAGGGTAACAAAATTATAGTTTCATACAGTTTGAGTCGTTTGAGAAAAGCATGAAATAAAATATTTTGGAAAAAAAAATGAAAAAAAAGTCAATACTTGACGAAATAATGAGTGTTTAATGATAAAAGAATTACCCTGTAATCTGTATATATATCTGTTTATATATATATAAACGAGTGTTTCGTACATTAGGGCGTGCCCTGCAGACCTCGGGCACATCACACGAGTCTCAAACATATATACCTAGTATGATTATACTCGTCTAATGCGAGTAGAAAATAAATATTAGGATATCTATTTTCACTACAAACATTTAACGCGGCCGGCGGAGAAAGAGGATACGCGGGATACGTGACACTCCTCTGATGATTACGTATATAGGCTTTATACGCACTACGCAGTATTATAAGTGTATACTGCGCGTTTTGGCTAGCAGCAGGGTATAGTGTCGACAGTGACCGTTTCCCTTCATAAAAACTTTCGCTTTCCAATATGCGTGCACCGGGTAGGTGTACTATGATAATATTAATAATATGATATTACTGAATATACTATGGTGGTTCGTCCAACCCACGCGAGTTAGCCCACCCGATTCTATACGCGTTTGCACCGTCATAGAAGATATAAATAATTCAAATTAAAAATCGACGACATATTTTTATAAATATTTAGATGGGACCGATTTTGTGAAATACCTAATAACTTTTCTTTCCCTTACAACTTTGTTATAGTTGTAGAAATAATTTTATTTATGTAGGTATATATATTATAATGAAATGAATAATACGCTACTTTTTGTCTTCCGTGAAAACTGTATGGTTACTTGAGGATTTTGAATACAGAAAATAATAATTAAATTTACTGAATTTAACTAACAATATATTAACATTTGTCAGAAATGTACAAGATTCAATTTTTTTTTTTTTTGGAAATTTTCTGTCTGGAATATGTATGAAACCTTAAATTGTAATATTTCATGTTTCTCTTTATATTTTCAGGCTTTTATGATTCTTGGTAAAATCACAATCAACATTTCAATTTTAAATGTCAACCTATATCGTCGACTAAAACAGAATAAATAAATATTTAAACGTCGACCGTCGATAATTAATATCAAACACTGTAGCAATAGTTTTATTTTTATGTTTACACGCATTTAGATAAAAGGGGAACAAATACCTACTCAATTAAATTTATGATGCTGATGCACTTCATCTTGACTTTAATTGCTTATTAGTTATTAATAAAATACTATTCGTTTAATATTCGGTAAACAGCTAGGGTATATTTATTAAGAATTTAAGAACATTTTTTTAGAATTCGAATCAGTGTAATTTGCTTAAATTAAAATGGTATTGAAAATATAGTAATTATTAGAGCATAGATGTACTAAAATACAAATACAATGTATTGCAGTATTACACTAAAAAATACCAAAAATTGCGCTAAAAAATAACAGCGTTTTGTTATAAATGTTTTAAATTTACTGTTATAATATAAAATTCTACCAAAAACTTAAATATAAATAATGGTTTCAAATTTAGTATTCTATTTGGAGTGGCTATATAAATAACAAATTATAACAATATAACGCATAATAATTGTCAAATAGTCATATTTCACAAATTATTTTTGTGCTGTATTAAATACCTACCAACTTGAAAATATGTTTATTTTATAAGATAATAGTGTCGACTATATAACTAAAAGAATTGTTTAAATGAGTAAATTCAATAAAATTGCAAAAATAGCAAAAAATTACAATTAAAACTTTTAGATTTTAGTTCGTACTCACATGAAACGCATTTAAAACGTACTTATAGCAATATACTGAAAAAGTAGGGAAAAAGTTGCAAATGCAACAACATCCGTGCCCTAGTTATTATGAACTTAACGTACAAACTACAAACACTATTATAATATATATTTAGTTTCGTAGATAAGTAAGAGTCATCATAATATCATATATTATATCAATTATTTTACAACCATGCCTATATAAAATTATAAACGCCATAGCAGTCAACGGAGTGAAAGAGTTATACCTAATATTAATTATTATTTTTATTTATTTCAAAGTCGTATTGTATGCTTTAACTATTTTGTAATATTATACAATAGTTAATAGACTACACTATAAGTATATATATATATATATGTACGACTTGTACGAGTAGAAATATATTTACATTTTTAATTTTAACAATACAATATATCAAGAATTCGTGGATGCAAAAATAACAAAAACATTTCCCCGATATATTGAATACAATAAAATTCACAAAATAACCAGGTAATAAATATATTTATTTTACTTTGAAACGTTATAATAAGTAATAATGAATAACCAATAAAAAAACTATGGTAATATTTATTTAACAATATTACGCCGTTTTACATTTTATTTAAAATTATTATCTGAACAATTTGTCATTGGCCATTGTTCTTTCAGACGTAGAACAGCAGTTTTTTTTTATAATTCAATAATACTATATTATAAAAGTTCAATGTTTAACATATGAACCATATGGCTGATTGTGCTTCCTCAGCTTGTATGTAAATTGAAAATGCAAATAATTTATTTTACAGTAAATACATTTTTAGTTTGTTTTCAATCCGATGTATACATACCTACGTACCGACTGAGAAACCGCCGTACAAGAAAAACTAAAAACGGCTTTTAGATTAAATATATTAAATATAATATAAATAAATATAAACGTATAGTTGTATTCGACGTTGGACATTACATATTAAATTATTATAAGATATGTTAAAATAACATTTATATAGATCCAGTGGCGTAATATTATTAATATTATAAACTTTTACTAATGAAAATCTAATTTTGAAGACTAGCCAGAGTTTGAGAGCATATTGTAGAAATCGATGTTGGTATTTTATAAAGTTTTTTTCCTAGATTTATTAACATCGCCATATAGCCTATAGGGCATTAGAGGCATACACCATGGGCTATAATTATTATTGTCTTATCGGTTATTATATAGAGAGTAGAAATTATTACGATTATTATTATTTTTGTACAAACAATATTATAGACTATAGTACAATCTATATCAAGTTGAGTGTTGACACAATAAGTATCGTACGATAATTGAAAAAAAAATAAATTGTGACAGGAAAATCTCAGAAAATGATGCGAAAAAGGTCACTCGTTGATGACATATTCTATTATGTATGTTTATCAATCGTTTGTGTAAGAGATTATGACACGATTCATATTTCATACTTCAGGCGTCTATACGTGCGACTACGAGGATTACCAGCCACCAGGAATTGATAAAGTGGATACGTTTTGAATTAGTGGATTTGGATGCGATGATAGACGATTACGAAATCTTGATTATATTTTATAGAAGAATTTGGCTTCTTCGTATACGGCAGTTTTTAATTTTAGATCTATCTGTAATGTAAGATTTCATACACAAGAGATGGCACATTAATTCGTTTTCACATTTCTAGAGGCAATGTTTTGAACAGATTGAATAGTATTTGTGTTTGATTTATTCCCCCACAAATGAAATCATCCATAACTCTCCATAAATCCATAACATTTAGTTTAATTTTAACGGATGTTTATTATTAAGTAGAAATATTTTTCAAATATTATTCGACGAAAGTATGTGCTCAATGTAAACAGTTATCGCCTGTCAATATGATAATGTACATTGTTGTGTACTAGTGATGTATTTGTGTCCGTATGTGTATTTTATAAAGTGACTTTATCAACGCATTGATTAATAATTTTAATTGTTCATTCTATCATCAACATTGAACATTCATATTTCAATAAAATTTTGTATTTTTAAAACTATTCATACTATATGTATACGTTTTTTAAACAAATAAACAAAATAAATAGTTGTCTGCGGGTGCAGAAAAAGTACTATTTACTGGACTTGTGCGCACTGCTATAATAGTATCGTCAGTGCCTTGGTTTTCATCGAAAAGTATAGTTGGTATTTTACGTGTTTAAACATATAACTATATAAGTGTCATAATAGACAGTGGTTTAGTGGTGACCGAATTCAGTAGTGCGGAACCATTTGTCAGACATAAGTCATTCAACACAGACTAAAACTTATACATTTTCTACAATATTTGCAACAAAAATAATATAATAATAAAATAATATGCCTATATACTCTTATTATCGTGATTTTTCGAATATCATACAATTATCAATAACTTACTATTATATGTTTCTCCGTGACATTTTATAACATAAAAATACAATGAATTTGACGTTTTAACATTTGTATTATGATCAAATATCACAATACCTATATTAACTACATATTTAAAAAAAAACGACAATACGAACATTTTTACTAGATATATAAGTTATAACAATTAATTTTGAGTATTGCTAGTTTATTTGACTATAATAATTATTAATTTAAACTTGAAAGGAAAAATCATAGTTTTTAGATATATGTAGGTTATAGCGTATACCTCAAAGATGAAGGCCGTAACAGAAAAAAAATTTCCGGGGTCCAACATTTTTTTTTTAATATAGATACTGACATTTTATAGTCAATAAACTATACATACCACTACTTTTAAAAATTCCGTGGGGGAATATTCCCCTCAGTTAAGGCCTTGGTATATACCTATATTGACAAAAAAGTAATAATCATGTCTGGAAATTTAAAATTGTACTATAATGTTTTTGTAATTTTCTTATTTTAGTAATAACATGACGTTTAATATTATTTATAAATCTCAATCGTTATGTATTATATAAATCTAAATAAAAAAATCTTAGATTTTTGTTAATTGTTTATTTATTTTTGTATTTAAGCATACATTTATATCTTATACTAATCCATTTGAAATATTTTGAAGTGCATTAAAATAATTTTCTTACTCGGATATGCGTTTGTTTCCCAACATTAACGGGTTTTGCGTGATCCACTGCGCCGACTAAAAAAAAATATTTTTTTTAATTTTAAAACATATGCTTAAAATTTCTAATAATATATAATAATAATAATAATAGATAAATATTTTTTCCTCCTAAAATAATCATGTGAATAGTATTTTCGATCAACACTTTATTGAGATTATTTTATAGTTTTGATAATCTATTATGTATGAAATACGAAAAATCTTACCACTTTTGCATTACTTTCTTATAATAAGCCAAACATACAAATGTAGACTTATTACATTTGCATTTGCAACACTTTCCGCGTAATCCTGGTACTCTGTTTCTCGTCATTTTTAATACCACTGGACTTATCCATCCAGTTTTTTGCCCACATTTCACACAAAATGACATCTTGTAACTGGACATGATGAAATCCTAAAGAAGTAATCACATTTGCTGTACAATTGTACATACTAAGGCTTTAACCGTTTAAAATACTTACGTTTAAATAAATATTACACTTTCGTGAAAAGTAATTTGATGGGTTAAAATCTTTTCAACTGTTACGATTAGTTGCAAAATAAACAATGAACTACGTAGCAATAAATTTAGTTTAGAATCTAGGCGTTTCAATAAAAATATAACATTCTTCTCTGAAAGTGGCCAGCACAGTTTTGTTTATTTAAACATTTTCATTTCAATTACCGATATGGCCAGTAGTATTAATATTATTATTTTAGACATAACACCTATATAATATTATAAAGACGAGAATATAATTTAATGATTAAAAATGTCCTTAGTGCGCGATTGCATTGGATCAAATTTCTCTCATAGTCTCATATGTATATTGTACAGAATACAGATGATAAATAGACATTACTGGTATCAGAAAAAGAAAAACTATTTGATGATTAAATATACAAACAAACAAACAAGTAAAGTAAAGAAACAATAAGTAAACTTGGAAGCATTTATTTATACGAAATTATTACCATCTATTGTTAATAATGATATTTATTGCATTGGATAATTCATATTTTTCACAATATATACGTCACACATATATAGGTATATATTCCGATATTCGGTAAAGGTTAAATATGTTTTAATTATTATTTCTAGCGTGCAAGCTTATCCGATTAAAATTGCGTTACCCTAAATTAATAAATGTCAAAGTAATTTAAAAATTACTATACTTTTATAAGATCATTTTTTTGTGGTAGTAAACTAGTAAAGTATAGTAACGAATTGGTTTTAAGACGTGGTTTACAAAACTTTTTGTCTAGTCAAAGTCATTTCAATATATTTGTTGATAAACAACAAATTAAATTTAATTAAATTTTAAACGTTAAATTGTTACTTGACAAAAATAAACATTAGCTAGATTTTTTAAATACATTTATACTTGTCTTTTGTATAAACAATGACAAAAAAAATTAAAAAAAAATAAATAAATATGGTATATCAACATTGTTATAATATGTATAAATATTTCGATCTACTTTTTCTTTTAGTTTACTGTAAATCACATTTATTTTAGGCTTTATAGTAATAATTTGTATATATACCAAAAACCTCTAAAATTCGATACATTCTACACAAATATGGGTTAATAATAACCCTTAAGTTTATGTACAATAGGAAAATCTCATAAATTTCGTTAATCTTACCATAATATAGCAAGACTGATACTGTAAGTATATACATTTCGGATTTCAAGTATAACTATGGGAACGCAATTCGGGCGTTGGCAGTTCTTTTTTTAATATTATGTTCCTTACTTTCCCAAAAGTAATACACATAATATGTTATAATAAGGATACATGCACGTAACGCGCTCACACTTGTATAACGCTGATAAATATAATGTTTACTTTACAATCATGCGTGTACGCCGGCGGCTGCGTCGACGCGTCGTGGCATTGCAGTCAGTATACACGGTAACGTCAGTAACTCATTAAAGTTTCTTAAGTTTCTGTCTGCGAATATTCCGCCCCCATTTCACGAACGCTTAAAATTAATTTCCCAAAGCGCGTTAGTTAGCACCTCATAACCGATACACGGCGGCAATGCGCTTTGACGTATAACTATATATATCTGATCAGTTTATAGGGATGTGTTTACGAAGGGTGCAGACGAGGCGATCACAGCCCCCGCGCCGAGTTTCGTAGAATTAGTTTTTGGAATAGGTGTATATTTATATTAATAAATTATTATTATTATGTACCTATAGGTATATTGTAACATTAGTTATTTTATGTAAAACTCGTTTACAGCTTAATAAAAACAATAAAAGCAAAAGTATTGCCGCTAGAAGGCACCTACCTACATGATATTGTTTAAAAGAATCACGAATAATTTTTATCGTTTTATTTCACCGTAAAATAAACATGTCAAATGTGTATGATTAATTGATTAATACAAACTACAGCCTACCGACATGTTCTATTCTCGTAGAAAATTTATAAGACTCGGCGACACACGCATCGACGAGTTTTCAATTGTTTATTCACGATTAGATTAATATTATATTATATTAATACACATAATGGCATATATGATATTAATTATGCCAACAACTAAATCATCGTTTTGCGTAGAGTGTGTGTATACGTACGAAGATACACACTACGCGGGGTAGGGTGAGTGGCGACCATACCAAACGTCCCGTTTAAAACGGCGTTATCCCTTTTTTTAGAACATCACATTAATATAATATTATCCCCTTGTCTCGACAAACTTCGAACGAGTCATCGTTTTTTTTTTCGTTCCGTTTTTAGTAGATAGTCCCGTTTTAATTCTGTTATCCCAATAATAATAATATATTTGTAGATAAGCGCATAAAAGAGAAACACTAAACAATATTTTTACTGTTTTGTATCGAGTTGTTTGTTGTTGGCATTAGTTATTAAAACCAAAGTCAAGAGCTATACAACTTATAAACAACAGTTTTTGTGTGTAACGAGCATGGAGTGATGAACTGTAATCAGCGATAAGCATGAGACATGTCCTTTATTGGTGTATTGCACTGTAGTGTAATACACATATTATAATTTATAATATAATACGGGCGAACACTATCATCAAAATATCGTTGAAAAAAATATTAAATCACAACAGTTTTTAGAAATTTTTTTTAGAGTCGAACCAAAATCGTTTGTTTCGATTTTTAAACAATACCACTATCCTAACTACGGTCTACGAACTACTATAGTCATCAATGTCAGAATGTTCAGAACAAGTTAAGGTCAATCTAGACTCGCACTGTTTTCTTGTGAACTCATCTGTTTCTGTCGACCGATAAATTATTAGCATTTACGTACCTAAAACACGTCAAGTATACATACGTGTTTTCTCAAATAAAGATTTTATTCGTAACACTTTTCTTATAACATAATATAATAAAAGACATGTATTGTAAGCAAGACCTATTACTCTATACACGCTTTATCGTATATAATTTTTAATGCCAAACAGCGTGTGTATAGGTGTCATTCATTATGCATATAAAATAATGTATATGGGTGTTAGCCCATACATAAACTCAATCCCATCCCCCACCACCTGACATTGATTTCCCACTGCAGTCATCGTCGAACCCCATCGGCCGAGCATTACTATGGAAACGCTTCATTACACGCATCACCCCCCTCCCCCCTCCCCGCCGCAACCCTCTCGCTGCACTCGAGCCACTCGAGCCACCCCTGTCACCGTCTAAGGGGGATTCGAACGTCCGCGTGACGTGTTGATTGCGTGATATGTGTTTGGCGCCCGTTAATTAATATGTTTATTTTCGCCTTTGTGCCAATGGCACATGCCGCGTATACATATATATATATATAATATATATATATAACGGTCGTATATATTTTTGTAACGCGTAGTAATATCTATAATGCCTATACAGTTCACTAAATTCTATGCGCGTAATTAAAAATATATTATATTATAGGTATAGGTATTGTAACGTTCCTACAATGATTATTCGATTATACTATACGGCGTATTCAATTTTTGATTATCAAATATTGGTGTTTAGTAAACGGCGACGTGGTCGAACAATAAAGGTTCGAACAAAAGGATAATTACATTATTATCGGCAACATTCATTTGGGCGTTATATTATAATTCGCTATAATTCTGCACAAACATGATAGAAATATTAAAATTTAACAATAATAACTTTATTTATACGTTTTTTTCTTTAAACATTTTGAATTTTGGTAAAGCTATTAGTCGTCGGCAATGGAGTTGTACATTTTTAATATGAAAGATATAAAGTACAAATCATATTTTTATATTTTTTTGTTTTGAAAATGTATTTAAATATTTTAAATATAAAATATAATTTAACTTAAATTATTTCTACAGATTAATATATTTATATATATAATATACGTATTACATATCGTAGACTAGTAAATTAGTAAATATGTATAAAACTTTATATATAATACACGTACTGCAGAAAGCGAGCGAAAAAAAGATAATTAAGATATCTAACTATAATATTCGTCCGAAATTATTTTTAATACTTAATCACTTCCTACTTATACAAATACAAGCACCTAAAGTTAATTTCAGTACACCGTATAATACGGCGAGCGCTCTTTTTTATGTTTGCATTAAAAATACAAGCGTGTACATACTGTGTATTGCAAATTAATACAAACTTCTCTGAACTCTGGTTTTGAGTCTGCCGGTCGAACAAACAACAATAATAATAATAATAATAAATAAAATATGCGCAATTATTAATTTTCAGAATTCAGACTAGCTAATTTTTGCATAAATATTTTATTAAGATGTGCACGGTAGAAATAAAAGTTTAAAAAAAAAAAAGAAAAATCTTGCTAAAATTATTTTTTTTTTAATAATACGGTCTGTTCGCAATGACTAATGAAGCCTTATAGAAAATGAAATAATATATACAATTAATGATTCGTTGACGATATGATAAACGTACGTGGAAATAACTGCGCGCAGTACAACCACACCTATTTATAATACACCAGCTCGTCCGGTCGTGGAACCCACTAAATCAAACTTGTAACTTAAGCCACACTGCAGCCACTAGGAATTCTTCCACACCTTCGTTTTACCCAGAAAACTAAGCTCGTGTATAACACGGCACTGTAGAAGGGTGAATATAATATAAGTGCTGCATTGTATAGGCATTTATATATATATATATATTATGATATGTATACACAAGACACGACCCAGTTCCCCTGTATACGTGTAAACTGCTCGCGGGGAATTTATTTCTCGCCGTTACTCACAGACCGCAGTGTGCGTGTATTGTGTATAATATTATAATATATATATATATACGCGGTCAGTACGTGACGCTTTGTTCGCGAATCCATCCCCTTGTCGCACTTGTCTCTTTCGTTTGGTAACTCTTCCCCTTCCCATCGCGGTATATATGTACATATACGCTTTTACACTTTTGTACAAATATACCGTTCTACGCACTGCACGTCAGCACAACTACTGCGCTGCACCATACGGCGTAGTCTTTATAGAACTCAATCCCCATATATTACAATATGATAATGCGCGTATAGCTATATCAAAAATAAAAAAAAAAATTAGTACAATCGTTTTTTTTTTTTCAGCCGACGTCAGGAAACGAAACCTTCCATTACGCGTGAACAATGAAACCTCTCTATAACGGACACAATTGGATAATTCAAATGAGTGATTGTAACACTCGGCTCCGACATTTTACAGGTAAAAAATTATTCATGTATTATCTCGAATCGAATCGAAAAATAGCGCTTTTATTAATTATAATTTCCTTAAAAAAAAAAAAAACATTGTTTACGGTCGATGATTTTTTACTGTGATGGCCTCTTATTAAGATTTTAGGAGCTCCGTAAACAGAAGTTTTACAGAAAACAACTTAATGCCGGCCGCGATTATCCTATCCAAAATAATAATTTAATTATACACTATTGTCCTGCACTATAAATGGAGACATAATATACTTATACCTATAGGTACGAATAAAAGTGAAATTTAGTCGGAAAAGACCAATTATTAGGATCAAAATGTTTTTCAATGTTAAGAGGATTCCCTAAAGGCTGAGTTATACACTAAAATAGACATATCTTATGGTAATCGTATCGAATATTCCATGATTGTAATTGGATAAGACTTCGAAAAACAGTGAAAACATATTTCAATTCGCTTACTAGAAAACGACTTTTACACTTTTTTGAAATTGAACTCTTAAATTCTTCTAATTAAGTTTTGAATATTGAGTATCTTAAAATTTACATTTTGAATAATATTAGTGTAAAATATCGAAGATATTTATTTTCGAGTAAATTTTACGAAAATATCAAATATGCTTTTAAAAATTGTATCGGATGAATTAATGTAGGTTAGCACATTTTTAAATGATTGACACTAAATACTAATACACACAAAAAAAAAAATTATTAATATTCGTATAGCGCGTTATTGACAAATATGCGCAAGTAGGGGAGCGCTCTAATATTTCTTTGACACTACAGTTACAACACACACACTAATGATCACTCACTACGCAGTACGCACACACTAATGATCACTTACTAAAGCATACATTTACACGACACTCACGCTAGCACTTAGAGGATTGCCTATATTGAACTCCTTAAAAACAGGCTGTATTGAATGCGCTTAAATTTGTAAATTATGTATTAATTTTAATTTCCATATAGTTGTATAACTTGTAGTTACTAGACAAAAACGTTTTAGGTAGGAACATTTTGTTTTTACAATGATTAAACATTGCATTATAATTATAAATTTTCGGAAAATAGATAATACGGAAATATTATGAGAAACAAAATACTAACCAAAATTAAAGTTAACTTTTTTTTACCGATGCATCAGTGCCTAATGTCATATTCTAAAACCTAAGGCGTAGCAGTACCAACAAAAGTAATAACATTTAATTGTCGATATGGTGAAATCAAAGATATTAAATAAATAATAGATACTTTTATATTAATATATAAATGCATTCTTAAAAATTTAATTTTGGCCAGTTTTGTACGAAAATATCCTATTGTTTTGACCGTCTAATGAGTGTCAAACAATCAATTATATACATATAATTTATTAGACAAGTTATTAGTGAAAACGTTATCATAGTCACGGTAAACTGAAGCAACACAAGATAAAAAAGCTAAGAAATATATACAGTGAGTTTATCGTGAAATCATTATAAAATTTAGAGTTTTGAGTAATCGACTAATCGAGTAATGTATTAAAAGGATTTTAGTGGGAATAGGTACTCCAAAAAGTACGAGTGGCATTTGAATAAGTAAATAATTAATTATTATTTAATTTCATAATGATAGTAGGTACCTAGGTTTATAGGCATTATAATAAATAAAATATTTAATATATATAATATTATATACCATATACGTCTATTCCTACGATTATTAGCTACTTCCAATATATACCTATTTGTAAAATTATAATAATTAGGAAACGGATTTAAATAGGTACTCTAAAAAACAAGAAAAGTGCCTTAAAAAATACAATTTAATGCATTTATAACAGAATATTTTTTAAAAATACACTAATAAAATGCTCTTAAAATTATTTTTAACATTGAAAAAATTTGTTTAACTATATAAATTGTTATTCTTATAGGTATTAATTACTTGTATCATTTTCATCATCTAGTTCTCCTATCTTCTTTTTATTCTGAAAATGAATATACAATTTAGATAGGTACATTCGTTAAACTTTTACCTTGTATTTCATAATAGCACTGTATATTCAGGTTTTGCTTAATTTGTATCGAATTTTATCAATTTTTATATAAAAATGACTTAAAAACATTAAAAATGCACTAACAATATCAAAAAATGCAAAAAAAAGTTTCCTTTTTTTAATTTCTTGATGTATGAAATGAACTTAGTGCTCGGAAAGCAATGTTTTCAGAAAACAATGAATTTTGCATTTAAATACGTTCTTTTATAATAATATATTCAACGTTGTATAATATAAGGTACGTATAGACTATAGACGTATAGTGGCGCCGAAATTTTTAAAATATGATCGGGCAATTTCAAAACTTCATGGTCCAATACCCATTGGTGTAAAAAAAATATTCAAATTGGATGGAGAGATTGTAAAAATATACATTTATTAATAATAAAGTTATGATAATAACATAATGTGGCCACATTTTTCAAAAAAGAGGTAGGATCTCAAATATGGACTTCAGCACCACTGTGACGTATAAGCTGCAGTCTTATAAAATTGGTCAAAGCTAATTATTTTTAAAAATATTTTAGTATTTTACGTTTTAATTACAGAAATATGTTTTATATTATGACTTAATTAATTATTTATAACATTTATTTTCAGTCATCAGAACTGTATTTTAATTTAAATCATATTATTAAAAATAAATAATTAAAATCTTACTAGTTGGTATAATGTAATAAGTAATATTATTAATATTACAATTTACAATGTATTATGCACTTTTTATAATTGAAAAAGTACGTATTTATTTTAAGCGTTTAGGTACCTTCATTACAAAAAAACAATTTTAATTATGTAAATTTATATTTTTTTGTTATTAAAACGGTATCACGAAAAATAAACATAATAAATAATAATCAACATAGATTTAAATTGTTTTTTTATTATTTTTTCAAAACTTAATTAATTGGTTAAAATTATATGGTTAAGTCACCATTAATTGGATTAAAGTTGGAATGTCGTCGTGAAAAGTAAATGTTGAAAACCATTGTTTTATACTTAAATGCATTGAATTATGCACGCACTTCTGATTCTGCAGTTACCACGTACCTACGTAAAAATGATTTGCTACATGATTTATTACAGGGGTGGTTTTCATAATGTTCCCGGGAGGAAATGAATTAAAACATTTAAAACATTAAAACTATATGTATATAATAATACGTGAACAATAACTAAAGTAATAAAAACCTCCAGGGTATGCGGTCCACTCAACATCCCCAACAGATATTCGTCAATGTATATTGTTATATTAACTGTATGTAGCCAAGTTAAAAACACTCGCATTTTATTCAAAAGTTTTCTACAACAGTTTTAGGGGTTTTAGTTATATATTTAATTTTATACAGGTATCAATGTATCATACTACTATTATATGCAATACATTATACAACTATACTTGGGTATTATTACGACGCGTGGCAATCAAATTTAATCTTAAACCATACCTTATTAATGCTTATTACTTCTCACGCTGTTGATTTGACTTAATATTTAAATCAATTAAAATAATAACAATCAATAATCTCATATAATATAGTAAGTATTACATTATAAAGTAATATTATGTATTAATATTTATTTTTACAAACAAAATATTGTTTTATTTGTTGTGATTCATAAAATCAGTCAATTTAAAATGCAATATTTAGTATAATATAAAAATAAACGTGTACTAAAAAAATACTTATCTAATTCACATACAATTAGCAATATTATAGTTTAAAATAGTTAATATTAAATCTTTAATTTTACATACTATAAAATATATTTTTCGAAAAAATGTAAAGGTCAAGTTTAATTATTTTTGAAGTAAAATAATTTATCAACTAAAGTTATTTACTAATTGGAATAATAAAGATATTATCTAAAAATAAACTATTATAAAATGAATCCTCCTTTTGCCGAAAACAATGAACAAATATGGAATGGAACTTTCGACACAGGTAGAACGATTTACCTGAAATACAAAATTGTTATTAATAACTTTCAGATACTATTTATAATAGTTATGATAGCTATAATAGCTATGTTATTTTCTTACATAGTAATACATAAAAAGAAGTAGTAAAATATTGCGTAATATGCTATACTCACAGATTTAATTTACACTTCAGTGGTTTCGGTTTTAGTTGAAAAATTTGAAATTAACATTGATCTACCACGATCGTCGTTCAGCGAATTATACCGTGGATGTATAATTCTGGGATCGTTTAGCGGACTTTTGTCCGACATCGTTCTTGGACGTTTTTTTTTTTTTTTTATAAGCCCAAAAAACCCAATCGTAATCACACCCTAAAAAAAATGAATATAATAAATACATGGTACGTACATAACTGTAACCCACAATCGTTTATTATGCAATTAAAGAAATTCACTGTAAATGTTTAATGTTTAAAACTGTTTTATATTTCGTATTCAATAGCTGATTTGTTTGTAGAATTATAGAGCAACAAAAAAAAAAAAAAAACGCCTTCATAATACGAATAAAAAAGTAAAGTTTAAATGTCATAATGATATTGTTAATCTTTATTAATCTTTATTATTCGTTTCATTATGAGTGGAAGAAAAGTTGAGGTTACTTAAGTAAATATTTGCTAATACTTTTACTTTAATACGAGAGGTTAAAATACTTTTTATTGAACAGTTTAATACATTTTGAGACAAATATATAAGCAGATTATGTATTTATTTATGCTTGAGCATCGCCAAACTTAATTAATCAGTTATCCAAAATAATTAAACCATGAGTAAAGATTAAAATTAAATAGTGTACTACCTATTTAACGAATGAAAAAATAATAATTTAAAAGGACATAATAATAATTTAAAATTTACAATAAACCGATTATAATTTATTATTTTATAAACTTGATAATTGTATTGAAATATGCATTTGTGTTATATTGTTCGATTTCGATGTGTATTATTTAAAACAATAATAAAAGTTAATTGTTCCTTTACGATAAAATTAATAGAACATTCGATATTTTTAATCGAATTGTCCAATGAATTCAATTATAATTTACGATAAGGAAAACGCATTCCCCACGCAATAGTGCACCGCGCATGATACATAATATATAACTCGTCCGATAGTAATAGATAATTACTAATTATACTTTGGCACTCCCCTGAGCTACGGCACAGGATATTTCTAGATACACAAAAACACAATATTATAACATAATGAAACACGCAGATATTTTAAATACTATAGATAAACGTCTATGTTTAGTTATAAATGTTGTAATATTTTTTGTTTAAAAATAACTTAACTCTGACTACAATGATATAATAATGTGATACATCTTTTACATAGTAAATAATAAAATAGTTAACACTGAAATTAGTATTTTTTTCTTACCACTACTAAACAAAACAGACCCATCGTAGTCATACATATAGAAAACCCGAAATGTTGTAAAAGAACACCTCCCAACGATGGACCGGTCATATCACTGAAATGATGAAAAAACATGTTAGGCACATTTTATTTCTTTAAATAATATATTAAACCAAGTTAAAATATTCAATACAATTAGTGCATGCCGCAATATTAGGAGACAAATATTATCAAGCATAATATACCAACGAAAAGTGTATGGTTACAATAACAGATTTTCATAAATCCATGTCTTAACTTATTATGTCTTAAAAATATTTGAGATTTAACATTATTTAATAATAATTATATTAATGTACCCAAGTGAATAGGCCGACGACCAAAACCCGGCGACAGTTCCAAATGTAGAAACGCTTTCTTGAAATCCATTTTCTCTAAAAACAAATGTGTCCATGTAAAATGTATTAATTAAATTATTATTTTTTATTATCATTATATTAAATGTACAGTATAGACGTATAGTGCATATCAACGTGTACCAATGTATAACGCTGTAATACGTTGATTAGTGTACTTACACTATGTCTATAGTCTATAATCCTTATCCCAATACATGGTGCTAGTGCACTCGGGTTATTCCTCAAAAACTGATTGAGTTCCCTGGGAAAACTTCCCCCACGACGGCGATGTTTATAAGTTTATAACTAATAAAATTATAAGAAGAATTTTTTAAAACGAATAGGAATATTATCTTTTTTTGTTAGTATCACTATTACCTAACCTGTTTCAACCATAACTACCGTACACTGAACAAATTGTGGCTATATTTTAACTTTTAAGTGATATTACATTTGTCACTAAATAAATTAAAAATATTAAGCATATTATGTCAGTGGCCAGAGCAATATTTAATTTATTTGAATCACGCAAAAAATAGCAAATTTGCGTTCAACGGAACAAATATAAAAATCAGTACAGCATTTAAAGGTTTAATATTAGAGTGGATTGACCTATCTTTAAACATAAACTTAAAGATAAGAACATTATCTGTATTCATACGTTAATATTTTTACGGCATTTAAATTTTAATGCAAGTTTATTAGTTCAGATGTAAAAAATTACAATTAAAAATGATCATCATGTTATATAGAAAAATTGAAATATCGTAAAAACTCTAACTTAAAACAAAAATAATGATCTTAACTTTAAGTTTGTAAATAGGTCAATTCAATCTAATATTTAAAAAAAAACACTATAAATTGATTCTGTTGAACGAAAATTTGCTATGTCTCGCGTGACTCGTAGAGAGAAAACAAAAATATATATAGTGTGCTGACATCTTAATATAATATTATCTCAATTCGTTGTACCATCCATTACCTACTATTTTCTTTTTGATTTTATAGCTACCACTATTTCCTATAATTTCTTATTTATCGTTGTAGTTTATTTTATGGAAGATGTGTGTGGGGTACAACCTCTATACATCCTCCTGGGACAAGTCTCAATTATTATTAAGTATATAAAAATGTAGCACATAACCTGTGGTAAATTCGCCACGACTGAGCTGTTAGGAATACCTAAATTTATTCGGCCCTCACCCAACCACTCTCAAATAAATTGAAATAATGCCTATGACTATATGAGTAATATAATATTATATGCTTTTACGTGTAACTTACATTGCACTTGATAAAATGAAGTTGAATGCTGGCATCATTGTTAATGACGCTGACACGCCCAAAATTCCAAGTCCGACGAGGTTCAACCATAAGATGCTATAAAGTATAAAATATTGTATTCAAAATAATTATTTTATATAATATATGCGTTCTATCTATAACATACAACACTTACAAAATAATATAGATTATAATAATTATTTTTTTTACACGGTAATTAAAATATATTTTACTTAAACGCACATACCTACATAATTTCATTAAAATATATTAATCACATTTTTCTAAACCTAGTTTTATGAATAGTGGTATTATATTCAATTATTGTGACCAATATTTTCTTTAGTCCGTTGAACAGTTATATCACGTATAAATTAACAGTATTACCGACGATTGCAATTTGCAATTGTATATAATTAATAAGCTTACATTAACAGTATGACGTCTAAGTAATTCAACTATATGATATATACACGCGGTACATTACCGCCTGTTTAACTAAATATTGAATATACATATTCTGCAGTATTTAATTCTAAATTTTGAAATTGTATAGATGTACTGTTTATTTTATGTACAGCTTTAAATTTATATTACATAGCGAACTTAACTTAAGTTTCAGAGGTCCTAGACGTTTCATATGTGTTTATTCTAGTCTTCAAATAATATTAGCTTATTTTGTTCCGTAGACAATTGTTTTCTTTTACTCGTGTTAAAAACACAAACTGAAAACGTTCACTATACTATATACACGACAAATCTCTCTGGACCAAGATGGTCCATCCTCAATCTAAATACGTCATTATACTAGTTTTGCCAATTCCTCGGAATAATAACAAATGGGACGTAACAACAAACTACGAATAAAATAAATAAATAAAATAAAGAGGAATTACAGATCTATTTTTTTTTATTCTCTTAATGCGGGACGATAGCTATAAATTATTAGCTTCATTTTTTTTCATATAATCTCACTGAAACTTAAAGCCTAAATTTCAGGTTAGTAATTATATTTTTTATCCTGTTCAACTATAATGTGCATCAATTGCATAAAAATCATTTCAATAATAGTTTAAAGATTTTAAACTAAATCAAAAGCTCTACGGTTTATGTGATTATTTATAATTATGTAGGTATATATAGGTAAGTATACGGAGACAAGGCAAATTAATATATTTTATTAATTTAGACGGAAAAAATATATATTACGGTTGTCTATACTATGATTTAGATATTATACTAGATATCTTACTCTTGATTCACTGGGAACCATGGAAGAGGAGCTAAGATGAATAGTCCGATAGCTGATGAAAACAATCCGACGGCCATCATTGACCAATGGTTATTGTACTTATCAGCAATGTAACCCCAAAATGGACTTGATACTCCGTACAATATTGAACAAAACAGAAATACGAGTCCAACCTCGTGAGTTGATAAGCCCATCTGTGAAATTCAGTTATTTTAGTACACTTTGTAAAAAAAATCTATAGTTCATCAAAGAATTTTTATTGTTCCGTACAAAGTTGCATACATTTATTTATTATCTCAGAATGAATCCAAGTTAAAAAAAGTTATACTTAAAAGCTTATCATTTTTTTAATTTGGAGAAAGTTCAAATAACTTTCTTGAAATAGATATAAATTCACCAAACTTTTGTTTTAATATAATATGCTATTAACTATTATAAAGTGAAATATTTAATATCTTTGTATTATCGCTGGTTGTTTAATTGTTTCACACATTCGACGTGTTTGACCCTGGCAATAGTTTACATTAATATTTTTTGACATTACTGTATTAGAGAGTCAAAAGTATTATAATTGTAAGTATATTTATGTGTATCTAAACTCAAAATAAAAAAAAAATAAAAATCTCAGATTGGTAATCTATTTATATAACTAATTTAAGTAGATATTTACAAAAACTATAAGCTTTGAATTTCTAATATTTTCTATTATTATTATTTTAGTAGTTATATAGGTTTGTTTAAGTTTAGGCAAGATATAAGGATTATATTATATATTTATATGAATGTGTAAGCAATCGATGCGTATAATATTATAATACTATATTAGATAGGTAAATATAGATATAAGTAAGTATACATTGTACGTGGTTAACGGTTATAGTATAATAATAAATCTTTTACTCTTCTACTGTTAATCTACCTGCATCCTGCCTAATATTAAAACTTACATAACTATATTTTAATATTTAAAATAAATTCATAAACTTTACACAAACAAGTCCGTATATATATATGCTAAGATGAGAAATTGATCTCTGCAAATAAAATAATAATTATTCAAAATCATATTTAAAAATATTAGTTTTAAAAAAAAATATCGACAAAGAAAAAAGTGTATCAACACTCTTTTAGTACTATAATGTATGATTTTACTATATATGTACAATATACGTCATATTTTAGGTCATAATTTGTAATATGATCTTTTGTTGTATGATTTATATAATTTTCCATGCGGTATAATATATGTATATTTAAAAAATACAGATACTATAAAATATAAATGTATATAATTTGCATACTATACGAGACATATTTTATATAGGTTATGAGTTATAACGATTATGCTAAATAAAATGCGTGTTAAGACTTACAGATGAACGTACATAATTCGTAAAATTTGTAAATTATAAATTAACTACAAATTAGTCTCTTTATAATTTCATACGAGTTATTAGTATAGTTATCACTAAAAATACCTACTATCGTCATTACTGTGACGAAGTGTTATTCCCGAGACAATAGTTGTTGTTTGTTTGACTCGAAAAACAAAACAAAAAGTACCTAAATCATGCATGGGCTGTAAGTTGACAAAAGAATGGATTCGAAACGTCATTGCTATAATTTGACGAAATACATCAACGTATACGGAATAATTGTATTTATATTATACCTCTCTTAAGTGTGGTTCGAGCGTTGGATCGAGTGATGCCCAAAAGTTAGATGTGACCGTAATGACAGCGCCGACAACAAAAGCTGACGGGATTATGAGTAATTTAATTATACCTTTGGATCGGCTGCCAACAGCTTGCGATGCTTTTACATCGTCTATTTTAATAATTCAACACATAAACATATATTATATCAATTATTACACTTGGGTAATATATACAAAAACTAAAAGAAAATTGCTTACCTCTAATTGGAGGCATGAGGTAAATGTGCAGTGGCACCGTAGCCACCATTAAGAGACCCACAACAAAAAACGGCATTGCATAACCCCCGACCTATATGGAAAAAAAACCAAAATTAATTGACGGGTGGAAATTTGCTCAAAATTAGTATATTTATAAATCAGAATATTTATTACTTACCGAAGACAACAATCCTCCTATTGCAGGTCCGACACTCATACCTAAACCGACAAATGTTTCTAGTATGCCCTTAAAAAAAAAATGTGTTAAAAAACTGATGGGTACACGAAAAATTCATGCCACATTAAAAAATAATAATAACAACATGTCCAATATATATTGAAAACTTACTAAAACGCTACTGACGTTTTCTGGAAATAGTTGAATGACATAAACAAAACTTGATGTAGAAAATGCACTGGCGCCAATTGCTTCCAGTCCTCGTACTATAAAGCACAGTATTTTAAATTGGAAGTTATCTTGTACCATTGGTAATAGCCTGTAATAATATCCCAACGATAAAACTATTATTATTAATTATTGACAAGTCAAAGCATTTAAAAATTATGACACGTAGGTATCTATAATCATCTAAATTCTAGATGTTACATAATATTATTTTGAGACTATTGAATGTTTTTCTTCCGTTACACAATGTTTGTTTTATATATTCATATTATAGACTATTTATACTTTCCATAAATTATTTTATTTTATTATTTTACATGTTTGCAATAAAAGTATTTCTTTGTTTTCATCGGTTACTATTACCTTGTGTGCATAAAGGTAATTTTGACATATCTGCAGAGATTGTATTTTTAAGTCTCAAATGTGACATCACATAAGTACTACTATGTGATTTCCAATATATGTTATAAAAAAAGTGTTTATAATAATATTCTCTGAGATAACCAAACATAATTTAGAGAATATTCCAATGGAATAGGCAAATATAAACAATTAATGTAATATTTCAATCTAAGAACTGTTAGAAGTAAAGTGATTTTGGCATCCTTACCAACGACATCAGTCCATGGTTCATCTACTTAAATGTATTATGAACGTAATATTGATTTTTAAAGATGGTCTGCACTAGGCGTAATTTTCATCAATCTTTCGATAAATATAAATTGTTAACTAACTGGCGAGTTAGTTGAAATATTTTATTCTGAAATAGAACTATACAAAAAATACTAAAAATACATTTGGGCCACGTGAACTACAATTTATTTCTAATATTTAAAGTTTAAACAACTCAAGACTTCATAATAGTTTGTTTACTTGTTTTTGATAAATTAGAAAACTTAAATTTAAATAGTTCGTCATAGCAGCATAGACGTTTAGCTTATATAGGTGTATGTATAATCTAATGCGATTTAAAGTGTTTTAACTCTTAAATAGTTACTTTGTAGTTTGTTTATTATACTTGAATATTTAACATTGACAGGTGCTAATTGGTAAAAATATATTATTGACATGGTAAAAAAATGGTAATTATATAACAATCGTTTCGAGTGTTTCGACAAGCCTGTATCTGTGTGTAAATAATAAATATCGAGTAAATTTTAATATGTATTATATTCGTTCTAAAATCTAAAGATAATATGAATATTGTTTTTATATACTCTATAAAAAATAAAATTGTAAGAAATTTAAGAATAATTTACCAACAGTGTCACCAATGTTCGTCATTTTCTCTTAAGTCATAAAACATTTTTAATGTTATTATGTAATGATCAGTGTATAGTGTGTACAATATACGTCTATTCAGTCTATTTATATTTTATCTGTGTTATAAACGTTTACACCCTCATACATTAAACTATCCAATAAAAATAATATTTTCAAATCAATAATAATCAATATAAAAAAAAAACCATAGTACCTATATATTTTAAATAATATCACAATGTGTACTTACCCAAATAGCATATTGCATACTCCGGAAATAAACACCCCTGATATAAACAAACATTTTGTACCAAATATTGGCATCTATAAAAAACATTTAAATTTTATAGTAGGTATTATGGTATTAACTAATGCATTTTATATTTATCCATATCTGTAAATACGTGTAGCGTGTAAATAAAATAACAGAAAATGATTTAATTTAAAACAATCTCAATAAAATAAAGCTTAAATATTTTATTGTCATAACAATGTGTATATTTTTGTAAAATTTTATTTCAGTTTAATTCTTTTATTTATAATAATTTTTTTTTTTTTGAAGGGTGGAGTGGAACTTATAGTATTTTTTGATTTATCAATGCGCTAATGCGTTTCACGTTATAATTATGAAAAAAAATATGGTTAGTACAATGTCATACTAATTACAATTTTTGAACATTTTTGTTAAAATAAAAAATTATATATAATATATATAATAAAATGTCACATAAATCTATCGTAGAAAGCAATCACTCATTGGTGATACTTTATTAGACATCATCAATATCAAGTATATTTATGTATATAAAAAAAAATTGTACTTACTATCGATCCCATTGCTGGAGAGAGTAAAAACATTATCAAAGCAAAAAAACTAAAAACAAGACCAGCTTCAGAAACTGTCATATCTTTTTTTTCAGCCTGAAAAAATAATAAAAAAGTTTGATTGTACGTTTATCATCACATTTATAAATTATTATATTGTCTGTTCAGTAAGATAATCATTACCGAACACTTATATTTCATTATTCATCTTTCACATTTAATCACACAACTGCGGTCTTACAAATATAGTATAAATCCGAATTGTGCTTAATTAACAAAATAACCTATAAATAGATTAATGCAACTTGTTAATTTTTTAAATGTTGACCTGTTTTCCAGTGTCTCATTACATTTTTTTTTTTTAATAGGTATTACCTACATAATCTTGTGGCTGTTTAAATGTTACATTCTATGTCAATATCACATTAAGTTAAGTTTTCATCGTTATATATTTTTTATTTTTATATTCTTAATATTTTTCTTTCGGTGAATTTTTGCAATCATAATCGTCACAGTAACAGTAATGTAATAATAAAATATTATGTAAGTCCTAGGCTTATGTATATAATTATTTATTGTAACTGGGTTCACCAATGTAAATATACAAATAAATAAATAAAATGCTTGATAGAATCTAATATCATCTGTTATAGATAGGTACATTTGTGCATAAAAACATCGGTAGTTTGTGCAGGGGCTGGTTGTAAGTCATTAATAATTATAAATTACCAATAAACTTTAATGTTTAGACTACTTTAGGATATTGTTTTTTCTGAATAGAAATGTAACTTTATAATATTTTGTACTCGTATTTGTACTTCCTGTTATGTCTTGTTCAATAATACTGCAATATTAATCAGCGGTGAGGATTAGCGAAGCCCATCCCCATTAACAACTACCCCTTTAGAACATGGTAGGTTGGTGGTTTATTTATATATTAGCTTTACCTGTTGTAAAATAGTTGGATGCCATAAGTTTAGGATGACTCTCTTGTTTTCATGTATAATAATAATATGTATGTACGCTATCGCCTACTACTATAGTACTATAATGTTATCAGTTTTCTATAAATACTCTTGCATGTGTATAATACGCAAATATTTATACATACTACCATCGTATAGTAATACAACAGTAGGTACACAAATACATTATATATAAATATATAATATATACTACATACTGCATTATGAAAATAGTGTTTAGTAATATATAATATTGTTTGCACTACATATATACATATATATATATATATATATTTAACTATTGAAGTATATCAAATTTGATATTATTTACATTATTACAAGCGTAGGTAGGTACTTATTAGCTATTACAAACTTATACATATTAAAAATCCATAATATAGCAGTTTGGGTTTCTTACTATTATTTCATTTCTTAATTCAACGGATTAAACAAAGTTTTGCAAAAAAAAAAAAAAAAGCAAACAATAAGCTAGTATCGACATACCGTAGAATTCGAGGCGAAAAGGTAAGATTAATATTGACTAATTTGTAATTGAAATACTTTTAAAATTTAATTGTACACAGAAAATGACAATAGCGGAATTTTTAAATATCTGCGACTAATATTTTTTGAACTACAACAAAATAATTCACAGACAACAGTACATACATGTATGTAGTATATATAATAAATAATAATAAATCACCCAAAAATTGTTTACCATTAAAATGTCACCGCCTAATGTCCAAACTAACCCCGTCCTGCGACCTAAATACATCTCATAATTCATCTCGTATTTATGTAATCATTGTAATCTAGTATCTATATATTATATTCATATATTCGTGGTGATTATTGTGGTGTATTTTTGAACTATCCCTAATCCCTATATAGGTTAGACTAGGTTTAAGCGTACTTAGAATGTTAAATATTACTAAATAACACTAAGTCACATATCATACTAAACTATACTAAATACTGCTACATGTCTACATCAGTAGGTAAGTAACGAAATATAATGGATGGTTAACCTATAATGTATAGGTACACTGTACACATTGGGCCTGATTTAAGCGAGAGTTGAATGGGCTGGAGTCTATGGACCATCATACATTTTGCCCCCCCCCCCCCAAAGTTTCATAATTATTTAACGATTAATATACAAACATTTATTGTGTTTAAAATTTAAATGTATACATATCAAAAATATATAATACAAAAATTAATTTTTATATTAAAATTAATTTTTTGTCAAAAAAATAGATATTTTTGCAATTTATGTGCTATTGTTTTAACGCGTGCAATATGAATTTAAAATTTAAAAATAGTGGTGTTATAAAATAATCAAGTGGTTGCTTGTACCGTCCGTGATCGCTGTAGTACACATTCGATCGTTTCTATCTTTCAAAGTGTTTCTAAATATACACACGTGGGTCGGAAATTATACGTAAAAGGCCATAGTTATATGACGGTCAACGACGTATTCAACGATGTTAAAACCAATTAACGCTAATATCAATCATCATTATTATGACGGACGTAGTACAACGGAAAATAAATATTTACACCTTACTAAGTAAAAAAAAAAAAAGTAAGAACACAAAGTTTTAGTTAAGAGACTACCTATATATACATAGACTATTATAATAGTAGTTGTTATTATTATTTTGTCATTATTTAGCGAAAAGTGATAACGAGTTATTGTTTTCTACACATTTAAAAACTATACATGTATTATTTAACAATCAAAAACTGTATGTATTTTATTTGGAGTTCCCACAATTTATTCCGACCAAGGGCCGCTGTCACATAGGTAAATCCGCCCTTGGCGTGTACATCGATCGCAATTTTAAATTAAACGAGTCATGGCATGCTGTGTTTGTAGTTTGTACCTATGGGGTAATCCGAACAGCACGTCGTATTACTGCAGTTTCTACATATTGCCATGTACATTAAATTTTATTGAAATCGGTATTAGTGTCTTATTTTTCCTTGATACGGTATTATTATAAGTACACGTACGCCAAAATCGGCTAAATCGATTGGTTTACGTTACGCGAAACCTTAGCCCTCGGGCAATACGTTTTATACATTATTGTACAGTTATTTACATATTGTACTATATACAGTCTACGTGTACGTAGTATATTATTATGTAGATACCCACCCATGGATACTAACGAAACAGTAAGCTGTATTATACGCTTTGGAACGCTAAAAGGGGATAGATATCGTCCCGCAGTCCGCGTGCACATAAACCCATCACGAAATCCCATAAAACTGTAAATGTAGGTAACTTTAATATATTGCGCAGTATATATAAATAGTAATACGGTTGTGCTTTGTGCAGGATTTTAAGGGTTGACGGTGGTCAACGAGTGGACGTGGGCATGTATGGCAGACAGCAAAGACAATATAGGAAACCCGCGTCTGTCTGACGTGGACCTGTAGAGCCTAACCTGCACGATAACGACGTGGTCGCGTTTCATATACGGACGTCTGGCCGACGTGAGTATATTATTAATGCGTATATACTTATTATAAAACTAGGTTACATGATATTAATATTATATTACGATTTAAAAAGACTGAGTTGTAGAGCCCGTAGAAATTAAATGCGACGACAACACCGAATATGGATGCATATTGCACATACTCGTTAAAAAAAAACTTTTGAAATTAATACATTTTCTGATAAGTATTAAAATATGACTATATATACATTTGACAAATGTGTATTTAATAATATTTACTTATCAATGCGAGAATTTTCACGAATAATTTTTTTGATTAAATGTATTTTTTTGAAATTAATATGAGACAAAAACAACAGACAAATTTCCAAATAAAATTTAGCATAGGTACTACAGTACTTGAACTTTTATTTTAAGTACTGTTGAAACCACAAAATAGTAATTTTAATTACACTTCAAATACTTTTTTAACGTTCATCAGAATATTCAAAATGCAAGAAAAATCCAGGGAATTTTTGAAGCACATACTATCGTTAAGTAGGTTACTAAAATAGATGAACTGCGTTTGAAAGAAGTGATAAATTCATTGAGTTCATTAACATAATTTAACGGAGCTTCTGTATTTAACTATTAACTATGAATGCCACGCCCACATTTGTTGTCTCCGTCGTGAACAAACATTCAGCATAACAAATTGACGTTCAGTAGATTCGTTTTTGTGTTGTTAGCTTATTTAGTATTGTATTGTAGTGAATTGATTGACCTATGATAAAACTAAAAGGTGCAAATCATATCTGTTGTTTCACGTCAGCTTTTTATGATACTTTAAGTTTTAAGCGAGTTATTACTGTTATAAGTACCTATGCAAAATACTATTAAATAAAAATGCTCATAAATAGCTTAAAATGTAAAATATCGTAGAAAACCAACAATAGATAACAGATAACGTTCTTAATTTTATGTTTTATCATAGGTCAATAATTCACACTAATATTAGTTAAGTTAACAACACAAAATCGGTGCAATTTTGCGATGTTCTATGGTATAAGACGAAGATAACACATATGGATCGCGGATAACCTATAGAATCCTCTTAAGTATGTTTGAGATTAACATTACTTAAAGTGCACGTAGTACTTGTACTATATTAAATGCATAATCAGAATTTAATAAATGATTTATTTTTGGAATTGTGAAGAAATAACTAAATTTAAATTATTCAAAATCATATTTTCATAATTTTCGCGTCATTAAACGATAATTGTTCATAGTAAATTTTTTGGGTTACAACTCGTTTGCGCACATATATATATAAGCTTCCTGTGACGAAAATGTCTAGTATTAGAATTTGTTTGCGCACACATTTTCTTTCTCACTTTAACAGGCTTAAGATTAAATGCTTCAAACAGGACATAATATGATATTTAATAAATTTAAAACTATCGATATGAAAAAGTCGTTTTCCTCGCTGAGTTACAAAAATATTAGAAAATGTTTACGTCCATATTAAATACTAAATAGTTTATGTCGTCAATACACTAGTCACCACTGTACTGAACCATAACTACTAAAATTGTGTTAAAATTAGTTAGGCACGAAAAATCCAAAATTTAGTTATTATTCACAATTCCGAAAAAATTATATTATTTTCGAAAATATTCAAAAATCAAAAAATTGCCTCTCACAATCACTAATAATAAGATAACATTTGTTACCTGTTGGAAATAGGTACAATGAGTCAAGCCAAAACTGATTAACCTTCAACAACCCAAACTCCTCAAAACTCGGCTCACTTAAAATTATCTATTATTTTAATCCCACGTTCGAATGCGTTGTAACAAAACCATTGACCAATGTTACTGGCAGAGTTGTCGATTGACATTCAAGTATAGTAGTTGTCGCCTGTCGAACTAATGAACTATTAAGGAGCACATACATCTCGGTTGTTCAACACGTCTTCCTCGTTCTTTCAAACCAAATGACTCACGATATTAATACTTATAATCCTATTTTTATAAAAAGTAATCAGTTGGTTCTCTATACACGAACCGGCCTTGCGACTAGGTTGTTGAACTATTATGTTAAAGTTTTTCTCAGTTCTATTCTACAGGTCTTAAAAACGTATGACCATCGTTCGAAGTAACAATCGAACACGATATAACAACGTATACCTTACATTTATTCAATGTCACTCGAGCAATCCTGTCATTCGGGGTGGTGTAATAATAAACATTAAACAAAACAAAAAATGAGCCCAATCGGACCGATCCGTTTTTACACACAAGTTATGTGCTCACCAACGAACAGCATTTCATTTATAATATATTTATAAATTATAATGACAAAATGTATTTTGATTTATCTATATAGTGTACGAGGATACTAGATTATTACATATGTATAGTAAACCGATTTGAAATGGTCTTTGTTGAAAATGCAGAATTAACTGTTATCTGTGCTTCGCAAACCAAACCCGACCATTGTCTATGCAAACAATATATACATATATACGCTCGTACTTAACGTTCCAGTGTTCTGTTCACCTATATAGTCCTAGTGTGACATAAATGCCTTGCAGTCGTGACTTTCGCGAGAGACAATCGTCGATCTCATTCGCGCTGAAGCTGAAAATCTACGCGTACACGTCACATTACCCGCGAGTGTCGAGTGCCCGGACCACAAGTCCACGACCCCTTACCCCTAAGCCCCGTGCCCGCCTTTATGTGCGCGTACTGCAACAGTTCTGCAATCTGCCCGCTATCCGTTTAAGACGTTTAAGTGTATACACATTATTGTAGGTAATAGGTATTTAATATATATCAACATAAAGTGTAGAAGTACCTCTTTCGGAAAGGTCGGTGCCATGACGGACATGGAGCAAAACCCGAGAAAGTCGACCAGCGCGAGTGAACCGAGCGCCATGTACTGTTTGATGGTGAACCCAAAGTACCGGCGGACGCCCTTGTCGCGGTCGTCCGGTTCACCGCCATCGCCACTGCCTCCGCCGCGGTCAAACGGCACGGGACTTCGCGAAAACCGGCACAGTTCGCAGTAAGCGTTCCGTTCCATGGACAGCGACATGCTGCGGGCGTTGTGGAATTTCTTCGGATAATCGATGCGGAACTTTTCGATACCGGTCCCGCTTCCACCGCCCCCGGCGCCGCCATTGCGGGTGCCGTTGATGAGCGCTTTGCCGGCGGTCGCCTCGGACGGTCCAGCGAACGACGTCGAGACCACGTTGTTGTCGTCGTAATCGTCGTCGTTGGACCGGCCGGTTCGTATGTGCTCGTCATCGTCCGCACTACCGTCCTCTTCGTCCATGCTCACCCCCGCGGTGGCTATGTTGTTGTTGGACTCCAGCCCACATGGTAGGTTTGTCAGGCTCTGGAACTGCGTGCACGTAAGGGGCAAACAAACAAACAAACAAAAAAAATTTTAATACCGCCCGTTTTCAGTGGTTAAAGTTATGAGAATTGGGGGTGGGGGGAAGTCCTCAGAAGGTGGAGTACATCTTATTTGTATAGGTAACATTTTTTGTCCCATTTGATCATGTAATATTATATGGAATCCGAGAGATGGTCTAATTAATATTATAATATGCACCTTTACACAATATGCAATTATAACATAAAGGAATTGAAAATATATATCATAAATGTATTTTTATTAATAAATAATGTTTATATTATATTTGTGGATGCTACATTGCCAGTTGCCACTAAATTTTATTTTGTTCCGGAAATTATGTATAAATCATATTATGTATTGCAAAATATGATATTAGATATGTATTATTATTGTGACTACAATCAGTTATCATATATATGTTTGTATTTACATATATGTATATTGTATATATATATATTATATAAATGTTAACTGTTTATATAAATTATCGAAATACAAATTACAATGAAAATTCAAAAATACATTACAATTGTTCTGTTTGTACTGTTCGTAGTGTATACGAGTATAATATGGATGAATACAATATTGAATAAATATTGTTCATTATTTCTATAAATATAACTAGGTATTAAATAATAATACAAAACTACAAAACTACTGTAGATTGAATTTTATAGTGGTACTGCTCAACTGAACATAGTAAATGAATGATTTTGAATCTTTGTTTTATAACTTATTTTATGTAACTATGTATTATGTAAGTATAATTACTTGGTAGTTTATCTGTTTGAAGAGGACCTCTCACCTGTTCTAACAGTCATATTATTTTGTTTAAAACTATAGTAATTAAGTAAAATTATTTGAGTAAGAATAAATGATAGCAAATATTTAAAACTTTAAAAGGACTTTTTTCAAACAAATCAGTTTAACTTTATTTAATACACTGTTTAAGTATTTTTGATTTCTTGGTAGAATATCGCAATTTAGCGCAAAACATATAACCGTGATTAACATTATATCATACACCTCCTATTAGACAAGAGCGTTTTTTAATATAATTGTATTTAGATGATTATTTAGATAAAATTAGAATAAAAATTATTCGAATATTTTTTTACAATTATTCTAATAAATACGTATTTGAATAATTTGAAAACATCATTATTCGGACAAAATTTTTTTAATTATTTTCATATATAATTATTCGAATAACCATATTTTATCTTATTTTATTAACCCTTTCCCTGCTGATATTAAACATATTATGAATTATGATTTAGAATTTTAAACACGCAATTATTAAAAATAAAAGATAGCTTTGGATTTTAAGTCACATGATTATAAATTTTATTTTATTCTTAATAATTGCAAAGATATTTAATATCTTATCGTTTTTTTAATATTATAAATCATAATATTATTATAATAGTTTCATAATAATAGGTAGGTAATTACAACAATATAATAAATAATAGTAAATGTTCAATAATAATAACAAAATAAAAATAAATAACTATAACAAAATATTATTAATATTATATTAAATGTAAATGTATATATATATATATCCATATTAAAAATTTTAAATTAAATTTCAAAATTACACTTTCTTCAAATATTTTATCTGATAATTTGTTGCATTTTAGTAAATTGGTCATAGTTGCTGGTATTACAAATTAGATAATATAAATTAACATAGTGTTAGATTAATAAATTATTAAAAAAATGTATTTAATTTACATTAATATAAATTTAAATACAGAATAACTAAGTTATTCTAAATGAAACTATAGTATATTGGGAATGGACTATTTACTACAATAATAACGTATTTAATATTTATTTTTAGGTCATGCACGTAAACTAGATTTACTTCATAATGAAAAATGTAATAATTTTTTATTTGTCAATATTATAATTTATATGAATTATACTATAACTATAACACATTAGTATATTAAAATTATGTTTGAAAAAATTCAAATAAAATAATATCTAAATAGATACATATAGACCTTAAGTACACAATTTTATTCGAATAACGCCCTACTCGGAATTATCCATCAGTACTAAATAAGCTTACAATTTTGGGTACAGCATATTATATGCATGTACATGTAACATAGAGATTAACTAAACTAAATTATTCTACAACAAATTTTAAACGATTGGATTATTGAAGAAAAAAGTGAGATGATCATGCTTGGTGAACCTCTCTTTATAGGTATTTAAATTTTTAGGTGTATATTACTGAACAATAAAAGTACCAACACTGTTATTCATATCTTATTTTTTTTTTTATACAGTATAGAAAAACTTTATACAAATACCTATTTTACACAATTAGATGTAAGAAAACGCAATGGGTTTACAAATATGTTTTCATACTAAAAAAACAAAACCTAAGATTTGACCCCATTCCCCGAAATAGATTCATAAGTACGACACTGATGTCTGGTAGATACGTAAATAAATATGAATACCTATGTATATTATATGAATTAAAAAAAAAATGTAAAATCACTCTTATTTTAGTCATGAACTAAATTTAGGATTAAACAGAATTTTAAGTTTATTAAATGAAATATTTATAAGTACCTTTTCTAAAATTATTATACATATTAAAAAAAAAAGTAACTTGCATCTGTTACATCTTTCAATATAAAAATAAATTATTTATTTAATATTTAGATAATATCTTGTTGGTATATTATACCACTAAATAACGATAAAATATTTCTTTTTCAGTTTAAAAATGTACAAACACTCCTAATTTATTGTTAATTTGGTGGATTTAAAATAAATTAAGTAGCCAAGTATAGTATAACTAGGTACTTACGAAAAGTTTCTATAATATACATACAGCATAGAACATATTATTTTCTTTAATAAAATCTCAAAGATACACACAAGTTTCGAACTTTATCTAATCTTTTTAATTAAAACAGAGCACGGATTCAAATATACTATTTTAGTATATAAGTTGATACTAATTATCAACTTCAGAAGCCGTTTCTTGGGATCAATAGCCTCGTGCTAATACAATGGTATAACATAATGCTGCAGGGTGGTGTACTGGTGATAGTTTCTATGATAACAATTAGGTAGTTAATTAAAATAGATACACGATTTCATATTTTTGGCCTTACTTGTTACGTATTTGCTTAACAGGAAACCGTTAGGGCTAACAAATATAATATGAGGAAGAGTATCTCCTGTCTGTTCGGAACAGAAATAGTATACACATACGCTTCGCAGTCTGAAGTTCAAGCACTTCAAACATCTAACGTGATTATATTGACATTTATAATTATAATATTATATTAGTTTACTCTACGATGAACACGTCATCCAGTATGGTTTGATTAAAAACGGAAACCCTATACAAATACAGTATAAAAGGTCCGAGAAAAGTGCATGCACTTCTGCGAATGAATGAAATAAAAAATAGAAAAATGCGAATTCGAATCGTATTTGATAGTCTACACTCTACTACAATTCACTAGATATTAGGTACCTATCTGCATGGGTAAAATACAATTTTATTTAGCGTGTATTTTTTTTAAATTAAATGATTTAAATTTTACAATGCTTAGTGGATTTTAGACGAATGGGTACACAAAAAAGAGTATGTTCTATTTTTCATTTGTTCATAAATTATTTATTGGGGTTTGTGCTATGTGTAGTGTGTACGTAATACGTATTATAATAATATTTCAGAGTAGTTATTTTTTTTGACGAACTTCCAAGTTTTAAATACTTACATGGAAATGTTATTCGCGCATTATGATATTATAATCAATAACCATTCAGTGTTCTAACTTACAATACATTTATGAAAAACTAATCACATCGGTCGAACAATGTGGGTAGTGCTTATCTGATACTTTAAAATTATTAAGCATATCATTTTTAAGTCCAATTGTCTAAATAAGACAATCATAAATCATAATTACATTTGCTATTTGACTATTTATTGCTATGAACTGTAGATACCAATAATATACAGTAATATCGTGTTTTTAATTGAAAAGCAGTATTTAATTTTTTTTACGTTATGTAATGAACTACTTAATTTTTGAGTAAAGTAGGCCTTATCTAAATAAAATAAAAGTAGTGATGTATCATGTATGCATCATATTGGATATTCATTATTAGGTACCAATTAGGTAAGTATAGGATCACATTTCCTTTTTTTTTTTATTCACGATTAATTAATTAATTAATTACAATATTTTCGTTTAAAACATACACATATGTCATAGTCGAAATTTTGAGCGTATACGATACACTTAATACTGATAATAATCGTTCAAAAATAGAAAATCGCCTCGCCGGAGTCACTTTTACCTATACATTCTTTCGTGATCGAGTCGATATGCTAGCAGCCCATAATAGTATTATTACGTGTTATAATAATATGTATATTGATACATTTTTTAAATTTCTACAGTTATAATAATAATGCTCATTGAGAAACATTTACTATAATATCAATATTGATTAGTCAATACGTTTTGACGCAATTTTGTGCATTGTTTTTACACGTTCTATGTAACGAAAATTAATTTAAAATTTAAAACGATATACGGAGCAAACGAACGTCCAATGCCTATAAATGGCAATATAGGTAATAATAATTTTTTTGAGTTACAATATGCATAATATAATGGCGTATACGTAACAAAAGATATGCATATTTATTTATAGTTCTTATTATAGTTCGTTTGTGAGTGCTATGATGGGTTGTTTTTCGACTTTTTATGATCTGAATTCTTAACTTGTTTTATTATATACCTATTGTGTACAAACACATAATAGGTATGCCGATATACTGTATACGAACAGGTCACACGTACGTCTATTCTAAACATCTTTATCTATACACTTCCATGAAAAAATCGTTAGACAAATATCCATAAACCATAAATACCCGCGTCGATCGCAGTCCTAGCTATACTGCATTTAAATCTGTATTTACAAGCGTGCACTAACTCAACACGAGTGTTATGTTTACGTATATACGTACACTATTATTACTGTAAATCGTAAGAAAAATATTCAAATATCTACATGAATAAAAATTACGAAATAATTGTTTTTAGCTGTCGAGATGTCACGAGCCACAGAAGTAGGTATGGAGAATAACGTATACACCTAACTAATGTATACGATTGTACTACAGCAATCGACATTATTTTATGAAATGCGCCACGCGGTTATAATAACTGATGTATTTATCGCTGTGCTAAGAGTCTAAAACATTCACCCGTTTTGAATTTCAAAGCATAATAATTGTATATTTGTGATACAATAAATACGTAACAATACAATTTAATTAATATCATATCAATTATCTTCTCCGTCAATAACACAATATGGGTAGTTAACATAATGTAATTATTATTAGTAATAAATTATAAATCGAATAAAAAATGCCGGACGAAAAATTAATTTGATCGCATTCACTGTTAAAATTACCCGGGCCATACTAAATTAACTGTAACATAAATACACGTGTGCTTGACTTTTTAGTTCGACGAAAATAAAATAAAATAATTATATAATATTATATATATGATATGAGGCACCTACTCAGGAATACAATTTAACAAACGCTGGTGCTCGCTGGAATTATCTGCAACACTATTTGATTTAATGGATGATTGTGGATTATATATATATAACATATTATTATTATTATTATTATCTACATGCTACAAGTATGTTTTTGTCAGATAAATACGTAGTGGTCGTGAATAATAAACCGCTCGTGTTTAACAAAAACAAAAATCCATGTACCTAGATACAACAATATACATAAACATAATCACTATACATCGAGTATTATGTACCTGCCTACTAGTCGTCCTATATACGGCTCTACCAGAGTCGTATAATAATGTTCTTATTCGTGTATATGTTTTGTACATTGTACACGTTATTTTACAACACACTTATAAATTATAAGTCTTATACACACAATATCATTAATAAATTACTCTGGTAATGACTGATACATATTATATTACACACACACACACACACACAAGTTTTTGTTTGTATCTCCGTGAGTTGAGATGTAGGTCGGTACTTCTAATAATATTATATAATATACCTTTATGATATAAATAAATGGAATATTTGAACGTTATTAATTATTATAATACATCCACAACTCTGCACAAGTTATTTGCCTAATAGTAATAAATTAACTGTGGGGATAGTATCGTACGCTCGGACCTACAGAATTCGATCATGGACCTCCTTTGTGATCCCAGGATCCCGGGATTGATTACAAGAATTCCTACAATACCTGGCAGCATCATAACCCTAAACTTGTTGAAAAATGTAATTTATTAATAAATTCAAAACGGTTAATAAAAAAAATCAGATTTTTTCGCTAATAACAGTTTTCATTTATATGACTATATATAAAAGCGATCAATAATTATGTACAAGTACGATTAAATAGAATAATAACCTAAACTATATTTAGTGCTCAAATCATATAGGTATACACGCGTTATAGAGAAAGTATAATACATTTATAATGCTATGGAATTCATAATAATACCCATAATATAATATCGAATAACAATAAAATAATACTGTTTTTTTTTAATTTTAATTTTTTTTGTGGGGTTTCAGCTTGAAGATATTACGTCAAATTGCATACGGTGTATACGCGTGTCGAGCATGTCGTGTGTTTCGTACGTGTAAGTTTTTGTTTTTGTTTTTTTTTTTTAATCGATTTTAAATCTTATTTCGAATGAATTCATTTCGCGAAAATTGTCTCTTGAAAGTTCAATATTATTGTTTTCTGCGTTGAAATATTCGGAGAGGATAAAAATACATACCTACTCGTAGTTATTTTTGTATTACATTTGTTCATCGTAAGATGAAGTAGTATTTAAAGTATTTTTTTTTATATATTTTTTATTCGCGTGAAAAAAAGGTTTGTTTCTACGAAATAATAATTTGTCAATTAAAATAATGTAATAGTATTTCACATCCAAACCTATAACATTCTCAGTATTATTAAATTATTAACGCTTTTTTTGAAAAATAATACTCAATAGGGTTTAAAGCACTAATTATTACATCTAATCCATGTAGAATACTGAATTTATGTTCCTTTATATAACATAATGCCCATAGAATATAATAAATATAAGTTATATCATTTTTTTGCATACAATATTAAACACATTAGAAGTTACGTAAGTTTGAAAAAAAGAGATTGCTGGGAAAATTAAAATTCATGATGTAAAAAAAGAATGTTCGAATTCTTTTTCAAGTATTTTAATTAAAATAAATATCCTTAATACTTTGAAAACAAGGTATTCTGTATAATTGTGCGTCTGTTCAAAAAAGTGCTTGAATATTCTGAATACAAAAAAATAAGTATTCTTTATAAGACTGATGTTTGGTGTAGCATAGGGTGACCATACGTCCCGTATTATACGGGATTGTCCCGTTTTTCCACTTTGTGTCCCGTTGTCCCGACAAAAGTTATACGGGACGCATTTTGTCCCGTATTTTCAAGTAGGTCCCGTATTATTCCCGTTTTTCTCTTTATTGTTAATTTATAATTTTATAATTTTTTTTTTTTTTATTCTACGATATTTTTGTATCACAATATTCAATAAAACATCTAATCTATACTTATCAGAATTATTTTTAGATTCTTGTCTTAACAATAAATTATTATAATTGCTGCGAGTTGAAAATAGAGAACTAATAATGTCACATTATTATCGACACGTTAAACCGACGATTATAAATACTAATGATATAACGATAACGTACAAAATGTTATTAATATTATTATATTGATGTGTGACGTCGTCTACTAAATAAGTACAATTCCATTCACCACAACCAGTTTGTTGTCAAATATAATGTCTATTTTTATTTTATAATATCTATGTAAAATTATAAATATAATTTGTTATTAATATTTATACGTGAGTGTCGAGTTCACGATGACATTCACAGTGTAGTCGTAGTCGTAGTGACGTATTGACGTGTCACGTGTAGTTTATTAAGCTTATTTAAAATTCAGTGTACCATAATACCTAATTTGTTTTTTAAAATGCCCAAAAGACGGTGCGTTTTTACTCCACAATTAAAATTAGAATTTCCTTTTTTACAAGATGCTGACGAAGTAGGAAAAATATTTTGTACCATATGTAAGTCAGTGTTTTCTATAGAACATGGTGGACGTTCAGACATAACACAACATGTTACAAAAGTAAAAAAACATTTACTGGCATTATCAGCTGCATCAAAACACGAAAAGGTAACTTCTTTTTTTTTAAAAAATGATCCGAGTGGGTCCACTGACGAAAGTAGACGTACTGCAGCACAAGAAGGGATATTCGCATTTCATACCGTGATACACAATCACTCATTTCGATCAATGGACTGCACATCATCTCTTTTAAAACAAATGTATAATAAAAAATTTACATGTGCGAGAACTAAGGCTGAATCGATTGTTTTAAATGTGTTAGCTCCTTTCGCCATGCAACAAATTTATAAGGAAATAGAAAATATAAATTTTGCTACAATTATGATAGATACTTCTAACCATAAGAACCTAAAAATCGTACCAATTTTAATACGTTATTTCAAACCAAATTCGGGAATACAAATCAAAGTTTTTGAAGTAACAAATTTAAAAGGAGAAACAGCAAATATTTTATCAACTTATATAATTGAAAGTTTAAAAAAGCATAAGTTGTCAGATAAAATTGTTGCATTTTCTGGAGATAATTGCAATACTAACTTTGGAGGTGTTTTAAGAAAAGGATCAAATAATGTTTTTTCAATTTTAAATAACAATTTAAAAACGAATATTTTTGGAGTAGGTTGCGCTGCTCATATTTTGCACAACGCTATGCAATCAAGTGCTGATGTGTTACCTATTGATGTAGAAATCATAGTTAACAAAATTTTTCAATTTTTTCATATCTATACAGTTCGAGTTGAACATTTGAAAGAGTTTTGTGAATATGCAAATGTTGAATATAAAAATATTCTTGGAAGTGTAAAAACTCGTTGGTTATCCTTATTACCTGCAATAACAAGAATTATTGATATTTACCCGGGCTTAAAATCATACTTCGAGAAACAGGAAAAGTGTCCTACAATATTAAAATCGTTTTTTAACGATCCTATGTCTATAGTGTGGTTTCATTTTTTACAAAGCCAATTAAAGGTTGTCTGTGATACTGTAACTAAAATAGAAGGAGATAAAATATCAGCCTGTGAAGTTGCAGAGGAATTAGAAATTTTAGTTGGAAAAATAAAAAATAGAAAACATCTAAACTTCCTTACAACAAATATTTTATCGCTTTTAAATGATTTAAAAAACAATAATATGTATAATGAAAGCTCATTCAAAAAAAGTACTGATCTATTTTATAATACTTTTTTATCTTACGTAGAAAAATGGGGTTGCCACTTTGACCAGTTGAAAATATTTCATTGGGTCCAACTAATAAACTGTCCTACTTGGGAAAATGTTCAAAAATGTATTAAATTTCTTATGGAAAACAACCGAAATAATTCTAACATAAAATTAGATGAAGATAATTTATTTGATGAATTCAGTCATGTAGAACAAATTTTTAAATCACGAATTCATGAATGGCAAAAAAATTCCGCTAAAGTAGAAGTTAAGTGGTGTGAAATATTTGAATACACTAAAGCTCATAACATTGATACAACTAACATATCAAAAATCGTAGAATATTCTTTGGCAATTCCTGGTACAAATGCTGCAGTAGAACGGATTTTTTCAACCATTAATGTGTTGTGGACAGATGAAAAAAATCGATTTTTGGTTGAAACTATCAAATCAATTATAATCGTAAAAACACACTTTAAAAACTTATCTTGTAATGAGTTTTATAATATTCTATTAAAAGAAACTAGGTTACTTGATGAAATCGGTTCAGCACAAAAGTATACAAAAACATCAAAAGAAGAAATTTACATGCCATCGTCATCAAAATAATTTTTTTTTGGACTTTTGTGTACATATTATACTTATTAATATTTTATTTGTATTTAAAAACTATTATACAACATACATTTAATTTGTTTTTTTTATATTAATATATTTAGTTAAAATTAGAATTTCCTTTTTTTTTTTTTTTTAGTTAAGTAACTAAAGTGTCCCGTATTTTTATTTTATTTTTATGGTCACCCTAGACTGTAGCATGCTCATTGCTCATGATTGAAGTTTAAATATATAATAATTAATACTATCATTGTTGAGTTGAAATTCCCACAAACCATAATCATTATCAACTACCTATAATAACCGTGTTCAGAAGATACGTGCGACCGATACAAAGCTATTATGGGCATATTTAAATCACGGATTTAATATTTTCGTAAACATTTCATCGGATGACATATACTATTAATTCATGTTTACCTTTTGAATTACAGTTAATATGATTTGTAAATACAGACAATAAATGAATATGTATACTTATATTCTAAGAGATTTTTTTAAAAATAATTTTATTTTTATTTTGTTTTATGCAGATATGAAGGCATAGAACATTGATTTTTTTTTTGTTACACAATAATATTATATACATTCTATTTATAACGAACAAATCAATGACACCTATGTGTTTAGTTTTTACGCATCAAAAATATCATTCAAGCGATAAGGTAGCGATTATTCATGCTACCTACATGTATACTAATCATTATAATTTTCAAGTACCATATTGTTTAGTAATTTAATATTTTTCATGGAGTAGGTACTTGAAGCTAATATATTTATTAGGTAATTATTCATTTATACGTAGTTTTATTATTTTATTTATTTTTTTATTTTTTTTACTTATAGATTAAATTAATGAAACTCAGTTTTATCTGAAAATAAGTATTATTTTTAATACTCAAATAAAACAAATACTTAATAAAACTTAAAAAATTGTATAAATGTCGATTTGTGGCCACAAAGGCAGCTTTTACTTAAGCCTCAATTAAATTTTATCTAAATTTCAAATATTCATTTACATTTTTTTTTATTAATTACTAATATCAACATAAAATTCAAAACAAGTAAATATTTTATAATGCATTAATGACTGAATTTGAACCAGTAATGTTTAACAATATTAATGTTTATTAATATAAATGATTTTATATGTTTATAATCATTTATTTCAAGGAATTTTAATACTTAAATGAACCTTTTTAATTAAATATATACTAAATATATACCTACATTAATAATAACCAAAAATTATTTTATACATTCCGCAAACTGACATTTTTAAACGATTTATATTAAATAGTGGCTAAATAGTTTAGGTAATATCGCTGTTATAATGTTATCTTTGTCCAACATAGTTTATATAATCAGCTTTTGGAATGTATTTTGCAGTAACCAAACTATTAAAATTAGGTAAACTTAACCTAATACAATATTTATTAGGGTCATGCAGTATTTTTTATACATCAAGTAAATCCCATATTGAGAAAATCATAAATTAATTATGAAAAAATTTTAAAAATGTACGCTGGGCAATGGGCAATGAAGGATCATTATTCTTTGCCTAGTAAATTTGTTTGGTTACACAATAAAAAATATTAAGATTAGTTTTGTTATGATGATATTGTGACAATCGTATATTATAATATGGTTATGATGAATTATGAGTAATATTATGATACAACAGTTTATACACCACAGTTTATCCTAACTTCCAATAAGTACCTACATTTAATTTTTTTATATCATTAAACAAATATATATTAACATTTGGTACATAAAAAACCAGCGCAATGTATGACGTCTTAATAGAATGAGTTTACATTGGACGATATTTTATTTTAGAAAATTCAAATGTATGACACATATAAATTATAATAGATTAGTAATTGTGCTTTCGAGATTAGTAAGTTTGTAAGTATAGTAAGTACCTACCTACTTTCCCTACTATTTTTGTCACGTTTTATGTATTAAGGTAGTCATAATGAAACCAGTAATAAGTTAATCCGAAATTCACCTTTTGGCTGCATACATTAACGTTAATCAAATAAAATGTAAATTCGAAGAGATTAAATTAGATGATCTAACGTGTACGACATTAAGGCGTAAGTACTTTTTATGCCACGGCCCGCGTGCATTTTAAACATTGAGCCCAGCTAGGGCATTACCGCAGGTTTGTGATTAAGTTGACTGTATAGATAACTGTAATCGAATCAATGAAGTGATTTACGTACTTTAAGAAGATAACGTTCAATGAAATTGCACAGCGCCAACAATAATTCGTACATGAAGCCGTATGAAATTAAAATTATAAATTACATTGGCTCGAGTACCTGTTTGTAGTTCTATTTACTGCAGCAACTTGAATGAAACCAATTAAAACACTAATTATACCGTATGAATACTTATGAAAATATCGTAATGTACACAGGCGGGCGCCCGCGGTATTACAGCAAGAAAATCGACTATAGGTAATACTGGCAATAGAAACAATAAAACTCTGTTTGTTCTCATGTCAGCTAACCACTGAGGATTATATAATAATATATTATTTAAAAAAAAAAAAAAAATAAAACGAAACTGACGAACTACTGCCGTAATAATAAATGTACACGGGAGAACTTCTCAATTATAAGCTGTATTAAATTTCCAGAGGTACGAAAGTCTTACGGCTTCCGCTGGAACGTATTCGTAAACCGAGAACTTTTGTACGAAAACGTAGAAACAGATATACGTTGGTCTATTATAATATATTATACAGTATTATACAAGCACGTCGAGATAAATCGATTGGACGTTTTTCTATGTACTATTATAATCAAGGTTGGGACGTATAGTTACATCCAAACGTATAAAAAACCTATTCACAATAATATACCTAATTCGATAATTTTTTTTTTTTTAAGTGATAATATGGATTGAATAATTCACACGAATACAAGTAAAAGGCCGGTATTTTCGTAGTTGTTTTTTGATAAACGACAAATAATTCCTAGAGTGTTTTTTGGTCTTTGGCTAAAACTAACAGCGTCAAGATGGCAGCAGAGAAACTTTTGAATCTTCCAGCATCCACAGCACAATATTATTAGAAATTTAGAAAGAATATTTCCTATAATATCATCATAGCTAATATTTAATTTATAATATTAAATTGTTTATATTAACACGAAAAAGTACTAAATTGTAAACTGCAGATATTTGATAACAACATTAATTTTGTAAATTAGTGCAAATGTATACGTAATAATGTATTGCCGTCTTCAGTTGTTTATTAATTGATATTGTGTTGACTTGTTCGCAAAAGTTAACAAAATGTATATTAATGTTTAACGTTTAAAGTACAATTTGTCAATGCAGTGATTGTGACGACTATAGTTTATTTGTTTAATTAATTTATAATTTATATTAATATTTAATATATAATATGATTATAATATATGATATAATATTGCATAGTTATTTTGCTCGTCTTATTAACTAATTAATTTTTTTTTAATTTAAGCAGTAAGTACCCAATTATATAATAATGTACAACCATAAAAATATAGTAATTAAAAATGTTTTGAAGTGAGAAGGTTTGAAGTTTGAAAGTTGAAAGGGGCAAACAAGTGTCTGGCGTTCCAGGACTCGATGGATCTTTAATTTTTAATTAAATTATTATATTTATTAATAACAGTTATTAAAAAAGCTTTGAAAATCATAATTATAATAATGATAAGCATAACGTGATTGCACTTAAAAATCCTTTCAAATAATAATTTCTAACTGTTTATAAATTTCAGTTTAACATTTTTTTTACTAATTTATTTTGAATAAGTGATTACATTTTTGTTTTGACTTCACACTGTCACGTTGCTTTTTTTTTAATTACTTAAATTTTTGATAATTGACTAGAATGTCTAGTCATAAAATATATTGTAGATTTGTAGCACTTCAGTGGCGTTACTATTTTTTTCGTGGAAGGTATTGTACACTTAGTGTTATGTCGAATATCGATAGGAATACAAATTAAATTTATATAATATAATTAAATTGGTTCACAACTTTATAACTTTATCATAATGCTGATCTATTAAGTCCGTACACGAATATATATTTTATAACAAACATATTATCACTTCATAATGTTTACCACGATGAGTTGATTAAACATAAAAATATGCCTTCAAAATGCTAAAGAATGTATTTTATAACAATAAAATTAATAGATTTAATAGTTTTTTTACTTATTAAAGTAGAGTGTACAAGTACAGTGGTAGTTTAAAAAAGAACTGTTTATATGGATTTATAATATATCTATGATTTTTATAAGATATTTTTTTTATAGAACTTAGGCCAATATATTAATGTACATTTGAATAATATTAAATTGATTATTGACCATTATTCAGTGTTTTTTTTGCATTCGGAAATGATTTCGAAAAAATCGTTTATTTATAAAAATAAAATGGTAAGTAGGAATTGGAGCAATACATTTATCGCCAAATTTATTTATTTATTTAAAATTTTAAATTCACAAACAGTGATCCTGCTTTAAAGTGTGTTTCAGTTTTCCATTATTTGCGTCTTAACAAAAAAAAAAGTATCCTTGAAAATATAGTTTAAGCTTTAAAAGGTCGCCACACATTGACATATCCATAAATTGTTTGTTAAGGACCATTCCGTAAGAACAAGTACCACTTTGATTATAATAGTTTGAGTTAAAAACCAAATTTTCACCATAAAAATAAACTTTAATAATATCGTTTTTATTTTTTCGGTACCATAACAAAACAATATTTTTTTTAGTCTGTTTTTATATTTATAAAATTTGAATTACTTTTTTGTTTTTGGTAATCATGATAAAATGGTTATTGCACAATAAAAATGTACTTTTTTTTAAAGTGAAAATGTTGTTATTAAATTTACATTAGGTATTAATGGTATTATCCATCACTGTAACTTTTTCGATTCTTTCCAACGTGATACAGTTTTTCTATATTATTTTGTAATTACGCAACAACTATATCTACAAATGGTACACGAATAGGACCACTTATAAATTACATTGAACTACCCAATGTTTAAATATATGTAAAATTGTTATTTTTCTTACTATTTCATTAAAATCGTCTATAATTAAGCCCATTAAAAAAGTTAATGTGTGGCAGGCTTTTAAGACGCGAAATATTTTTACTTATTCGATTTATAATCTATTGAAATTCACTATAATCATACCAACTTCGTGTAATTATTATGTACTTTGTATTTTATAACTTATAATATTATAAAAAACGACCAAACTAAAGTATTTTTAAATAAATTGAGTGTATTATTCCTAATAAGCATAATATATTAACATTCAAACCATACCCGATAAAATCAATATTTGTCTGTAATTTTTGACTGTTTGGAACTTTAAAGTATAAGACATTGTATACCATTATTTTAAATAATTTTAATTTACTAAGAAATATAATTTTTCTAAAACAATAAATTTTTTCTATTTGTATTGCTATTATTTTTTAATAAAAAAAATTATATTTTTATCATTATGATTTTTAAGACTTTTTTTAAATGAAAACATGCATTTTAATTTCCTTATTTTAAAGAAAAGTATTTTTTTGAGTATTAATTCTATGCTTAAAAATTGAATTTTGGATAAATATTGTATGAATTATATTTATTATAATATAAATATTTAAAGTCTAAATGAGCAATACAGAGTGGACGCGGACAATAAGCAACACTTTCCACAAAATGTTGGTCCACTCGGCTCATATAAACTTAAAATACTTATAACATATTACTAATAAACTATATATAAAATAAAACTATTTATTATCATAACTAATTTGACCAATATGGGTAGATGGACATGTGAATAACTGGATTTAGCGCTAGGGTTTATTTTTCGAACACGGGTTAAGCTACTCTTTGAACTTTTCTAATATCTATAAGAGCAATAACTGAACATTTCGTCAAAACCGGTCGAGTATTTTTTATTACTTTGAGTTTATAAGCTACATAAGCTTATAAGGACATTGGACATTGTTGCATATTTGAATTAAAAACAGAAAATTTTAAAAAATCCTATATTAATACACTTATGGGGTAGTTTGATTTATCTATACCATTTTTTTTTTAAATTTTATTTCTGTAATCAATAGCATTATTATAGTAATATAATTATACAATTATTCGATTTACGTGAGTCAAAACGATAGTTATGTGCAAGCCACAACACATAGCAACCCACATATAGGTAGGTGTTGAAAACAGAAGTTGAAAATTGACCCTCAGAGTCTCACACAAAATCTATTGATATAAATACTTATTGAAATCGGACTGATAGTTTCTGAGATTAGCACGTTCAAACGTACAAACTTTTCAGCTTTGCAACATGAAATAGAAGCATGTATATATTATTAATGAATGTTTTGCCATATACCACGCGTATTGATGTTTATCGCCGTTAAATTATATACGCAATGGTCATTATTACACTAATAATAGCCTTGTGATATATACTATTTAACGCAGATATTATTTAAATTAGTATAACTACGCATGGAAGTCTAGCCGTATATGTACACAAGTACACTATACAGCTCGTGCTTTGATTTATTGTATCAAATAATGATAATGTTTACTTTATTAACATTTGGCATCACTATAATAATAATATAATTTATAATACCGTCTCGGGATAAGTCTTGCAGTGACGTCAATTCACATGTTGTTCTATGGGTACTATATTGCTGGTGGCATATGACAAACTAAGTCAAAACCAATCGCTTTGCTCGTGAAATTACAATCAATTAATTTTGTATTTGGACATTTACCCGAGGGTTTTTCCACTGTAACGAACTCCCTCCCCTCCTTACGAGTAGCTGAGGATCGACACACCGTGTGTTACGTGAACCTAACGAGTGCCTGCAGGAGAGAGGCAACAATGCAACATTCAAAAATTGTATACTCATTTATAAACTAGTGTATTAAAAACGACCCGATAATAATAATCACCCTTTTATCTCCAAATACTGAAATCAATTTCTTTCTTTTTAACACCATCAATAAATAATTATCTTACATTAATATAACGTATAGCATAACAATATTCAACTTTTAAACGAATATTTGCGCAATAAAAAATGTAAATACTTAACAAATGGTAAGATGTGAATTTAAAAACAAAAGCGTAAATACATAGATTGTATATTCTAGGACTAAGAGATCAAAGTAAGTCATTGTATAAGTATACAAAATTTGGGACGTCTACAGATCAACGTTGTTTTTAAAATTAAAGTATCAATACATTTATCGTAGTCTAACAAACTTGTTTTCATTTGCATTTTATGTTATTCATCACATGAACAAATCATATTGGGAAATGAAAGTTTGTTATAAAAATAATCCTATTCTCTATAATATATCACTGTATATACTACATAAATATTAAATTATGCACTGAAATTCCCGATGAAGTTTAAATGTTTTAGAACTTTGACGTCAACATATTAAATTATTAACTATACTGAGTATTCGATACTTCTAAACTATGCAACTATTACACGCAAGACGCAACTATATTGTTTCTGTTATTCAAATTGATAAAACACAAAAACTGTGTAAACTAATAATAATATCAGTGATTTGAGATGCAACTAAACTAATTTTACTGATTTAATAACAGATTGAAACTTTAATAAAAAATATTAGGTATACATATAATAATATTTATTTGTAATATAAATACAGATATCAGGGTTAAAGTGCTTATAAAAATACTAAATCCATTACTTTAACAAGTAATATAATTTATATTTATCTATACGGCTATAATACGCGTCTTATTACTTTATTGAGTAATAAACTTGTATCTAAAATTAGAGAATTGAATGTGATTGGTATACACATCTTTATAGTTAATTTAAATGAATAGTCAATCGATTGATTTTATTTAGTTAAATTACTTGTTAATAATACAAAATATAGCAAAAAATTGACGTTCTGATTTATTTTTATTCATTACAAACTGCTGTAATAAATATTAAATGTTATGTACTATTAAACAAAAATTGTATCAAATTGCAGTTTCCTTCCAAATTTTATAGTTTGAAAACCATGCGATAACAATTATTAATTATAATATTATATTTTTTAATATAATAATACATACGATTTCGGTAATTTTTACTCTATTGTTCTTATTATTATACCCTAATAAGGGACTAATAAAGTAATAATAACCTACTCACTATTCACTACATGTATTCCGGTTTCAACTGTAAATATTACTGCCAAATGTTTAATATTATGATATTTATAATAATATTTAAAATTTTATTTTATTTTTATGTACATTTTTATTTTATTCCTATGTTTATTATTCAATATAGTAAATATTTTTTGTTTAACATATCAACTGCGTGGTTATTAGCCGATGTTGATTACAAAATGTACGTAGGTAATTAAAAAAATCATTTTTTTTATTTAAACTAATTCGAAATATCCCATTGAAATGGGTAATTAGTAACATACAATATCAATATATTTATTCATAAAAGTCATAACATAACTAAATATGTATAATATATATATTTGTATATTATATTGAAACATCTTATGTATACATAATAAATATGTATAATGTGTATATTTGCATATTATATTGAAACATCTTATGTATACATAATAAATACGATATAAAAATAAATAGTATCTGTAACATATTATATTAACTAAGCAACATGTTTTATAATGCTACTTGTATGTACGTTGTACATTTCAATGTTTTTTTTTTTTAATTTAATAATTATTTTAATAATGTTTATAGGTTACCTTATTTAATTACCTTATTCTAAAAAAACAAAATGAAAGATGCAAAAACAAAAATTGCTTCTAAGAGCATTATTAATTACTACATCAAATAAAACGTAAGTACAGTATATTATACTCTATAATATTCTGAACACGTGATTACATTGAAGGCAATTTAATCATTTTAAGTTTAAATTTGTAGCAATTTGTACGATTAATTGAAGTGTCATTCGTGATTATTTAAATTTATATACTTGAATTATAAATGCATACCTACCCATAAAACTTTTTTGCAAAGATTCAAGTACATATGTGAAACTATTATCATTAAAAAGAAAATCTAGGCTCTATAATCAATGATAAAACACCATAGGACTATATGTTGGTCAATTAAACAATGTATATTAGGTAGTAGGTAAAAATATCAGCAGTCTCCTATATTTAAAATAAAATAAAACTTTAATCTTATTATCTCTTGTGCCTAAATACAAAATTTAAATAATACGCGTATAATTATCATTTTTAATTTTAATATGTATGCCTTTATAATCATCTATATTTCATATAAAATTGCAATTGTTTATAAATACACAAAAGAAACAAAATATATATCGTGTATAGAAAATGCTGATTTAAATACTTTTTGAAAATTTTCTAATTTCTACAGTTATTCATTTTTTAATTACAATAAAAAAAAACAAGATCGATTTAGTCAAAAACTGATTTTGCATAAAAATTCTATTCCGTTTTTCTTATTTACTTTGAAAAGTACCGGGAAAATATTTACTTTTGACAAACTAAATACAATTTTTCACCAGAAACTACACTCAAAATTGAAAATTGAAGCATTTTTATTGGTGACGATAGACATTAAAAATAAAAATTGTATTTAAAAATAGGTACATGCATTACTGTACAACTATAATAACGTGGTGTGTTGTATAATTTGACGGTTGGCCAAATTTATTTTAGTAATTTGTAAATTATTATATGTTTATCATCTAACTAAATATATTTTTTATTTTTACAGACAATTATTAGGATCAACTGAAATATTTCAAAAAAAAAATATTCTACATATTTAAATATTGAATGTAATATCTAGTATTTCAACGATTCCAATGCAATTTTAAAATTAGTGTACAAATTAATTTTAAAGATAAATAATGAAATCTACGTTTAACGATCATTGACCATCAGTTATCTAGTGCTAATTATATTGCAAAGAAATACATTATGTGAATCATATCATGACATATCTGTAATACCATTATTAGTATTTATTTTAATATTTGGCAAACACATATAGATTAACTTCATGAAGCCATGGAGTGCACGGCATGCCTGGTAAACGTGAACTTTAGTCTTTGTTTGGGGTTTATGAGTAGGTACCAAAGACTACATAATACGTCTTTTGTGCATCATTTCAGCACAGTGTAATTAAATATTCTACTATTTGATTTGACTGTTTAAATAAACCCAGTGATACGCATTTGTTGATACGTTATTGGTAGTAGAATATACAAACAATAATTTTCTTTTGTTTTACATCACCGTTATATAGACATTGGTGACTAATAAATAAGTGTGTGGGAGGACGCACGTTAAAGATATTTAGTGACTAAAACAGTCTAAAATAATTATCTGCAATTCATCGAGGATTAAATGCCAAACATGCCGATTATTGTATAAAAAAAAAATTATACATAGTATGAAAATATAAGCAACAAAAAAAAATAATAATTTACAGAGATAAGTCTCTAAATTTACATCCATTGTACGAATACACGCATAGACCTATTAAACACTTTTTACAAATGGATATAATATTTTCATAATTAATTTGTAAAAAAATATAATATAAACAATAAAATTAAGCTGAGAGAGCGTAATATATAGGTAATATTAAAATTTGAATCGTCTTATATCTATTTAGTATGTATGTACTATTGGATAATTAATTTTTAATTAATCTGTGGTTATTATACGATTTTTAAATCTTTTAATACGCATTTATTACCTTTATATGATTGGTAAAATGTTGACGTCTGGGTTCGTCGAAGAGCATAATATCACGTGTTTTTATTGGACACCGTTGGTTGAAAAAAAGTTGAGAAATTAGTGATTTAAGAAATACTAAAATAATTTACTACTAAAAATCAGAAGCAATTGATTCGATTGAAATGAATTGTAAGTAGATTTATTGGTTACAGGTTAGATCACTGGTGATCACAGGTCGCAAGTGCCTGAAGAGTTTTGAACGATTGTTCAGAAAAAAAAAGTCAATAATAAGGCATTAGTTATCTTATAAAATACGCCCAATAAAAACACGTGAGATAACGTCGGTCGTTAAGTGTGACATAGACCCAAAGTACAAAACTATATAGGTAGTTATAATAATAATTAGTGTCATAATAATGCATATTGTTGGATATTCCTACTGTATAGGTCCTCATATATGTATACTATAATATATAGGTATAGTGCTACAGCAGGAGAATATGTGTTTATTATAATATTTCATTAAAATCGATTTATACATTATTCCATTAATAATATTGATAGGTGCTATATAGATAATGTGTACACAAACATAAATGTACAGATAATGAGATACAGATATACGCCGGCGTACAAAATATGCAATACGAGTATAGTATTCCATATTATACTCATCATTACAACAAATATTGCAGTAGTTTTGGTTGAATATCTTCCGGTGCGGCCGATGGCCGGTATACAGGAAGTTACAATAACTGACTAGTAAGGCTTGAGCGTTCCAACTTCTAAGCACCAATTGTTTACCTATATAATAAAGCTAGGCTATATTATCATATACCTACCTTTAGTGCAATTATTCGAAAAATCGTAATCAAACAATGGTGGTAATAGATACCGTGGTAAACACATTTAAATTACTGCAGTATTCAGACTGTATCAAGTCGACAATACAGCGACATTCTGTCCACCGACGATTCTGCGATAAATAGGAGATAAACGGAAACACTTACGAGACATCGTCCAAACTGGCGACACTATAATAATATTATGTAGGTACAAGGTACCTATATACGTGTTTCTGGAGACATTTTCGAGTCCGTTCAAAAGCAGTAAACATCAAAGGATTTCTGTTTTATTCCTGTCTACGGCGATATTTGCAGACTATATTATTTTGATTTATATTTAATTTCAACCGGTGTTAACGCTACATCCGATAAATTGTATTTGTATACATATAGGTATATTTATGTAATATCTGTCTCAAAAATGTTTCTATTCTGTTCTATTGTTGTTGTTATAAATAGAGAGTTGTTGATTCAACCAAAATTATACAAGATGACTCGCCGTTTTTGTATTCATCGTAGTTGTCCACCTGCTCACCATTAATATTATATTTTAATAACATAATATTATACCTACTTCTATATTCACCTATATAGTATGCCCAATTGTAATTCTTGATGTTAATTTGAATTATATACACCCGTATACCTGTAACTAGTAAATAATTGTACACTTAATGGAAACGTTAAATTATTCAGTTTTAAGAATATTTACATAAATTAGCAGTATGCATTTACCATCTCATATTTTCAAGTACTCGATGAGAAAACAAATTTTTGTTCTTGAAACTATAAATATGTGGCCCTCTAATATATAATATGTATATAGTGATAATTTTCAGTTTTGCGTTGACAAATATTCATGTAAAATATATTCACAGAGACAATAATATAATGAGATTGCGAGAGTCTGAAATACTTAGGGTTGAATATGAGACTTTTCACTTTTGGCACAAACCGTTTATATATTTATATAAATGTCATAAATGTATTTTGACGTTATTCGTATAGGTACCTACCATATTTTCCATTCGGCTTCAATAAAATATAATATTAATGGGAAAAACAGTTTCGAGAAATCGTCATAAAAATAATAATAGCATGTAGTGTATAGGTTTAATATTTTATATTGTGTAACATAAAATATGTCTTGTTATCGATTGTTGGAACTTAAAATAGTTGTTTATTTATAATGCATAATTATTATTATTATATAATTATCTACATTCAGCGGACATTTTTAATCATTTAAAACGTTAAAACGTTTTAACGTCTATACATAGACGGTGCATTGGTGCATTACAAAATAATTGGGTAAAGTAAAATTAGTATTTCTTACAAGTTTTGTTTTTATTTTTGCTAACGAAATATAGTAAATGTTTAATCCTTTTTTTCCTTTGTGTGTACCTTCGGGTACATTTGAACAACGCGATTCGAATTAAGGCTTAATCGCGGATCAATTGACGTTTTATGAAACGACCAAATCTAATATTTGTGTTAGATTAGATACCGACATAATAAGCGTGCAATATATCATAATAATTTGTACCTATGTGGTATTATACGGTGTTTCATAATAGTTGTCAATATTTATTGGGAATTATAACTATAAATCGTAACATCATTTTATCCTAATATTTGTACGTGTACCTTATTTATTCTTCCGAATATGAGGAGGATCACGTAAAACAGTAGATATTTCATCATCTACTAATATTATAATTGCTATACTATTGACATTCGCCTGTTAATTAACATAATTTATAACCGTATTGACAACTTTAAAAAATTGTGTTATGTTAATGTTATATAAAATAGCAAGAGGCCAATGCACACACGCTTGAACGTATAAATTCTATGGGCACATCACGATTAATCAATATTGATAATTTATAATAACAATAACTCTATTTCATTGTTTTGCATAATATGCAATGACAAATCGACAGAATATCATGCAAGCATGCAACGTTTTAACAACCGTGTTTTAATATCCGTCCGGAAGTGTATGTATTATATTATGCGGTACACAGTGCGTTTATACATGTCTGTGTCCCTATATAATATAGCTACTGGGTATATACATTATATATACACGTATGATATTATAGAAATGTACAGTAAGTTGTATTTATTATTTACATTACATCGCAATACAGTTACCTATTTGTTGTTTTCGTGTTGATATTATAAGCATTTTTATAAATTGAAAAATTAAATGTAGATGTACTATAACAAAATTTCAAATGAAATCAAAAAAAAAAAAAATGATAAAATAGAAAGAATCATTATTTTGATGACTGCGGTGTATTTAAGTATAACAATTGTGTAAAAATGCTTTGTATGGTGTTCCTTAAAAAATCATTGATATCGAAATGGAGATAGTCATAAAAAATAAATGGTCCTGTTTGTTTTGACATGTAGGTAGATAGACAATGATATAGTGCAATAATTGTAGATTATTTTTTTTAAGGTGTCAGTGCAAAAGCGTTGGTACTTGAGTAGTTATTGAGTGTAGTTATTGTGTTGTATTTACCTAAGTATATATGACATAATCAACCAAAAGATTGGCGTAAAAGGAATAAATTGAGGCAATATAGGTAATATCAGCCACCTATCGGGTTTGCTAAATGGAAGATGTTTTTTTTTTTATAAGTACCTGTTTTAATGGTTGTAAATAAGAAAGGTTAGCCAATTATTACAATACATGTTCAGAAGTTCAATAACTATTGTTTATACCTACACATGTATTTGTATTAATTGTGTGATATAAATTAATAATAATCAAAATAAGATTAGACGAAACACGTTATAGACATACAGGTTCATCGATCATTATTGTTTACTGCAGTAGCATATAGGTAATTATAAACAGAAATAATAATATTATAATATTAACATAGGTAGGAAGGTACTTACTGTTGTCTTGTGTAGTAATTTTGTTACATCGGTAAGTATATTTGGACATTTGGTCCTTATCGTAGCAACATTTTTAAGAGGTATTACGATTGAGCACGCTTTTTTCCAACGTTGCCAAATTCAATCATTTTTATCATCTAAACTAAAGGATTAGTAATATTATGGTGTAAATTTCTGTCCGCGTGTTATTCATATTTCGGCCAAACACGATAATATACAGTCTTATTATGTAATCTACCATTCGGTGCTTATATATTTTATGTGATTACTGATTACTTATATAATATGCTCTTACCATAATATACCATACCTACATACATAAACTTATTAATATTTCCATTTTGTAAAATGTTTTAATAAATATTAATAATTTTAAAATGTAATTATACCTACTTGGCTACTCCCATAAAACTTTTTTTCTTTAACCCAGTACACAAACAAAACTTTAGTATAGATGTATATTTTCTTGAAAATAAACAAAAATAATTAAGTAATTAAAGTAGAGAAATCTAATTTCTTATTCTCTTATTTATGAAGATTATAAAGGTTGTTTTATAAAGTCAAATCCTTTTCCCGTTGTACAGACACACGTATATTATACGCGCGCCGACTTAATTTTACCAAAATTATATATTCACGACGCTCTATGCGGATGATGTTGCAAGCTACCAATTGGTACTCGATTGAATAGCAACTATAACAATAACGAATAAAGTCAGAAGACCGCACGAGTGTAACGTAAACAAATACGACTTTATTATTGTTTATTACAATTCGACATTTAAACATCTAGCCATTCAGCATTGAATGAAATGCAGTTCCAATGATCAAATAAAATATTATTGTCTATAAGTGCAAATAATATAATGTCATCCGAATATTTTAAGTGTAAACTAATAAAATTATTCCTAGCAAACTTACATAATACATAATATTCAGATGAAAATTATTCATATCGAAGTGTCGAGTAACAAATTATCACGACGACTGATATGAAAGTGCTCTGCGGGCCTCAGACTTATAGATATTATACCGAATAGTCGGCTACGAGAGCTGTGCTTGGGATCCTGCTCTTATGTAGGTTTATGATGCTAGCAGCGCCCGCCAATAGGGTCACGCACGACGACCGTCCTGCGCGAGGCTTATCTCAATATTTCATTATTGTACTTGACCTGTCAATCGTCATTAACTGTCATTACAACGTTGTCTGTATGTCATCACTGTGTCTCGTTTAATGATTTAGATAAAATTATAATGCAACTGCGATGATATTGCGGCTCTTCTATAATCGAGTATGGTACATAATAATAATATTATTCCCATTGCATTGCCATACGTATTACGATTATTTTTCCTAAATGATAAAAGGTTAGAGTCTGTAACGAAACGCGTGCAGGCGGACACGTGTGACAGCAAACGATAAGTCTCGATTACATTGTGTGAATTTACCATTTACATCAGGGGCGTACAGGTTTTTACGAGAGAGGCGGGACTCGTGTAAGCCATGACAAAATAAGACCGTATGGACTTTTACTTATGTATGGTAACGTTTTTGCTGTGAGTAAAAAAGTATGAACATTTTACAGTAATAAAAAAATAGCGAAAATACACTGGTCAAAATTGTTTTCTATAATAAGCACTTGATTTTCAAACATTGTCGAAATTTGTTAAAATTGATTTACGAATTATTTTGTTTACATTGGTATATAATACACATAAGTCGGTGATCGTCTAATAGGCTCAGAAATCAGAATCATTTTTCATAATATATCTATATAAATTATAGCAATAAATTGCTGAAAGTACATTGATTATATAATAAATAAATGTAATATATTATATATATTAATATAAATAAATTACACCCTTAGAAATAAAACTTGACACATCGTCTTTGCTATTAGGATCATTTGTCGTATGCAATGATTTATGACCCATTGCAATGACCTACTCAAAGACGAAGTATACTCAAAACCTTCTATATAATGTTATAACGGAGTGACTTTTTCATTTATTATTGTTATGAAATAATTAGTACGCCTATGTAGTTATAGTATAATTTTAATATGATGTTTATTTTTGACATTTTATTTTTAAAATATTGTTAGTTTTTTAATCAACGGTTATTATGTATAGTGTATACTGTATATAGTAATAATATTATCATATTAATCATATTAATAAAATATCGTTAGCGATAGTATGTTACCGCAATACCACGGTTAATTTAAAAAAAAATTTATTAGGAAATTTTACTATCTATTCATAAAATATAGTACAATAATATTATAATAATAATGGATGTTTTTTTATTTATAGTAACTAGCTTAAATGACGCGAGGGAAGAATGCTATTGGATACAAATATAAATACTTTGAAAATACTTTTTTATACCTAGTTCAATACATTTTATATTAAAATACATCTTACATGTACGTTTATCACAAATATCTAGATGCTTAAACGTATTTAAAAGTATTTAAATTAAATATAATTATAATACAAACCTTATATAATAATTTAATAGTTACAAGAATTTCTAATTCGGAGCCAATCCGGTTAACTTTTCTATTATCTACTTAGGTCTTAGGTATTTGATAAAATCTTAAAATTCTTATTATCAATTCTTAGAACCATACTGAAATATTATTTAAATATAAATGTAAATACAAATATTCGAATACTTAACAAGACTGATAAATTGGGGCTTGAGAAGGAGGTAGTACGAATTTTATCAATATAGGCATACAAATCTATACGAATTGCGCACTAAATATTTGTAAAAAAAAAAAAAATTATAAAATTTTGCTTACTGAAGTATATTATTATATTATTACTTATTAGTTATCCTAATCACGTTCGGAAATAAATTATTTATTAATACCTGTGCCAAACTGTCAAACAAAGTTTTGTCACCTGGTGGATAATTTTTTTCAGGTTTGGGTCTAAAATAGTATACGAATAGTAATAATAGAAGATATCCTAAGTTTTAAAATCTAGAATGATCGGTGTAATAAAATAAAATTATTGCGGTCTAAGCTGTTGTGGTGCCTCTCATTTTACTGTATGGCGATAGCGGATCTAGTGTGCTATATCAAGTATAGCTACTAATGGCTACTGAACGGTCTGAACGAGTAAATGAGCTAATAAATCAACTCTCAAGTGTAATCGGACTAGTCGCTACACAACGCGCACTACAATGTCGGCAGACAAGCAGCGAGTAAATTTGCCCAGTGTAATCGAGGCTTTAATAGTTCTAACCTACTTCAGTCGTGTTTTTATAATTTCATCAGCGCGCGTAAGTATGATGCACGTCCAACGTCTATACACGGAAAATGAAAACGAGACTTAAGTCACGAGGAAATCATTAAAAATTAGTAACTTGGGTGTTTTCATCATATTATAAAACATATGGTATTATTTTGGCCGGGTATGTTTTACCCACACACCTATACCAAAATGTTAGTAAATACGGCGGTCTTCACTATAATAGGATTTTTAAACGATCAAAAAATCTATTTCTAAGATTATTGACGGATCACGTCATTATTTTATTAAAAATAACATTTTAAGCAACATCATATTTTATTATTTGTTTGCATATACAATACAAAAATATACAGAATAGTTTATAATAGTATTACACTTATTAAAACTATGTTGGAAAATGGAAATTATAAATATGGATAAGTATACGCGCAAACTATGTGGTGTAGACACGACCATACTGACCAATGATCAGTGAAAAAAGTTTATCGTGAAGTCTTATAATTTTTTTTTATGATCGATGGAAGTTTAAATTTTGATTAGGTACGTTGAAGGATATTTTCACTTAAAATAATAATTTCTTTTAAAAAATGTTTTATGATTTCAGATTTTGTTGTTATTTTAAAAATATTTATCGTGGAAACTTATAACATGTCATTATACTTAATTACTTAAATCATCATTTTTGTTCACGCAATACAATTTTCAAAATATTTAAACTAATTTTAAACTATTTATAGACATTTTATATGTTTGAATATTTTTTCTGTAATTGTCTAGGTATAAAAATTATTTTATAGTTATATAAATATAACTATATAATCAATTTTAATAGTCAATAAGGAATGAAATATAACTCAAAATTCTTCAGATGTTTTAAAACATTTTAGTTTTCACTGTTCATAGTACCTACTATCTTTTAATCGTGATATTTTTGGACTTTGGGTGAGTGAGTAGAAAAGCTCTTTAGTCTTTGATCCTTATATTAAAAAAATCCACTAGTTACTAGTTCACCGTACTATACTTAGTACTTAGTAGTGATCGACGATCGTACTAGAAATATCAGTATTATGATGTTCAATAACAAAATTAATTTAAAAATTTAAAACCTTTACAAATTATATATCGTATAATTTGTTATATCAGTATTATCAGACTATATCAACTATAAATTTTATCAAAAAAATGTATAGACATATAATTTTTGGTATTTTCGATATTATCAATATTTTTGGTATTCCGTTTTATAAATTTAAAATTTAAAAATACGGTATATATCGACCTATAAAAAGTACACATTTTTGAAAAAAGTGACAAAACCAAGACATTTTCTTCCACGAATAGAACCGCACATTGTCTGTCTCTCTCACACACATGTTGGCTTCAGTGTATTACACGTAAAACGGCTATCATTTCTGGTCTATTCTATTATATGTCTATAGAAAAATGATTAAACCCACCGTCGACTGGATCGTGAACATATTATATACTGTTATGGACTGGATCTCGTGCAACTATCAATGCACTAGGTGCAAAACACTGGCCGAGTGTAGTGATGTGAAACATAAAAAATGTCATACAGTTAGCACTAGTGTTCTAGGTGGAACTTGAAACATGCATAATGTGCAGTGTGCACTAGTGCAACAGTGCAGAGCGGTGGAAAACGCTATTAAACTTTAAACCTACGACCTACCTACCTATCTTCAGTTAAATCAAAACCTACATAATGTGGGCAAAACGAAGATAATCAAAACTTTTGTAAATTTGTCCATTGAGGGTAATAAAATACAGCTTTACCGATGGGCAATCATATAATGGAAATTGTGAATTTTAATAATTTTAAAGATATTTATTATTTTGATTATAATATTATCATTCACTGTCTTTAGTGATAAGTAGTAAGAACATATCGCGCCAGTTTGTTATCATTTAAGAATTTCGTAAAATCCATTGTTGTATAACACTACATTACACGCTACAGTATACAGTCGTTTCGTTGTTAAGTTATTAAGTTATTATTTATTTTTTAAGTGATATTAATATTGAAGCATTAACATTTAAAAAAAAAAAATCAGTATTCTATTAATCTATTATGTTATAAAGTATCAAGGAAAAATGATGGATGACAGTACTGAAGAAAACTTTTTAGATGATTTTCATGACACAGATCTGATAAAAGTATTAATTTATATAATTATATACTTATTATGAATTAAAGTGTTTAAATTATATTTATTTAACTGTTCTTAGAAATTGGATGATGTAAAACAAATCGCCAATGATTTGAATTATGAAGGAAATAAAGAATCCTCTGTGCATAAATTATTGCAGGTACTGTAGTCTGTAATATCTAAATCATTTCTAAAAAAACAAATTAAATTATTTAAATGATTTTCAGGATTGTATTGAAATACTGAACACTAGAAAAAATTCTATGGAATGTATTGAGAAAGGGTCTTGTACATCAAGCAGTATAGTTAGTGATCTCGTATTATATGAAAAAGACATGATTGCTTTGTTTAAACATTGTTCAGAAAGCAATCTGATTTATGGAAATTTAATTATGAATGTAAAGCAATTACTCACCGAATTATTCAAAAAGGCATCTGAAATACAGATATTATTTTTTAGTATCTCAGAAAAAGTGAAATTTGATGTCTCGATACCAGATGACTCAAGCTTATTGCTTAGAGGTAAGATATATTGGTTATAGTGACTATTTATATGACTTTTGGGTAAACTCAATTCTGTTATTGTTATTACTGACTAACATAGGTTAACATTGTATTGTTATATTTTAAGATGATTTCAACACAATATTTGTTTTGTATCTAAGCCCATGCATTTGCATAAATTAAATTTTTTCATGATTTTTGAATATTTAACTAATCGTTTTTATATTTTATATTATTATTTAAATTTATAAAAAAATAAATACTTTTATTTTTGTAGATTTTAATGTATATCAAATTGTTTTGAAAAAAAAATTAACATAGACTATATTAAGTGTGGGCCAGATATAGAAAACTAATAATGTGTTGATATCTTCTTAAAATAATTTTGTAGTCTACTACACAAATATAAGTAGGTTTGTCGTACAAAAATGTTGTGCTTGTACGTCAACAGATCAATTCCTTGTAAGCTCTCACTATATTTTAATATTTGTGCTCTATACAGTATTACAGTGCATTTGGCGTGGTGCTGAAGCAGTATATACTACAAGCAACAAAATTATGGTTTCTCATTGGAAAGCATATATTACCATATTAATGAAATATTCTGCAAAATTATTTATCATAATTGATGAACCAATCAATTTTCTGTGCTCAGAAATTAAGAAAACAATTTTATCTTTCCAGTCAAATGATGAAGTGTCATTAAAATTATCAACATATATGATGAGTGTTTTAGTTAAGCTTTGTTCATATGGCCATTTATCAAAATCTCATAACATATTATTAAAGTTAATTTTATTCTTAAATAGGTGTGAATATTTAATTATATCCTTTTAATCAAATACAGTTTGTATCATTTTATGCTCAGTGATATTTTTTCATTTGTCATTCTAGCTATTGGTTATCTGATACACAAGATGCTGTTGCTATCAAAGATAGATTATCACAATTTGTTGATAAGTTAGTGTTGTTATCAGATGATACATTTTTAGAGGTAATTAAAATTAATTATAATGTATTTATAATCAACAAAAAATAGTTAAGAAGCCTAAATCAAAAATAAACTTTAAACTTGTTAAGAGTTCTGATTTTTTATGTTTTAGATATTTCAGTCAAACTGTCAAGAAATAATTAATAGCAACTCTTCAAGTGAAAAGATGTCTACTATGCATATTGCAATGCTGCTAACAAGACGTTTCTTCAGATCTCCCTATGGCAGCCAACAATCTCATCAGCTTATATGCAATGTTTTTAATTTGATTAAATCTTCAGAATCTGCAATGTGTTGTTACAATGTAGATATCTACGAAGACTTACTGATTAATGTAGCATCCTTAATTCTGGTGTCAGATTACAGTTTGTTTGAAAATGTTGAAAACATTTTAATTCAAAATATTCTTAATACTGAGTATTGGCCAGCCTTGTTTAGTAGTGACTTATGGATGATTATTATGAGGTTTGATTTAATTTCTTTTTTTAAATACAAAGAAAATCTATTTTTTTAATTTTTTTTTTTTTAGATATTTGTCACCTGATTCATGTATCTTACAATTTTCAAAATTAGCCAAACTTTTTGAAGCATTGATTGTTTTTCCGTGTTTTACACAATGTCCACAAAACATTTATCTTGAAATGTTGTTGAAAAGACATTTTGCTTTAATTACAAATAAAAAGCAATTAGTGAACTTTTGTCCTCAATTAAAATTACCAAGTCTTAAATCTACTATTGGAATACTTCATGTTTCAACACTTTCAGAATATAATCAATTATCGGAAATGGTACTAAAAACTTTTTCATTTTTTCTGCTTCATTTTAATTTTTTAAGTTAATATTCTTTTATTAATTTGTATTCCATTTTATAGTTACTGTCTATGTTTATATTGTGTTGCATGTTCATGGTACTAAATTGATTATATTATAATAGTTATATAATATTTATTTTAGATAAAAATCATGAGTATATTACCAGAACAAACAAATTATGAACACTTAAATACGGAAATAATACATTTATGGAATTGTGTTAAGGACGAATACCCACCAGAATTTGTATGTGCATTAATTGAAGTCAGTATTGGTTCTGAAAAATTACTAAAAACAATTATTCCAAAGGTACAACAATATTAGAATAAATTAAGATAGAAAAGAATACATGAAAAAAAAATATATTAACATTATATTAAAATATATACATATATATTTTTATTATTATTGCTAGATTACTAAAATATTGAGTAGCTGTTCTTATGATGATACTACAGAAATGAAACGATGCAGACTACGCTTGATCCGATCAATATTATTGCATATGCCACGGTTTCAAGAAAAACTTATAATGGACATTTTTCTTCAATACTTATTTGATCATCATCCATTAGTACAACAATGGACCATTGAAACTATAGTGTATTTTTCTAGTGTTACTGAAAGTCACAATAACTTAATTTCTATGCTTTTTAAACAACCTGAAGTTAGAACTATTATAAAAGATTATTTGGAAATGAAAATCAATCATACTTATAGTCATGATGATTTCATACAATATTTCGAACAATTGTCCTTATGTGGAAAATTTCAACACATGTGTACATTTAATGGTAAATTAGATAAAGTATTAGATACATTAAGAACAGATATTGACTGTTTGAATGATATTGTGAGCAAAACTCAAATAACAGCAGATGAGTTGGAAAGATTAAAAGAATGTTCATCTCTTTTAAATAATATTTGTGAGGCAATGAAATTTAATACTAAAGATTTTTAATGTGTCAAGATAAATGTTAACTTAAATCAATATATAGAGTGATGTTTTAATTGTTATTTGTAAATATTTTAATGTTATTAATTAGTATATAGCTTATTTATAATACATTTTACATAATATTAATGCTTTTATGAATGTACAAATTTGTAAAAAATATTTTATAATAAATTATAAATTATAATTTTCCGTAAGATTCCAAACCAAAATAAAGTTAAACTGAAGTAAGTTTTAATTCAATATGAGTCCTTAGGAAATGATTCAAATGCTGTGCTGAGAAACACGGCATTGATAAAATACTAAAAAATTAAGATCAACAATTTTAAATTTTTGAAAAAGTATATGATTATAATATATGAACTAGTCAATACAGTGTCATCATAATTAAATCATGCCACCTGTGATCTCAGAAGGAAAAATACATTTTATATACATGAACATTCATGATTAAATTTAAGTAAGTACAGGTATTAATACTATTTTCAATTTACACATATTAGTCTCAGATTAGGGTTTAGGAAACGTCTGCACGAGCCTACGACACAATTAACATTTATTTTTACTAGAGAGGCAAAATGTTATTTAATCTATCAGTAAAAACCATTATCACCATATTATAAATGCTATACAAAATGTATAAAAAAACAAGTAAGATTTATTTCTATAACATAATAGATAATATTATGTATTCACATATATCTTTTTTGTATTATATTATTTGGCAAAATATTTTTTAAGTTTATGTTATTTTTTTATTTTTTTGTATGTTGTTAAAATTGTTTTTAATGGACCAGATACATTTTGTGTGATCTTTCTTTTTCTATATTTTAAACATATAACTCATTAACTCAACATAAGATGAGTTACTTATACCATTGATTGATGGGAAAACCGCACCTATCCTATGTTTATCTCTCTTGAATGCTATCAAACACAGCGACGCCTAACGGCTGAATGCAATTAGCCGCTCCCACTATTAACAATAGAATAGCTTATCTGTATATTATAAAGTCAATGTTTATACCAACAAATTAGGTATATGTAAACGGTATTAATTTTTATAAACATAAAATATCAAGAATTTAATAGATTAAATATTTCATACTCGTGTTAAATTTTCTTAATTTTAAAAATCTGAAATTTATTCAAAATATTATTATGAAATAATTTTTACAAAAATGAATATTATATTATTTTAAAATGTATTTTTTTTTTTTTATATGAACAAAAATTATGTATTTAAATTGTGTAAAACAAAATGTAAATACATTAATATTCCTAATTATTTTTTATTTAATATCTATTAAAATAATACTGTACAAAAATTTCGAGAATTCATCCTGGCTTAATACTTAATGGTGGATTAGATGTCATATACTCTTGTGTAATATATGCCAACATTTTTTTCTTATTTTGTTTATAAACCAAAAATTATTAATTTATCTATGAAATCTATATCATCTGTATAACTAAAGCCAGATTCACAACAATGGCGTCTGTCATGTCGTGTCCAACATTTTTGTTCTTTTCAATTTATTTTAACTCAGTACAATTATAATTAGTTATTAAATATCAAATATATGTTAATATAAAAAAACCTGATGTGCTATTTGTCATTAGTAATCATTTATCCATAGGCGTGCGCACGGGGGGGTTCCGGGTATGCCTGGGCACCCCCCCGACATGTAATTGGGGCCCTTAAATTTAAGTCCTATAGCATATATATGGGTCCATATTTTAACTAATGTTACTAGAATAAAAATGGTATTTTTTTTAAAATATGTGGTAAAAAAAATTATGTTTCGGGATAAAAAAAATAATACAACGTAAAATATTTAAAATTTGCGTGGTAAAACTTATTATGATTATAACAGCTAGATGTTATTGACTACAAAAGTAAAAATAATAAATAAATATTGTAATTATCTTGAAAATAGATTTTAGATTCAACTATCTAATGAAATATTATATAATTTGGTATTAGTAATACCACTGATAAATATGTGATATAATGCAAGTAATGTTTATTCGTGCATTATAATTTATTAAAATATATGTACATGTATTGTTAAGAGAGGGCCTGAATTGAGAAAAGGGCCAGAAAAAATTACAGGCACCACCTGAAATTCAGGTCTGCGCACGCCTATGCATTTATAACCAAGTTAAGAACATAAACATTAAACATCATGATTTAATTTTAATTTTTAAGTATACAATGAGTACACATACTAGTAATTTACTACCTATTTGTTAATGCCGTAATGCATATCATTAATATTGTTTTATTGCTGTTTTGGAACGCTGTCATAATTTCAAAACCAACACACACACACACACATCGATATACTGATACACTGTGCTAATTATGATATCGAAATACGTACCTATAAAAAAAAAAATTGTATTTCTAGATACTTCGTGACTACGTCTTTAGCCGTCCACAATACGATTTATTTTTCGGTGCAATAGCTTAAATTTATTTAACAGGCACATTGTGTAAAATGTACAAATTCCAAACACCAATACCCACATAAACCTCAATCACCGTCATCTCTAATATTGCTGCATTATTCGGTTCTTCGGGTTTGTTATGTTCTAGAACTCAGAACACTACCGATCTGCTTCCACAATCCATAGATAAGTATACTAATTTTAAAGATCATCTTTTTTTGTGTATATTAGCGACACAGATATTAAAAAAAAATAATATAAATATTATTATTCTATCATTTCTATCTGCGATTAACGATTAGTTTCTGTGATAACAGTTTTATCACCATTTTGAAGAGTAATGTGATAAGATTTTATTATAATCACATCACGTTAATGATATCACTGAATCACTCCAAAACATAATAAAAAAAAAACTACCAATTTCATAATTTATTTAGTACATAATGACAAATAGACAGAATAGTTTTTAATATATAATACTTGATTATTTTTTTAATGTATTAACTTAAATTAAATTTTTACTGTGTTAATATAAGTGTAAGTTTATTATTATTGTTATAACGTTGTCAGCTGGCAATACTCTGCTGTTGAATCGCCAAGCATAACATTTCTTACAGTAAAATGCAAGAAGAAGAAAATTTATGGTGAGTGTTCAATACCATTTTGTTGCATAAGTATGTTCTACAATCATACTAAATGTATGATGTCAACAGTAAAACATTATTGTTTGGTTGTAAAAATGTCCGTTTGAGTTAGTAAATCATATAAAATTTTAAACTTGAATAATGTAGGTATGTAAAATCTTAATCCGTATTTGTTTCATAAAATCTTAATGAATGGTTGATTTTTACCAACCGTTATAGACTCATAAATGTACCGACATAATGTTTTACGTTTTGTTGTAGGAATTCCATGTTGATCTCATTAAAAGAAAAGGGCGGGACCCGGTTACCAACTGACAAGTCAATGATTATAATAGGTAAACTATAGTAAAATTATATTTGTTACTGCTATGGGTACTTTATCATTAATTTTTTTTAGGCGATAACCAATGCGGTAAAACCACTCTTGTGGCAAAGTTGCAGGGTATTGACGATCTAACAAAGGGAATTGGACTGGAATATGCGTATATTGATATTCGTGATGATTATAAAGAAGGTTAGTTAGTTATCAGGTGATGATGTAACTAAATATTTAAAATTATAATTTATAATTATATATTTGAAATTTTTATTATGACTATGAATACAATATGAAATAATACTAATTTCTAGATCATACAAAATTGAATGTATGGGTACAAGATGGGAATCCTAAGTACTCATTTCTATTAAAATTTGCTTTGTCAGAGAAGAACTTTAAGAATACATTGATAATGTTTGTTGTTTCAATGAAAACACCTTGGAATATAATGGATCAACTAGAAAGTTGGGCAACATTACTACAAGACTACATTGACAATTTACCAATTCCTAGTGAAGAACTCCGAGAATATAGACACAATTGTAAGTGTTAACTATTGAATTCAGTTAATAAAACTATTATTAAAAGCAACTTAATTTATAATGTTAAAATTGATTAATTTTATTTATTTATTTACATTTTAGTAGAAAAAAAACAATTAGAGTTCTTGTAAATTATATTGTAGTTGTATAATATATGTCACCAGATATATAGAATAATATAATATATTTGATGGATCTTAAATTTTTGTTTGATTTTAATAGATATTATCTATATTTAATTACACTTATTCTTTATTTTACGAGTATGTTTTATTTTTTTATAAGTCAAATAAAAAGAGAAAAACAAATATTTAATATACCTAAAGTTGATCATAATATGGATAATATTTAGTTATAAGTTAAGAGGACGCTACATCTGTAAGTGAAGTCTGTGTCTTACAAATGCAAAACATGATAAAAACTGTTTTGGACGGAAAAGAACCAAGAAGGCTATATTCATAAACTCATAACTAAGAAACAACATTTTTATCACATTACTTTGGCTGTGAAATGTCTTCTTTTTTTTCAATACCTGAACAACAAAAAAAGTTATTCAAGTTCAAAAATAATGAATTTTGAAATAATAACTTTTTCTATATAGGTGATATCAAAAAATAAAAACTACATTCCACAGATAATGTTTTTAACTACATGTTTATCAATTTGGAGTCTTAACTTTCACTACAGCCTGAATGGTTCTATCTTGCATGAAAAAGTTATTGCCAAGTTTTACATGTGTAAGACAGAAAAAACACATGTGGGTGTAGCGTCCTTTTAATAAACTATATATTTCCGGGTTAAAATAATGTAATATATTACAGTACTTAATATCATTGTATGCTACTTGTATTATATTGTTCTATATAAAACTAGGTATTTTGGTACTTAGTTAATTTTATTTACTTTAAAATATTATAAATGTGCTAACTTAAAATGTATTAATTGATGCAAAACCTTTGGTTGTACACAATACACATATATTATAATGTAATTCTTACCTTAATGACTAATATTATTATGAATACAAAACTTTGTAATTTTTGTACACATAATTAAATAATGTCGATTCAAAACTATTGTTGTAAAAAAATCAATTGGTGAATTTATAAAATGTCCTATTTCTTTATATACCTACAAAATGTTTATTATATTTTATTTTGATAACATATTAGATTGATTTTTATGTAGATATTTATTTTTATTCCAACACGGCAACACTATTCTTTACCAAATATTGTTGTTTCTTATTTACAGGCATTAAAAAATGGAATGAATACATCGAAGAAAATGTTGGTGATAAAAATGGGTATTGGGAGCCATCACTTGGAGATGGGGTACTTACAAGAAATTTAGGTTTAAATATAATTGTTGTTGTTACAATGGTATGTATATTGATTGGTATCATTGATAATATAAATATTTTGATTTAAAGGATGCTGTATCCGCAAGTGTTCTCTATTTTTATTTTTTACATAATATAACAAAATATTTAAGCCATTAATTAACATTGTAAATTATTTTATTATAAAATTTAAAGGTAATAATATGGTTCAAAGTCCTATATAAGTTTTAAAAGATACAAATTTTAAAATATTCATAATTTACTTAAAAAACCTACATGGGGCCATGGATAATATTCTTACCTTTAAATTTAATAATATTCATTATTATTATTTCAAAAATACAATTCATTCTTATACAAGAAATAAGAGTGTAAAATCAATTCTTCTGATTAAAATTCTATTTTTAATTGTTGTGTTAGTAAATAAAAATTAACGCATGCAGGTATGGATTCTTCTTAAAATAATTACTGTATAACTAATGTTAACTGTAACTGATACATCCATTATTATTTGTTATAGACTGATTATATAAGTTTTTTGGAAAAAGAAAATGACTATAAGGATGAACATTTTGATTTCATACAACAAGCAGTACGCAAATTTTGTTTACAGTATGGTGCATCACTATTTTATACTTCAGCCAAGGAAGACAAAAACTGTGATTTATTATATAAATTTCTTACACATAAGATTTATAACTTTCCATTTAAAACACCAGCATTGATTGTTGAAAAAGATGCAGTTTTCATGTAGGTTTATTATTGTGATTGTTTGAATTTTAAGCATTTATTAAATTGTGATTAGAAAGTTATGAATTTTAATAATTACAGTAGCGTTGCGGTAATCTGAAGGGAAATGAGGAAAGGGGTCATTGGCATTACCTATAACTTTGTTTATGTGGGGTCATTTTCATATACTTTTTTTGACAAAAATGAAATCACTATAAACTATCGATCATTCACCAAAAATATGACACTCGACAAATAATCGTTATCGATGCACGTGTGTGATATGCAGTCATAATAATTGTCATGATTATTATTTTATTGGTCTATATAAGTACGAGTACAATAATAGAACAGTGACGATGTACATTCGAAGCCGTTTGGATTACCACAACACTACTGTATATTATCTTATTATAAAGCATAAAATATGTGCTGATTTTTAATAAACTTTTATAACATGCGTAGTACTTGGTTTTTTTGTTTCAGACCAGCAGGATGGGATAGTATGAAGAAGATTAGTATTCTCTATGATAACATGCAGACCATAAAACCTGATGAGTTTTATAACTCTGTTATAACAAAAGTTAATACAAGAAAGGTTTGTATTGTATAGTAATTTATACAAAAATTCTGTTTTATTACCCATCTATTTTTCTCAGGCTTTTACTAAAGACCACGAAATCCAAGCAGAAGATGAACAAGTATTTTTGAACAAACAATTAGGATTATTGAACCAGAGTACAAGTCAACAATCAGCCATTGGTATACCAAGGCAAGACTCTGTTATGAGATCACTGACAGGTGTTTCTAAGACAGGTGATAGACGTCTATCGTTAACTAGTCAAGGGCAAGGCTCTCCAACAAAAAAGGTTAGATAGCTCCTTAAAATATTAATAGTTTGATTTTACATCTGTATGTTTTGTTATAGATTGATCCAGTAAAATCAGCTAACACGTCAACTCCAGGTGAAGGAGTATTAGCTAACTTTTTCAATTCCTTGTTGCATAAAAAATCGAATCAAAGTCCTGTTGTAACCAAAACATCAAGTAATCACATATTTTTTCATATCATCATCATATACATTCATACCATTAAAATTCAAACTATTTTATTGTATGCTATAGGTGAGTTGTCTGGTTCAAAATCTCTATCTTTGGAGAAAACTGAATATCATACAGACACAGCAGCTGAACTCAACAGATTGGCTAAACGAACATTGAATTTATCACATGAAACGTCTACTGAAACAAACTCATCTGAAAATGGAATTGAGGAACAAATCTCAACTACTTTTAGTGAAAAATCATCGTCAGAATGTTAATTCAGGGTCGATAAATTATTTTTCCTATTTTTGTGATAACCTAATAATCATTAACATTTTGTGCAATTTTATTTATTTATTTTTTTTTAGCTTAGAGTGAACATATAAAATACTTATTTATTTTTTTATATTAAACCTTTAAATATTATTTTGATTTTGATTATATTATTGCACGGTTTATATTTTAAAATAGTCAATAATGCTTGCATAACTTGAGCCAAACTTAGATAAACAAGTTATGCTACATAGTGTCCCCAAGATATGAATAACGGGGCACAACACTATGACACTGAATTTTATAGTTTTATTATCTTACTTGTTTTAAAATCTCAAAATTATTAAAGATAATATAGAATTATCATGCTTGTTTTTTTATAATTGAAGTATAAAATGGTTTATTCAAAAAATATTTATATATATTTTAATTTTAGAAATAAATTTTGTGGTCTTTAAAGTGTGACGGTTATGTGGGTAATATTTTTTAATATACAGGCAAACTAAAATTTAAAAAAGTTTCATTTTATTTATATCATCTATTTTTCAAATCAATTTAAATATTAATTTTTATAGAAATTTATAAAAGTTAAATATATTTAAAACAAATTTTCCTTATCACAACAACTTCTGTTGGGTTTTGAGCCATAATCATACCACCTGTCATCAATATAATATGTGAATGTACTGAAAGTTAATTATAACATTGAAGTATAAAATACATGACCCTTAACTACTACTTTTAATTTTTACTAGCACCTATATGTTTGTATATGTTTATAGTTTTATAAAATTTGTATCTTTTTTTTTTTATTTAGAGTACTATACTATATTTGTTATTGTGGTTAACATGCACTTTAAATTTTTATATGAAATAATTGTAATTTTTGTACCCATTTAATAGACTATTTTATAATGATCAAGCTAAAACCTTATAGTTTTATACATAATCTTGACACTACTTAAAATCATACGAGTATTGGATTGTTAATATAATAAATCAATTACAATAAGAAAATTATTATTACATTTTTAATAAAGAAGAACAAATAACAAATAACAAATAATAAGAATTCTTATACAATCAGACTGAAAAATAGAATATAATAAACATTGTCATCAGAATAAAATTATGAGTTATTTTTTAAAGTTCTTGTAGTTTATCTTAATTTATGAAGCATAATCCTCCTCATCAGACATGGATTCTTTAATTTTTTTATTCCGCAGATGTTGCTCAAATGCAACTTTACGTCCGAACACTTAGTTACAGCATATAAGGTGGTGCGACACTAAACACAAAATATAAAAGAAAAATAAGATATTATAACTTTTAAATGAACAATAACCATTAAGATGACGTTATATCCGCTATGTCTCTGTCTTAATAACGTTCATCAGAGCCAATTTGCGTTCAGCAGAAAACATTTTGTGATATTAGCTTTAATATTGATGTTGGTGGATGAAACTGTGTTTCTAACACATGGTTCTCAGTGTTTTCAGCAAAAGATTCACTTATTTCTCGTGGATAATATACCCACACATGTTGTCTCCGTATTACTACTGCATACAATGCCAAAAAAATTACTAAACAGTTCCAATTTTATGTAGGTATTTACATTAAATATTCAAGTGAATTGACATATTATCAAACTCAAAGGTAAGAACATCTGATCTCTCATCAGTTTTTCCATATTATACATACTATTATTTTATTCATTATTGTATATAGCAGCATATAAAATAACATAAAATAATTTTAACGTTATAAACTATTTTCAATTTATTTAAACTATTATTTAAGTAGTTTGTATTACTTGAGAAATTAATTATTCTAGTACTTAAAAAAAAAAAATCAGAAAATTTGTCTGGGCTGTATGCTGTATAGTGTATGGCAATCAACTATCAAGTCAAATTGTCGAAATTGTAGTAAATAGGTAATACACCTAGCGATGAAATTTAAATAAATAAAATAATAGTATTAAGACAAGACTTTTAAATTAGTGCACAAAAAAGTAAATTTAAAAGTTACAAACTATTGGCACATCATGAAGCTATGATTCTATGAATATCCAATAAAAAATCTAGAATCCAAGATTTTCTTTTATCTAAGAATTATCTAAGAAAAATCTTAGAAAATATGTCTATGAATAAGAATCTGATTATATATCTTAGATTTATCTAAGAATATTCTAAGTACCATCTATGAATCCGGCACTATTCTTAATGCTGGTTTTTAATTTTATTACTATTTTGATTAGTTTATGAAAAATTGTTTTTTTTTTTTTATAGGCATGAATTTTCATTTAGATCAATTTTGATAATAATAAAAATAAATTATAATAAATAAATAAATAATTTAAATTTAATTCAAAACTAAAGTATAAAAAAAATATATCTAGAAAAAGTCCTATTACTGTTCTATTTTTGTCAAATTTGCTATAAATATGACTTATTACAGTCATTAAAGCTTTATCAGTGCCTTTGTTTTTCCTGAAACCAAATTGGTTTTTAGAAAATAAGGAGCATGTTTCCAAGAAATTATAAATCCTATCTTTGATGCATTTTTCTAAGACTTTGGAAAGCGTAATTGTAAGTGCTATTAGTCTATAATTTGTACAATCACTTTTATATAACTGTTTATGTATCGGGATAATGATTGTATTTTTGAAATAACGAGGGAAAACTCCAGTAGTGAGGTCTAGATTAAAAATATATTGTAATGGTGTGAAAATATTAATGATAATATCTCTTATAGTTTTTTAGTAGGTAATACCAACGGTACGAGTAGTGCCATTAATGCATGATTTAAATCCATAACTACTAAGTACATTTAGATATTTAATACAATTTATATCTTCGATCTTAATATTTAAATTTACATCTCCGAAGATTATATGTGATTTGAATTTGGAGTGATGGTATAAGAAGCCTTCTAGATTATTAATGAAATCAATTTTTTTCAAACTGGGTGATCGATAAATGCATGTTAATTTGATTAATGTATCATTATAAGCAAAATATAATGAGCTACAGTGATTTACTACTCCAGTTATTAGATATTATTAACTATAATTGTCTTTAATGTAAACAGATATTCTATCTGATTTATTTAGTGAACTAAAGTGATTACAACAATTATAACCTTCTATATAGAAATCATCAGTATCAATTTATCTAACCATGTCTCAGACCACTAGCGTCATTTCAGTTTTTATTTGACTAGAGCAACTACTCACTGATTTGCCGTCTCAAAATTTTTTCCATGTAGATTCACATAGGATAGTGCCATAGTAGGCGAGGGGAGGTAAATTTTCAGGTATATGAACGTCACACACAGGATTTTGAAATATTAAATATAAACCATTTTGTCAAATATTTATTAGACTTAGAAAGTCAAATAAAATAATTGAGTAATGTGTAAATAAATAATAAATAGGTTTAATAGGTACCTTATAATACTGATTTACAAGTAGTTGGCAGTATTTACAGCCACATAATGTAAATACTAAACATCTTGATTTAATTATATAATGTACTTCTTTAAAAAATACAACAAAACAATTAACAATAAATTTTTACTTATAAAATATTAATGTTCAATATTATGATTTATAACAATGGCTTTAGTAGTAAAAAATAAGACTTCTTATAATTTTTAAATGTGCCGACTTAAGGTTGATGTAAATGTTAGACTAGGGCAAATTCCCAAGTTTGAGACCCCCTCCCCACCATTACCCCAGATAATCGAGATTCCACTGTATAATGTAATTCGTAACACAAATTAAATAGCTTAAACATACACCAACAATTATTACTTTATGGATCTTTCTTACACAGTTATAAATACACTCATAATTGGTATTAACATTCAAACTACAGTGAAAACTCTTTATGACCCATTAGTCAATTCATTCTCTATAACGTATAGTCACTCTTAATAACGAAACAATATTTTATGTTTCATAACACAATTTACCTGTTAAGTATTATAAATTATAAAAATAGTTGGCAAAAATGCCGAAATTTCCAAGAACGATTACATATTCTTTCATTATCTACTTTTAATATTGTAATAATACCATTATTATCGATATCGAATATATTCATTTTATTACCACATTATTATATAAGTATGTTTTAGAGAATAACAGTTCATTATAGTGATGATTTAAGTACATGTTAGTCAAACATTTTAGAAATATTGCAATAACAAAAAACAAACAGAAAAATAATAATATTTAACATTATCTTTTGTTTTATTTTTCATACAACTAATAACAATAAAATGATTAGTTACATACTTCATGTCTTTTTATTTTTGGAATTCACTTGACAAGACGGCATAACTCAAAAAATCATATACCCTAATACAATTTTCCAACTACAAATTTACCATTCACAAATAAAAATAAATACAAAAATAATATTAAATCAATTTTTATTATCAAGTCAAAAAATGTAGTAACTAACAAAATCAGTTAAAATACGTAACTATTTATATGATATGTATAAATAGATACATATATAAAACACTTTCAACAAATCAATTCTATATAATAATGAGCAAACTTTTCATTTTTAAATATGTTAGTAATTAATTACATACTTCAAATAATGCAAATATACATGAAATAATATAGTATAACTATATTTCAAACAATTAAACTAAATTAAATTAAATATTTAGTAAACAAAGAACATTCTGTTTTCGTGTTGCTTTACTTTTCTTATTCTTGCATTAATCTATAAATCATCCTCCTAACGGATTCTTGATTTTTATTTAATTGATTTATCATTTCTTTAGAACTAAAAATAACATTGAAAATAAATAAAATAATGCAATATATAATAAAATATGCAAATTGTTTTCTAGCAATAGCCACAAAATACAAAAATATATTCATAACCCAAAACTCATTTCAAAGTAAAGTATTCAAGTATTGTGGGTTTAAAAGAATAATTTAATTAAATTTCAAATAATTAACACTTATAAATAAAATATTTATAGCTTACCATTTGTTGTTTATATTAATTCTTTCGTGTATAGTATTCAAAAATAATGTTACAATCATTTTTTGAGAATCATCCTGATAAAAAAATGAAATTTAATAATAACTAAATAAAACTGTGATTATTTAAAAAATTACTTCAGATGTTGGTGGATGAAACCGTGCTTCTAACACATGGTTCTCAGTGTTTTCAGCAAAAGATTCACTTATTTCTCGTGGATAATTTAATTCATTAAAATTGTACAAACCACAATGCACTGCTTGAGTAGGATATGCCCCAAATTGTGATGCTAAAAGTCTTACATTTGTTTTTGGTACTATTTCAATTGATCCGTAATCAACATATAATAACTAAAAAAATAATGAAAAGGAATTTAATATTTTTGCCAATTAAATAAAAAATTATGTTTAATATTAAACATTTGAAAATTATATAAATATATAATTATTATAAAAAGTATTTATTTAAATATGTTATAAAAACAAAACACTAGGTTATAATAATAAACAATTCAATTTCATTTTAAACAAATACATAAAAATTACAAATTTGTTTTAAATTTAATCATAAAATCTATTAAAAAAAATAAATAATTAAAAACTATAATGTTTTGGCACAAAAAATTGATAAAAACATGTATACAAATATACACTGATATTGACATTATAATTGCATCAGTACAATTGTTATCAACCAGCAAGATTGTAATTCTAATTTTTTCCGAATATTTTATTTGTTATTATAAGTATTACCAATACAACAAATTTTTATAGCAACTCCTGATCAAAACATCTTTACAAAACTCTACACAGGACAAGAAACACTAAATAACTAATTTAGTCTTAAGTGTCTAAAAAATTATTACTATTACTCTGAAGAAGTTTAAGACCAATTTGCACTCTAAAAATATGTAATTTTAAATAGTAAAACTTAGTTATTATTTATATAGCACTAGTTATATTTTATTTAAAATTAATTTTATTAACGCATGTTTTATTATAAATATGTATATTTTATTTTATGTGTTTCGTGTAGAGTTAATAATATTAAAAATCAAAACTTATAATAACCATAGAAATATTAACTTATAAACTAAAACACATTTTTATTAACTTTTAATTTAATATAAGCTACATATATATAATTAGAAAACTTAGTTACTTTCACATTTTCTTCATCAATTATTTTTAATACTATAGCCCTGTGCCACAGATTGGAATCTTCAAAACATGAAGTACATGCTAATTCTGGAAGAATTAGTTTTGGTATAACTTTGTACTTTTCTTCATTTTCATTGTAATAAACTCTATAATAATATAAAAGTTACAAAGTTACTAAGACAACAATGTATCTACAAATTAATAAAATTAAAAACCAACTGCAATCTATCCATGAAACTATTCAGGTTATTGACTTCTGCTGATAATTGAATGTAAAATGAACTTGGGTTGTAAATTTCAGCAACTATGACTTTTATACATTTTTCATCGGGCAACTTAACTTTAGAATACTTAAATCTTCCATTGCAGATATCCTTGCCAGAGTAATGCAATAGAAAATCATGATCCTGTGTATGACAAAATAATCCAGTGAAACGTCAAATTAAATTTTTATAATTACAATAGTATATAAATTAAAAAATAAGATATTATTTTAAACAGTTTTTAAAATTGTTAAAAAAAAAAATAAGAACTATTGAAAATCAGATGATTTAATTTTTTAGACAAAGATAACACAATATATATTTTATTAAAAAGTATTAACTATTTTAATACATACCGGCAATACAACTGAATTGTTAGCATAGTTATCTATAGGATCTTTATTTTTCAACCATGTTGTATAGGCAAAAGCATCTACAGTAAACAGCTCATTATTTTCTATTTCAACCATTTTATCTAAACATTCGAACATGTGTTTTTCAGAAGAATATCCATACTTTAATGGTTCATAAGCTCGGCCATATTCTGACTGAAAAATAAATACAACTTAAACATTTGTTGTAAAGAAAAATTATTTAATTTAAAATATAATCTTACACAATATAAAGACATCAATTCATTGAATTTGACACCATACGGATACTTATTAAAGAAGTTTGAAAGATTACACAATATAGTCTTCGGAATATTTTTATAATATAGTGATGGATCTGAAAATAATTTTTTTTGTTTTTAATTAAAAAATAATTCACATTTATTTTTATTATTATATATCTTAAATTAGAGATGTCTTGAATGTACTTTATAGATTAACAGTATTCCAGTGAAATAAATTATGTGTGGATAGATAGATTGATAGATAAGTTTGTTAGATAATCAATTAATAGGTGATATATAAATAAATTAACATTTTAAAGTGTATTTAATTGTATATACTTTACATAATATTTTGAAAATTTTACTCAGGCAGAAAAATATGAAAATTAAAGAAAATATGAGAAAACTTTACTGGTTAGTCAAACCACACTCAGAGATAGCCTTGTTTTTGATGGCTTCTGTATATAGTTATTATAAAACCAATTTGAACTATAGTATTTAACTATGTAGTTTGCCACTTTGCCAATATGTCTAATATCAATGAAATATAATACTGTCCAAACATTGCTATTTGGATCATTGAAGTCTACCAGTTTGAAAGAAGTGATGCAATTTTCTGTGATGCTACTTATAATAGCAGACAAAATTCAATGATAAACAAAATGCAAAGGTTTGCTCACAAATACAAAATGAGACTAAATTACTATGTCAATCCATTCGCTATCCAATTATTAGACAACTATTCTAAGGACATTAGACATCTTAAACATCTAATATAAAAATTTAAAATTTAATTTGTATGATTATAAATTAGAATATAATAACATAATATGAGTACAGTATTATGTAAAATGGTGATAGCGGTGCAATTGAATTGACTCCCCAATACAGATAGTCAATATTTTACCCTTAATAAGTACCTTTAAATTGGCTCCCAAGAATTTACTGTTGAATTACAACTGTTGCTCGCTACCTTTTTTTTTTTTCAAAAATATATTGGTTACCAAAATGTTAATAATTTAAAGTATGTAATTTGTAATTCGTATATTTTACATCGTTACACTGATTAAAAAATTAAAAACAGACAATGTCATTGTTAAGCTCGTTATTATACAATTTATGTATAATTATTATATAAATACAATTTTATTTCTAATTTCTTTCCTGTGTGATTTTTTTGTATTGAAACTCCTTGTAATAATTTTTGTATCAGATTGAATACTATATAATATATTTAGAAAGTTGAATATATTTGGATGTGAAGAATAAAATTGAGAATTAAATTTGGAATGAAAAGATTCGCATGAGTTAATTGCATGATAAATACTATTGCTTTTTTCTGCCCAAATTTCTAGTGGAAATGTTGAATCATAGTCAATATAATTTTCTACTAAATATAATCATTAAATTTTGTAAGTTTTTCATTCATAGGCTGTATTTCAGCTAATTCGTTGGAAAAGCAATCCCCAACTGATTGTGGATCTAAGAATGGCAATCTACATTATCAAGGATTTTGTTGAATTGCAGCCACAACTGGCTTTTTTGAAATTAAAATTAATAAGATCAAAGCAAACTTTAAAATCCAAAGTACTTCATAATGAGTATTAATTCCAGATATTTTTATTATTAAAAAAATGAGACTACTTTTAAAGTAAAAGTTAATTTTTGTTGTATTGTATAATTAATTATTATATATTTTGGTAAAAAAATAATAATAAGAACATTTTTTTTGTTATTTTGCAATTATTTATTAGGTTATGATTAACACATTCATCATACTAACCGTTATTTTCTAGTTCACTTCGTTTATCAGCTTCAAATAGAATACATTCATGGTCATCATCAGTTACTTTTACATAAAATACAGATGGTAACTTGTATGCCATATCTCTCATGCTTCGAAATCCATATTCAGAAAAATTAAAATAACTGTTATATTCTTTCTATAAAATAATTATTCAATAGATTAATCGTTGGAATCATTCAATGATTCGTTAAATCATTTTAAAAGCAAAAAAGAAATACAGTAGAACCTCAATTATCCGTGACTCGATTATCCGTGTTCGCGATTAACCGTGCTCACTCTTCCGAAAATTTAAAAATAAGTATGGACTGTAGATGTATTATGTATAACATTATTGTATATATTTCTAGTTATAATTAAATAAAAAAATTCAAAATTGTATGTATGTATGTATTTATAATTATAATTTAAAAAAAATTACATTATTATAAAAAGTCTCAATTAACCGTGGTTTTCACTTATCCGTGTGACCCTCTTCCCGCCATTACCCCGGATAATTGAGGTTCCACTGTAATTATTATTAAATACAAATTTACGTATCTATTTTAAAATATAAGTTATAGCCAGAAAAAAAGTCCATATGACATATTTAAATAGAATTATTAATATTTACTAATTAAATAAATATAATCAATTAAATTATAATATTAATAAGTTCAAGCTATTATAATAACCAATCTGTTATACAAGTTAAATTATCTAGTGAATATCATAAAAAAATGTTTTGTACAACTGCTATCATCCTTAAATGTTACCAAAATAAAGAAGTGGATTGACACAATTTAGTCTTTAAACATACAGAAAAGCGTGAAAATTACTAAATGGGCTTGAAGGTAAATTCTTCCAATAAATATAAAACCGCAAGCCATTATTTTAGTTTTAATGAAAAATTCTAAGAAAATAATTAACAAGATGCACACAGCAAAAAGTATTAAAAAAGACTTTTAACAAATTAATAAAACCTGCCAACAGTACCAACTTTACACTGTCTTGGCTGTACACCCGGAATACTTGGATAACTTAGACCCAAAAGCCCATCTTTGATAAGTAAATATCTTACATACAACTTTTGAAAGTAACAAAATCCTTAGATGTTGAAAAATGGTAAAAATAATCATACTAAAATTGTTAAAATCAAAAAAGCCAGCTTATAATCCAACTTATTATCAGTCTATAGATAACAGACCATCTCACAGTCTGAAGCTACCTTCATTTACCTTTCTGCAGCATAATATGTGTAATGATTTGGAAAAGCGATTTGGTATAGAAATTTTGGGTATGTTATCAAACATTATCTCATTCCCACATTTGATACGATGTACCATCTTTGAAATAATTTTTTTTGAATATTTCTTGGAAACCAGAAAAGCAGTATTTAGAATAATGATTAACTCAAGAGTCTATCCTAGCTCTAATTCTCTTTACCACATTTACCTACATATACCATTGTATAAAGTATAGAGACTAAATTTTAGATAGAACATTTTAGTACAATTATGTTAACGACACAATATATAGTAGTGTAAAACAAGGCTAAACATTAGAAAAATTACTATTAAAATAGTTCTTTAGGAAATAGGAGCTCAGGTACAAAACCATGATGTTTCACCTAAACTATATAGAAACTGAAGAGAATAATACATTGACATATTGTATACTTCTACAATTACAGAATGAAAAATGATTAACTGCCAGAGTATCTTAGTATAGCATGGACATATTGCATATTATAATATTGGTCGTGGCGGCTCGTGAGGTTCACAGGTGGTGCACAAAAAATGTATAAGATATCTATGTTAGATGGTAAAAAAATTAATTTTACTATAGGTGCATACCAAAATAATGTATCTACTTATCTTACCTAAATATAAACACTGATGGCAGTTGATGGTTAATGTACAATGATGCGTTATTGTTTCGATGAATGATGCGATATCGCAACATTGATAAAGAAGGTTTGGTGCACATATTAAATGTGCTCCAAAGTATTAACCGACGTGTCGAGGTATATAGCTAATTTTTACACAGCCACCCAGAGCACAAACAATTTGTGCTCCGCAAAATTATTTAATCGTTTGTAGATACATTTCTTAACATAAAAAGCTGCGAAAACTTTTTTTTTATATTACAGACCATTTGCATAATAATCAATTATGTTACTATAGGAATCTAATAATTTTTTATATAATTTTTATGGGTGGTTCACGTGTTCCTGTGCACCATACCACGAGCCACCACTGAATATTAGGTACAGTTTCAAGCACAAATAACCAATGGCTACCCTCTATCCGACTAATAAAGAATCTCTTCCTTCGTCAATACAAGAACAAAAACCTTAATCATCAATAAGATGAGGAATTTAACCCCAGTTGTATGGATTCCAGAAGGAATTTGTGTAGAAAATGCGAATGGACCTACTAAGAATACCTGGGTTACTCACCCGCATACACACAATACAAGAAAGGTTAGGCTATGTAGACAAATTTACGCAAAAATGGAAAACTTAAAGAGAGCCTAGGGTGCTGCAACAAAGGTGCGCAGTTGATTTAACACCTAATATTGGAGTTAAAATAATTTAATTTATCTTTTATCTAATAGTAAGGTAATATTATCCGGAAATGTCATTCTTTGTGTCATATGAATAAATAAAAAAAAATTATTTTAATTGAATACTTACACCATAAATATCCATAAAATCATTACACAATATACCATCTTTATATTTAGTTAAAATACGGCGCATTTTTACTTTCATTGTGTCCAATATTGTATCAGAGTCATACATTTCATATGACTCTATTGACTTTACAGAACTGCAATGCAAAAAAAAATCAGAATAATTAAAATTGTATTTTAAAGAAAGATGATAAATTAGCTCTAATAAATACATTTTATGTTATAGTTATAACCATATAAATTCATATATAATACAAGGTGATGTATTTAACATAAAACATTCATAATTACAGAAAAGACTAACATTTTTGAAAATCTATTATATTATGATTTCAAGTAATTATAAAACAGCATATTCAGATAAAAATTATAATTTTTGATATTTTTTATCATTATAATTCTTTAAAACATACATTTTTAATTCCTTATTCAAAAGCAAAAATACAAACATTTTAAAATATAAGAAATATAAAAATTGAAGTACACCAAAAATATTCTGATTTAGATTAACAAATAGTAATAAAACATAATAAAAATATTTTTTTTTAGAAAAAAGTGTTTTTAACAACGTAAAATGATATAACAAAAATATATTCAGAAATGTTTATTTTTTTTTTTTAAATAACGAGTGACTTACAACAAATGGATTACCCAGTATAGTAAATAAATAAATATAATATTTATAAATTTCTTAAGCTTTAGCAGGTTATTATAGAGTTTATAGTATAGACTTGAAAATAATTAAAAAATATTTTTTTAAATTACAATTGTATTAAAAAAAAAATCTAAAACTAAAATTATAGAACTCAAAAGTCATGGTATAATGAATATATTTTTAATATCAAATTAAACTAGCTTTTCAGAATTATTTAACAAAACGATTTGAACATTTTGAACAACTAATATACTTTGTTTGATATTAAATAAAGCAATGTCTTAAACATTTGAAGCACTTCAATTCCTACAAAATATATTTTTATACTTTATTACTAGGATATAAGATCAGCTTAAAATTAATTCCAATATTTTGTCATATTTTTTGTATCACAACAGTCAGTTTTATGGGATTTTATACTATATTATACTTACTGTGCTTGGCATGAAATATCAATAATGGGATCTTTATTTTTCTGATTATCACTTTCGTCTGATAAAAGTTGAGCTATACACTTACTGTCATTTAACAATTTGTTTTTTGAATTGGTAACTGCAGCATTGTTAAATATGGCTTAAAATATAAATAATAAATTAACATTAAATATTTAATATAGCATTAATAGTATGTAAAATTAATTTAAAAAAAAAAATTGTTTTAAGACATATATAATACATAATTTCAATATTTTATGTTAACAATCCTTTGTTTTAGAACTTGTTTATATGAAAATCACAAAAAATATACATGTATACCTAATATTTTAATAATAATATAACATTTAAAATTAGAACTATTTAACACAATTTAAAAAAATGTTAAACTATGTTCTACAAAACACCAATAATTCTATAAAGTATTAATTTATTATCTAGTATTGTATTGTTAAAAGCATGACAAATAAAATGCAATTTAATTATAAAGCAATTAATTTTTATGACTTACATGCTTTAGTTAAGTATTTTCTAATAGTCGTTTTTCTTGGTTTCAACGTAATTTGTTTTTCTAAACTAACAATACTGTTGGTGGAACATTGATTATCCAACTATAAAAAATGTAATTTGATTTATTTTTAGTACTTTGAGGTAATATTCTCAAATTCAAAATTAGTTACTCTAAACATATCTGGATACAGACGAAAAAAATCCATGTATGTTCCACATGAAAATTTTTGAAATGGAAAAGTATAACCTCGTTCTTTTTTAAATATGGCTAATACTTTATTTACAGTAATTGGTTCATCAGATCTAGCTATAATAGCAACAATGGCACTTTTATAATCATCCTTTTGTGTTTTAGAATCTAGATATACAATAATAATTCCATTGTGTTATTAATAAATAACTGTAAATAATAAAGTAATTTTGTAACAATTGCTAGGCACTTACTTTTCATATCTCTATTTGCTTCACATTCTATTTTGGACACAATCTATAAAATATATTAAAATTAAATAACTATTAACAAATGGTTTCTGTATAACTTATACGTTTTTAAATTACATTAATATAAAGGCATTGATAAAAGTCACATCTCAGATTATATTTTATAATAAATTTGCTAAAAAATTTCAAATCGAAATATTAGGATTTAAATAAATATAACTTGTTTTATTGTTATGACAACTACTTGCCAATAAATAGCATTACTTCAAACATTCAGTGCTATTAAAGTATGGTAAACATTATTTGTGTTTATAAAACTATGAGCTAGCAGTTTTTATTTTCAGAAGCAAACTAAACCAGTTGCCACCAAATAATACAATCATACTTTAAAAAGCACAAGATTTATCTATTTATTTTTATTTAATAATTTAGAGAGATTAATCTAATGAGTATCTATAGAACTGTTCAAAAAATAAATTTGTGAAATAAATTATATTAAAAATTTAATAGAATACTAAGAGAACACTATGAAAATAAATAAAATTTAAAAAAGATTAAAAGAGTGAGTGTTGCAAGTATGCGGTACAGATGTAGTGAAACTTCTTTCTTTCCCTGAGATCAAATCAAAACGTTTGGTCCGTCGCTCTAAGTTGATTTATTAAATAGTTAGTTATTTACATAGATTAGTTATTAATCATGTATTAAAAAACCTACTAAAAAACTTTAAATTTTAAATATTAAATATTTAAACATTTTAAACTTTACAATACAACAGTGTAAGTACAAATAATAATTAAATAATAATGATAATAATATTTACTTTATGATGAAAAGGTTTAGTAGTGAACTGTTGAACTGTTGGCGACATCAATCTATTTTTAACATTATTTTTAGTTGGAACTAAGTCATTATTTTTTGACACTGAATCATTCAAACCTACAACATAGATAACAATTACTACACAAATGAAATGTATAATTATAATTGAACACAATTTTATTTTTTATAAAGAATTCTTAAACCAAAACATAATTGAATATTATATTTTTCCTTTAAATTTGTGCCCATGTGGTATTTATTTTTTCTCTTTTTAACTGATAGAAATAGAGGATCTGTATAATAATAACTTCTTATTACTACCCTGATTTATTGAATAACAAATTTTATGATCACTAAATGTTAAAAACAAATCTGCTTTCTTGAGTAATCACCATGAGTATATAAGAAGATTTGTTGGTTCCATGAGTAGTGCACAATCAAAAATTATATCAAAGGCATTGGTAATCTTCTGCCGACAGATCTAATTATAATACTGGAATCTAGATCCAGTTTTCACTGCATGGTTTTCAAAACCAGCTAGCTCAGATTTACATAAGAAACCTGGTCTCAACTTTATTACCGTTTCTACCTTGACCTAAATTCTAACACATCAACCACATACATCACTATCTCCAATCCCAGAAATTTTAATATTTTGAATTTGGATGGTTCTAAGGAATCTACGTTTGGCATTGTTATCTTTTAGCACTCTTTCTGTGATGAAATGGGTTTCCTCTTCTTACAAAACCACCAAATTTGAGTTACCCAACAAATTGTTCTTAATTATAACTGTGACATGTACAAAAAATCGTGGGACAAATAGATAATAATGACAATAGTAGTGTATTTTGAAAATTTTAAGAGATAGAAAAAAGTTTTGTGATATCTATGATATATTTTTTTTAAATTACTAGAAAATAACTAAAATTGTTAAAAATATTTCTTAACTTTTATTGTGTCTAGAAAATGCTAGTATAATTATTTAGTGTAAATAAATATGTAAATATTTAGTGTTGATCAAAATAACTTAACCAGTTTTGTCAAAAACTAGTATTGCATAAATATTTTAATTTTTACAGTTCTAAATGGTGATGTAAGTCAAAAATAAATAACACATTAAAAATATTTAAAAAAAATATATAAATTGAATACAATAACATATTTTTTTCAATAATTTCCATTCTATAAGAAATAAGTAGGGTATCTTATTATGATAAATCTGAATGTTTTACAGCATAACATACAGAGTATTATGTACTTAACCTGAATTTATACTGGTTATTACTCGACCAATATAAATAAAAATTTAAAAAAAAAACATTATACTAAATTTTATAATTGGACACACCTGTTTTGAACATATTAACCAAGTTCTGAGCTGTTGACTGATTTGGTCCATCTAGTTCTGACAATGAATCATCAGTGCACAACTTCTGACAACTTTCAGCATATTGTGGGGAAATACCATTCGGCAAATTTGTGTTACCATGATGCGCTGTGCTGATAGATTTTTGGTTTATTTTGTATTCATTTTCTGTTACAACATAGAATTACATTAACATATTTTAAACTAAATTACTCTAAACAAAATTAATTCTATTGGCTTTCTATTTCTGGTTATCTATTTTTAAGCTTAAGGGCATTGATCAACATATGAGTATATTGAGATTAATGAAACCTCAGTATCTTTGTGATCAAGCATAGTTGTAATTTCAAATTCTATAGATACTAGCTAAATTTAACTTCGGCCAGATTAAACTTATCCATTGAACATGACTAAGGAACAGATTTTATTGTAAATACATATTTTTATTGGAATGAGATATTTTAAATCTGGTAAAAAAAGTTTACAATTTTATTGATATTGATACAATTAATTGGCAACATAAAGTTAAAGTTGCAATTCACTAAATGTGAATTGTATAATAGCAAAACTATAGTTATATACTTAATTTTGTATTGCTATAATTAAATTTATAAGATATATAAAGTATAACATAAATTAATATGAACTCATAATACTTCATTATAAACTGTGATAAACTTACCTAAAATATCATACATTTTTTATTACTTTGATAATTAAGTATTACATTATAACAAAAAATATAACTAAACTCGTAATACTTCTATTATAGAATAGACAATAGACATAGACGATGGAGAATGCAATTATATATATTTTTTTTTTTTTGGTAATATTTTTTATTATATCTGTTACACATGGAACAATAAGAACAATTGATGAAAATAGATAAATAAAAAAAAAAAATGACAGATAAGACTGATAGTAGAGGCCTCCCAGTGGAAGTACTATGACACAATAAAAGAATGCAAATATGCAATGTTAATATTTGTTGACCATTCATATGATGCAGCCACTATGGAACATTAGTGTAGAAAATGATGCAATCGCTAAACACACTTGCATTGATTAAATAATACAATAATAAATGACTATTTTATGAATAATGCTAGTGTAGTAGTTAGTTTATGACACAACTGGTAGGTTTTTATGTTCTTTGAACCTAGTACTTTATTTCAAATCCAATTATCTATTCAGTAACTTTCTAACCTTTTTAGTTGTGCAGACCACCAATTTTGTAAAAATATTTTTAAGGCTCACTAATGACTAATAGCAAACCTATATATGTATGTTTAAAATATTATTGAGTACATCATAATACAGCAGAACCCGTTTAAGACGCTCTCACTTAAGACAATTTTGCGGCTAATAAACTCATTTTTACGAGTCCCTTGATTTTGAGAACATTTAACATGTAATTAACACTGGATAATACACTTTATGTTCCCAGATAAGACGCTCGTCTTGTCAATGATGTTAATATAAAAATACATTGTATACAATTTAAAAAAATACCACACTAATAATAACGATAACGAATAATGTACACGTGTACTTGTATTGGTTATCGGACAATAATCATCGTCGATAACATCATCTTAATAAAATTGAAAACTTCCTATATTCAAAAAACATCAAAAATGTGAAACAAAGAAAGATAGATAATTTTTTGAAATAGGTAATATAAAATAATATATGTAATATAATTGTAATATTTTAATATTTAATAATTCACTCTGCAAAGTAAAAAATATAATTTGTATGTATATAACATTGATTTTAGATTCCGAGTGAAGTAAAAATTATAAAAATTTGTTAAAGGTCTATTTTCACTCAGAATCATTTTTCATTATATTACACAGACTATTGTTGGTTCCTTAATCAAATATATTCAATATGTATAAAATAATACAGTTGTGTTTTGTTATTGAGTAAAAAACACAATTGTGTTATTTTATTTATAAAACTATAACAATAATTTAATGAAGTACATTATTTATGCTGTTGTGTTTTTATTATTTTTAAAACAAACACAAAATAATTTATTTTATTTTATAAAAAATCATTGAGTATTAAAATACAATAAAAATTTTCTCTATTGTTAAAATTAAGTAAATCTAGTATAGTATCTCTAATGTTTAGTAAAATACTTCTAAACAAGGCAAATTTTATTGAATCATTACATTAAAAAGTAAGTTAATTTTTTGTAATAAAATAAATTATTACTCTCCAGTTGCATACAACACGACATATTAATAACTAACAATATTGTGGTGATAGTGTGATGCAAAGAAAATATAGGCTTAATTCTTTTTATCATGGGCTTATTGGTTTTTTCTTTTACTGCCACAAACCAATCTAGGAATATGTTATAATAGTCGTCAGTAATAGTATAATTGAATTCATAAAACGCTACCTATCGGCAGCTGTTATAAATACAATTTTAATCATAAAAAGTCCTTATACCATTGTCTATCTGCCTATTCTATAATCAAAGCTCAAGCTCTTTAAACTAGTGGTTATTAAACTATCGATGTATTAATATACATAACAAATATACTAGATAAATGGTAAACCTACCAGGTTCATATAGGTTTTCAGAACTTGAATCATTCATTTCATCAAAATAATCATCATTTTGCTCACAATATGACATTTCCTGGTTTTCATCAACAATACTATTCAGGAAACTCGCAGATGTTGGCATTGTGTATTTTCTTAAATCAGATGTCTTGGATGGAAATATTTCAAATGGAGAATCTTAAAATTAAATACAAAATAAATAGTATAAACATTTTGATTAATTATTTATTTTTTAAAAATATATAATATCAAAACATTAAATATTTTTTTTTAACGTATAATAATTTTTATTTTAATGAATATGTGCATAATATATAGGGTTGGGCATATCATAGTTACAGGTAACGTTATGTAACTTGTAACTTGTTACAAGTACTCATTTTAAATTTAACTTAATATAAAAGTTACAGTTACAATTAAAAGTTACATGATACATAATATACATATTTAATATTTACCACTGTGTAATAAATTATCAAATTATTATAAAAAAAATGTAATTACGCGCGAGACGTATTTCGTACGATAGGACGAAGTAGACTGAAATATACGTCAATAATAATTTGAAAAAGACATAAAAAAGATAACAATTATTAAGTATTTATAACAAATACGTTATTGTGGAATAGGAAAAATCCCAGTATTAATCGGTCTATGTAGATAAAGTTATGTCGATAAATCTATAATTATAATATATAATTTTCGTACAAAACGTGCATAGGTACGCGCCTGATGATGGGTTAAACGAGTATTACGATTTACGAAGGCCTATTGCCTATAATACGCCTATTGCGACTACTGCGAGTTTACGCTGTTTGTGATTGTACTGTCGACTAGTGTTAAAACTGAATCGTTTTATTTTTTACAAATGTGGATTATCAACCTGCTGTGTTAAATGGAATAATTTTTAAAGTTGTTGTTGAAAAAAATGAAAACGTTGTAGCTATAGATGTATGTTGTGTAAAGCTGATAAATGCGAAGAAAAACATATTAGCGGGTCATACAAACATACTTCAAATTTTCGAACGCATGTAAAAGTAAGTACCTATCTATGAAATTGTATCTTATACATTTTTACATTACAAAATATAAAATACATGCCATCGCTTGTTCCTAATAGATACAAAATGTTAAACCATTGGTGTATAAATATAATACCGTTACTAAAGTAATATTTGTTTTAAAATTGTTTTTTTGCGATTGCATCCAGGGAAATTAGAAGTTTGAAAAATTTGTTTAATCACATTCTTCAACAAATGTAAAAAATAAACATCTCAGTACTCCAAAATAAAAACAGTTAAAGCTGAATTTCAATAACAGTGTATCAAAGCAATAATTATTAAATACAAATATAATGAACTATATTATAAACAGCATGAAACCTCTCTCAACTGTTGAGAATGAAGATTTAAAAAAATATATTAATGGTTAATATATTATTACTAGAGCGCGGATTTTTATGAATTTGCATATTTATTCTGGTTATATTATAATATTTTAGATAAGTATACATAGATGTGTTCCGTAATTTAAAAAAATATATTGTATTAATTAAATGTTCAAAAAATAAATTTTTTTTACTAATTTTTTACGCATTTTTTATGAATATTTTAACATTTTAGTAGGGTTTCGTAATTTTATTTCTAATTTTTTTTTGCATATTTTTTTTATGCATATTTTAACATTTCAGTAGGGTTCCGTAATTTTTTTAAATATATTGTATTAGCTAAATGTACAAAAATAAATTTTTTTGCTAATTTCTTATGCATATTATTATTTGTTGCGCATATTTGGTTGGTTTTTAATGTATATAAATCCGCGTTCTAATTATTACCTATTGACTGTTTATTGTTTTTTGCACACCTATAAGTATTAATCAACTATGCATATTTAGATTTAGATTCTGATGTTATAATTTATTAAGGCGAAAATTGACAAAAAATATCAGTGACTAAGGATTAGTGATGAATCAACTGTGAATGCTATGAATTTATTTTATAATAAACAAATTTATGTTTGCACAACACCTGATATGTGGTCAACCAAACAAAGGAGCTTTTGGGAATTACTGGTCATTGGGTACATATAATAAATGTTTTAATTTAAATCGATTAACCTATTACAATTTAAATTCATAGTCTCGTTAACATATTTATTTTAGATAGAATCAAATACATTAGAACGCCATGGGTGTGTATTAGCCTGTCAAAGATCTGGGCTAAGTCGTTCTATTGAGAAAATTGCAGATTTAATGACAGATATATTTAGTGAATTTAACTTAACATGTGATCAAATTACATCTACAATTACTGATAATAGATAAAATTTTGTCAAAGCATTTAAGGAATTTTGCTTAAAATTAAAAAAAATTTTTTAGAGGAATCTGAAGAAGGAGGTAAGCATGTTTCTCTAGCATAAATAATTTATTTTAATTAGATGAAGAAGAAGATGATAATCAAGAGTTAACATTTGTTGAAATTGGATATGATTCAATAGTTTTTTACTTCCTCATCACTTATGTTGTGCCTCTCATAGTCTCATACATTCAGTTTGCTTGCAACAACAGATTTCAATAATAAACCTCAACTACCAATAGATATTACCACCCAGTGATTGCCAAATGTTCATCTTTATGGAATATGTACAGGTTATAGAAAACCTAAGTCATCAAAAATAATAAGTAATATTTTAAACTGTTCATTATCGTTCCCTATTATAACTAGATTGAATTCATTATTTGATTCAGTATTTCAATTATTAAAATATAAAGACAAATTAAATACATTAACTAAAGAATTAGGTTTGAAGATTCATTTAATGAAGTAGATATTGTCATATTGATTATTTGTCAGAGTATGTTCAATTAATAAAACCTATGAGGTTTGAATACAATCACTTAAGGAACATAATTTTCGTTTCATAGCAAATCTTATTGATTCTTTACTTAAATCACACGAAAAATGTTTTAAATTGTTTTTTGAATTACCTGAAGTGAATGAAACTATATTGGCTTCATGTTTTCACCCGGAATTTAAACTTAGATGGATACCCAAGAATAATGATATGGAAAAGAAAAGAATTCAAAACGTGTATAAATACTGTTGAAAAGTTGTTATTGAAACACCACTGTTATAGATTCTTCAGCTAAACCAGATGATGATTTTTTTGTATTTTCATCTCAAGAATAAACAATAGCTGATTCAAAAGCAAATTTTTGCTAATCATTTTTAAAAATGAATATATTATTCTAATATATTAGAAGTCATTCAATTTTTGAATGATAAAAAAAGTCATTGAAGATTTTAAATAATTATACCATGATTAAAAAACTATTTGTGAAATTTAACACACATTTTTGTTCTTCTGCTCCAGTGGAAAGGCTATATTCATTTGCTGAATTTATTCATTGTCCCATATTAGTAAATTATCGGGTAAAAATTTTGAAAAATTAGTTTTTCTTAAGAGAAATAATAAATCATATTCATTTTTCAGTAAAAAATAATTAATATATTATTACAATAAACTTTTAGTATACAGTTTTAGAGTAACTTATAGTAACCAGTTACAATAAATAAAGTTACTTGCACAATCCTGATAATATGTATTATAAGCATATGTGACAAGTAAATAAAAAAACTAGCAAACAAAAATTCATTATAGTTATGAAAGAAGATCTTTGTATTCCCCCACAACTGAAGGTCCCAATTAGTTCCAATTAGTTTTAACAGAATTTTATACACAAACAGCTTAATTTTAACAAATTATGTTAATTATTACAAACAACTTTTAAATATGCGCAGATTGTTATTTAATTGAAGTAATTTATATTTATGAGTTGAGCTCAATTCAACCTCTGGTCTAGAATTATACCAAGATATTTGGGATGTAGGCATAGAGGACAATATTAGGACATGGAGTTAATATGAATGATTTGATTTAACTTAAGACATTCTAAGTCTTCAATACTATCAAAGTGATTATGTAAATTAATAAAGGTTATGCACAAACAAGCATTAATTGGCTACTGATGTATTAGGGTGGTAGATCATTCAGAAACAAAACTATTATAAAAAACAGGAAATACAATTTCAACTTGGACCATGCCCATGGTTTAATTTACTATGTCAGAGAACACATAACCATACTAAATTTGAAAATAATATTCTGAGATATTATTTAGTGAAAAAATAGTATTTCAGTATTAAACAATAGGCCATTTTCTCTCACACAATCGAATACTTGTGAAATATCTAACAATTCATAAGTTCATTATAAATTTGTTAAATAAGTATAAAAAATATTATCCATAACTTTATGCACCAACTAAATTAATGAATGAAATGTACAAAACCCAAGCTGAGGGTTATTTTCTATAATAATATAGAAGATACGAATAATTTTTAATTCGAAAATTTTGGCAAAGGAAGGCAAGAGGTTCTGTAAAACGATAATAAATTGGAATATTTTAAGTTTCGGGAACAAAAAACTATAGAAAATTTCTAAATCAATGAAAAATAAAGCAGTGTTAATATTGCACGATTTTTTGCTCAAATGATTGTAATTTTATTTATAATTGAAAACATGGGTGTGTTGATGTGTTGAATGTTTATGCCTTTCAACTATGTTTATATATATTAATTTAATTTTTTTGTTCACATGGTTGTGAACTTTAATACAATTTAAGTTATAGAATATTTTAAAAATATACCCGAATTTGATTAAATATGACAACAAATGATAGTTATGATTGCTTGCTTGAATTATATGATACTGAGTTCTGCATTAATTAATAAAAAGAATAGTTCATGAAAAATCCAAAACTAATGAATTCCTTTTAGAATAATACAGATTTATCACTTATTCTTCTACTTTTTCGTGTACTACAAACAAATATGCAAATGTTTTAGGTCTAAAACTTAAAAACTTAAAAGAAAACAAAAATTTTTTCTTTTTTTATCTTTTTAATTGGGATGCTTTATAACTAATAAGCAGTGGCGAAGCTTAAGTTTTTAGTTGGGGAGATATTGAATAAAATGACACTAATACGCTTGAATTCCTCCCTTTTTATTTTACATATTTGATAATACATTTTTTTTTTTCGTATGAGTAATTAATAATTCCATCGTTCAAAATGATATAAATTATATCAGCCATGAGGACAAACTACAATAAAAAACAACAATATTAAGAAACACGTAGGTACCTATTGGCTATCAGTAATAACTAATAATGATTTACAGAGGACGATGGCAATGTCGATAATTGAGGAAATCCGAATAGCGAGACGAGTCTCATAGCGAAGATAGTAAACCCCACTTACATTAAAATCCCCCCTGTACCAGCACGACCATAATTGAAGACATTGCGATGCAACGTCTCTTTGATATAATATAATATTTGGAATGACCCGCACAGCTGTATCGCGCGCATCTAATCTAATCTATTTTAATAATTCTTAAAGACTATAACTGTATAACGAAAAACCAATTTTAACAAATATAAAAACATGTATCATTTTTATAATATAAATTACGTTAAAATTTGTAAATATTTTATAAAACAAAATTATTTTTTCTGTATTCTTATTTCTTAGTGGGTTGTCTCATTGTGTCCTATGACGCTTTGCCACTGCTAATAAGTTAACTTTAAAAGAAAAAAAAATTGAAGAGTGAAGTTGTCTAAGGGTTAATATATAATGAAGAGTTGTTGGGTAAATAATTTTCATAAGTAAATGTATGGATTGATTATCAATGAAAATAATATTTCCGATAGTAATAACTAATAAATCAAGACAATGTTACAAAAAAATGTAGATTAGTGTGAAAGTATCACAAACTATAAGTTATATAAAATATAGTCATGATAATTCACTATGATTGTGATAAGCTTACAATATAATATCATAAATTCTGTATTATTTTTATAGCTACTACATTCAAACAAAAAGTTGTATTATATATACAAGTTACAAAATAATTATAAATTAATAAACATAATAATAAATGCATAAAGTATAAAATAAATTTACTTTTTAGATTATTACCTTTAAGATGTACTCCTCCTCTATCAATATAGATAAAATATTTTAACATATTTATAGATTCTTCAATATTACTTGTACCCATTTTCTTATAATCAGGATGATTTATTAGATAATTCTTTAATGTATTAATGCTTACTATCTAAATAAAAATTAGAAAATATTTTATAAAAAAATAATAATTGTTAATGTTGTAAAAAAACTTACTTCTAAAGTATTGCATAGATTTTCTATACTACTCTTGAGATTTGTTGTCACAGTACCTTTAGGTTTTGAGTTAAAAGATTTGATTTTAACATGGTCATATCCACGAGCACTGGTATCAGACCTTGGAGTGCTATATTCTTTTCTAGGAGTGCTAAATTCATTTCTAGGAGTGCTATATTCATTTCTAGGAGTGCTATATTCATTTCTAGGAGTGCTATATTCATTTCTAGGAGTATTAAATTCAGATCTAGTAAGAGTGGTATACTCATTTCTATGATTATTGTTATAACGAGATCTATAATTGGAACACTTCGGCACGTGATTATTACTACTTCTTAGGGTGGAAGTATTTCTTTTAGGACGTTGTCTTTTAGTTTTTTGATTTACAACAAGTTCTCTGAGATGTGAAGTTTTTTGATCAACAATAAGTGTAATAAATGAGTTCATATTTGGGTTCGGCGGTATCTAAAATAAAAGAATGTCAACTATAAATAACATACATTTAATTTAATTCAATAACGATTAAAATATTCTATTAAACCGTGTAGTAGTAAGATTTAAAGCTGCACTTAATGCATAATAATTTATCTTAAGTATAACCATTAGTGCCATGATTTAGTGTCCCTAGGAATTAAAATTTCTATCTCTTTTCCATTCTCACAAAACAATTATAAGTTATTGACTAAAGAGAAATTCTGTAAACTATGTTTTAAGAAAAAACATTGGTAATTTTGATATTACAATATTTATTATTTTGGTGACTTAAGAGGGTATGACAAATAAATTAAACAATTTAATGAGTTAGTTTAATTTAGAAATATTATTAGCTGTATGAATGGTTAACTTATAATCTTTGCACTAAAGTACTAGCAACTACATGTCAATAAATATAATAGTCACTATTTTAAGACACTTTAAAGGAAATACTATTTTGTATATAATTTAAAGTTTGCACATCATCAGTTTTTAAACATCCGTTATTCTTATGTTTTAATTTAAAGCAAGATATGAGTATGTAAAATATCGCAATTTAAATAAACTTAAAAATTAAAACAAAATGAATTAAAATATAAAAATAAAACAAATAATTATTTATCTTTAAATTTAATAATAATTGATAGTTTGCTCTAATATTATAACTCGTAACATTAAATTTTAACTGCTGAAGCAAATTTGCTATTGTGCATTAAATTATATATAAAAACAGCTTTTACTGAAAAATCATTTTATTAAAAAAACAAACATTAAAACCAATTAGATTATTAATCATCAAACTTGTCAATTAATCAAAATTAAAATCTAATCAATTTTGTATTTTTAACAGATGATTAAGTCTAAATACAACTACTTTGTGTAATGACAGAAAAACCCTTTAAAAAATAAGCAAGCAAAATACCTAACTATTATTATTTTTTATACAAAACTTAAAATACTGTACTGTACAATACTTATTAAAGCAGTCCCCTAAAGTAGGCTTTGATGATCATTTAAAAAATATATTACAATTTTTTAATAAAAAATGTAATTTATTTAATTCATCAACCATATCAGAATAAACTTGATCAAAACATGTTTTCAACTTACTCTTAAAACATCAGACATATTTTCTAGTAATTCATAAACAGTCTTGAACCCCAAATGCTTAAATGGTAATTTTACACCTTCATAGTTAGGGTATTCATTTAACATTTGAGAAATTGTCATATTACTCGGAGAGCTAGTTAAAATACTCCGTATAACCGTCTTTAAATACTTTAAATCTGGTTGTTCCATGATAGATAAATGAAATTGCTATAAAAAAAAATATACATATATTATTGTTATATTTCTAATTTTTGTATTACATGTAAAGAATATTGTCATATTTATAAATTTAAGTTATTTTTAAATTTCATATATTTATAACAATTTTATTAATAGGGAACAAAATAGATTAAACAAATGTTGAGTAATTTTACTTTGTGAATTAAAAATTATTAAGTAAATTGTAAATAAACCTTAATTGGTAAATTTAACAATGCTAATAAAATATTAATTTAATAATATCCAGAGTATTCAATTTATAGATTGATACTTAAATTATTAAGCAGCATTATTTTAATTTTATGTGTAATAACTAGATCTATATAAATTTAAATATCAATTATTATCAGCTAGCTTTAATATATATTATTGATTTAAAAAAAGTTATTACAAAATTGCTTATTTTTACCAATTAAATATTTCATTATATTTTTAAGTTTAATATTTAGTAAAATGAATAACTTTTATATACTAATCAGGGTTGGGCAAATTTCTGTATAAAAGTTTTATATGTGTCAACGTATTAAACATTTTAGATGGTATAAAATGTATAACACAATAAAATCTTATGTTTTTTTAAAGTATCATTAGTTAATAGTTATAGGTGTTATAATACATTATAATACATTTATTTATTTATATTAAATATTCAAAATTAAAATCTTCGGTAGAGTTTAAATGCTTTTCTTCAATTTTAAGTGCATAATAAACACTTAAAAATTGTTGTGCTCGTGTATAAAACATATTACGTATAATTGGACATTTAATACGTGAGGTATAATAAATATAATACATCAATTATACAATCAGGTAATAGGTATAATATTGCCCCAACCCTGACACTAATTATATCAATAGTGTAACTAAAGTGAAAATTTTAACATTTTGATAAAGAAAAAAGCTAGAAAGAATTCCTTAATTGTTTAAAAATATAGCTTATATAAGTTATTAATAACTTTTTTCTAAAGGTATTTCATAATGCTGATTAATATTGTATTAAATCATTTTAATACAATTTACAAATAATTTTTAAGTGCTTATTTACTGTAATATATTATTTACTTTTATTTGAAAATGTTATAATAAGATACAAAAAGTTTTAGAATAAATAGATGAAGAGGCCTTTGTGTAATACAACACGGCATGTTATACATGTAATAACAAACAAGTACCAATAAGAATATTAAAATTTTGCTAATAATAAATCTGAATAAAAAGTGTTGATAGATTAAATGTAGTCATAGAGAACATAAAATATTATAGATTTCAGTTATTAGTAGAGATGCCTATGATGTCAGTATAGCACTAATCGTTGTACAGAACCTATTCAGATCATCAAAATAAGCGTCATATAGAACAATGGTAGCAAATAATTTGAACACTACATGATAAAAATTACCTTTTTTTTTTCAAGCTTGTCATGAACAATATTATTTACATTATATTCAATGTAATAAGAAAAAAATTAAAGTAACTTCATTGTAAAATTAACGTAATAATATAAAAAGGTTAGTTTAGGTATAGAATATAATAACATTAGGTACTTTGTTAATTATTTATTTTTTTTTAATGTGATTTTTGTTTGATACTTGATGCCAATTTGTTGATATTTGGTTTATAAAAATATTTTAATTTTTCGTGTACCGTTATAATCTTTTAGCGAGCCATCTCGGGTACGCGTACAATGGATTCAAATCCCTAAAATTGAAATTAGTAATTGTACTAACTCAGATATACCTAGCATAGAAAATAAAAGAAACGTCTGAGATCTATTTAAATTATTTTTATTCATTGATTTTAGAAAATGGACTAAATGATAAACGAATAATTATAAAATTTTAAGATATTTTTATAAGATTGTACAAACCTCTAATCTGAATAATGTAAAATAAATCAATGAACTAAAATATAATGTGGTATCTATTTGAACATTCCAACTCGATATCTAAAATATTAAAAGAATTTAAACATTATATCCGTGCATCTATTTTGTTTTCATTGAAACAATAATATTGTAATCCAGAACTTCGACATTTCTGTCAAATAGGTATAGCAACGCACACCGAACGTCGTACACGGCAGATACACAATTCGCTTACACGTGAACGAAAGTACTTACATAATTACGTGTTCATATTTATAGGGTGTAAACCATAAAACACATTATATTATAATCTCCACAGAACCGATAATTCTCACGGCCGCCGTATAATCGAAAACGGTTTTGTAATTCGGTATTTAACAACCGTTTGTTTGATAGTGACAAACCAACGATTCATAAACAGTAAACACCATGCGCACGTGACAATTAATGAATAGTGTGTGAGTACCGATAAAGTGGGGCGCGGTAGGAATGTCTTGGAACGCCGAAAGATATGTGCGTTTCCATATTCCATGGGAATATGCCGAAAAAAAAAAAACAATATGTCGATACGCGCACGTCCGATCGGTGCGATCACCGATTGCCGCCGGAACGTGATTACTACGCAACAACCTGTTATCAGTATTTTTCCCGCGGTTCTATATCCAGTCGGTCTGCAGTTGTATTTCGATACCACGGTATATATGGAAGATAATCTAATAATCTAATAAAATAAAATAATATTATAGATATCTATTAAAAACGGTAGTCAGTACATATTTTATTGATTTGTGTAAAGTAAACGTTATTTATAACAAAATTGATTAGTTAATTAATTAAAATTATGTCCACATACAAAGGAAATGTGTGTGCTGCTGTTAATGCACGAAAGAGGCGATCTCCGTGCTTAAGGTATAGTTTTTTTAGATTTCCTAAAGATCCTGAGCGGTGATATTTCAAGTACAAAATTGTTATACATAAAAAAATGAATTTTAAATATAACAATTGTTTATATGTAAAAACTCGATTAATTTTTGTGATGAACCAAAATTGTATGAAGTCAAAGGGCAACTGTATAGTTCATATTATAGGATCTGTAGCATGCATTTTACTAATGACATGCTTAAAATAAATGTATCAGGAAAACAGTACCTTACAACCAATGCTATTCCTACCTGCAATTTGGATAGTTATATTTTATTAAAATGTACTTAGGTGTACATAACTTGTTGTTTATTTTATATACCAAAACATTAATTATACATTTTATGATGTTACTTATACTATAATATAATAATAATATAATACTGTTTTTCTATTTAGTAATTAAGTATAGTTATGTATTTTAATATTATTTAAATATAATATGTGTAGGCACATAATATTAAGTATTTATTTTGTTATTAAAGAGACTTAAATAAAATATATTAATATTGTATTTAGACAAAAATAAGAATTGAATTTTTTGTAGTTATCTTATTTACTGTCAATTGTCTTGCTAATCAGTTTTATTTAATTTTAAGTCATCCGTAACTGTGAGGACAATACTTGTATGAATTTGCATATTTTTATTGATTGGTCAAAAAATAGCTAGTTTATACCGACATTTGTTTCATAACCTAACGATGCAGTGTATGAAATTTTATTTTCCATATTATGGTTCTTTTGCATTTTCAGGACATATTTTAAGATTTTGTACATTTTAAGAGCATAGGTATTTATGATTCTTAAGACTCGGCTAATCGAGAATCACTCATAAAAATTATTATGGATAATTTAATTTAAAAATAGATAAGATAACTAATCTTAATAGATAACCGGAAAAAAATGTCCAATTTATATTGCATGACAATATCACATAAAAGCGTAATATTGTATATATTGTAATATATTTTATTTTATTGCAAATCACATGAAATGAATTTATCATTTGCAATACTTAATTTATCATGTTTTGTAAAAATATGTATTTACAAACAAATCCCAGCCCTATAGTAATAACCATTGCTATTACACTTATTAATATGGACACGGCTACGGCATTGTCGGACGTCGGGAATAGGATCCTGTTTTCACAATCACAAGACATCCGCTTTTTGGCCAACAAAATCAAGGAGAGAGAAACGATAATTCTCAGTTTCTCACCTATCACTTGTACAAAATAAACTTCTGTGCAATACCAACATTTAAATAAGAGTGAAAAAAAATGCAATAAAAATAAAATCGTTGTTAACAAAGTTACCAGTTGTATCAGCTGACAAATAAAAAAAAAATTTTAATCTCAAATAATAACCTTAGAGTTAATTAATTATATAAATAAATAAATTAATTGGTGTTGGTATTTATGTACATTATTTATATTAAAGTATTATATTATTATATCTAACCGTGGCCTGAATATATAGATTAAGCTTCGACTTCAAAAGTTTTAGACTTTTCACCGCCTTCCTTAATATTGTCTTTATCGCCCACGCTATCTTAATAGACAATAGTGTTATTATCGCCTAAAGCTATTGATGATAAAATCTTGATTAACATTTTAACGGACGCAGCGTCCGACTTCCGTAAAATATTAATTCGTGATTAATCTACCTATTAAAGCTAATGAAACAATGAATAACAAATTTACAAATGCCACCTCCTGGTCATCACAGGCTGGTTATTTACTATCCAGTAAAGAGTAAAGACGAGTGATAAGAGCATGCACGCAGTCGTCTTGGTACTTTAGTAGAGTTTCAACTATTTCAAGCAAACCCTCGTAAAAAGTTATACAAATTAAACCTAACCTACTAATTATTATGCATACAAATGTAACTGTGTCTAAATAACATCAATCCTTTTTTTGTTGTTTATTGTGTAATTCAATTTATTAATATTTTAAGATGTACCTATCTATGTATATATTTCTACAAATATAAATAAATTAAATATTATTATTTAAAAATGCTATGAATTTAAGTAACATGTCTACATTTTAAGATTCATCAGTATACTTAAAAAATATACTATATAAAAAGGTCAATATTATTACCTATTAAGTACCTATACTGTATAATATTTTAGTTTCGAGTGTTTCGATAATACCTTTTAAATACAACAAAATATAAAAACCTATTTTTTCAAAAAATGGAGTTGCGTAAAATATTCCTGTTCTTCCATATTTTATTTTAGTTTTTCCTAAATTAGTTATTAGTTATTACGAGAAATATTCACTTTTGGCCTTTCATAACAAATGCAATTTAGTGCCCCTTGGCCAATTTGATTTTTTTTTTATCGAAACTTATGTAACTCAACGTGTTAAGTACGATGGTGCAGAATTGCAAAAAAGCTCGGACTTAATTTTGAAGTTATAGCCTTTGGAACGATATGACGACTGAACCAAAAGTACAAAGTATTTAAATTTAATCGAATCAATTAAATTAATCTTTAAACAATATTAGTAGGTAGGTAGTAATTATATAAAAATATAATATATTATCGTAGTATTAGGTACGTTTTATTCGCAAAGTACACAAATACTACGTGTCTACGTTAATTAAAAACTTATTTATCCAAATTATTTATAAACAGCAGAACTACGCTAAAATAAAACTACGTATAAACCTATATATATATATATATATATATATATATATATTATGTTAATTATTATTATTAAGAATAATTATTGAATAAAAAATCGTTAATTTTTTTGTAGACTTACTGGACTTAGTCATTTTTTGGGTAAAAATTAGAACTGTTGAGCAGTGATACCCACGTTACCACTCGCCCGCTGCGCTTGCTCGGACAAAAAATCGAAAATATCCCTTGACTTGTTGTGTAAAACTACCTTAAGTAGGCCTTGGAGTTAAAAAAAAAAAATGCGAAAATTACAAAAACCGACCAACTTCAAATGACTATACATTTAGGGGCACGGTAAAGTAGAAATATACAATAATAACATTTCGATTTTTTTTTTATTTGTAAAATATGTTTGAAAACTTACCAATTTTTTCATGCTGCAAAGTTATTGTAGGTATCAAACACTACTTCGAGGTGAAATGATGCTCAAAAATACGTAATTACCAAAAAATAAAATAAAAATTTATGAAAAGCGTGATAAATTATAGCGTATTGGGTATGCGTAAAAAATTCAAAATTGCTAATTTCCAAAGGCCATAACTTCGAAACTACGAAACTCGTAAGTTCGAGCGACAAATTCTGATTGCGCCATCGTAGCCATAGTACTTAACTTGTTGAGTTACATGTAACATTTGGCGAGGGTAAATTAGATGTAAAATATACATTATGCCTAATAATGTATCCATAATAGGTAGGTACTATAAATTGTGATGTATGCTGTGTTAATTTGAATTCAGTAATAAACCATTGTAAACAATGTCAAACAATTCTGAGCAGACTGTCTTTTTGGTAATCAAAGTTATCAAATAATTACAATTTTAACTTAAGTTCATAATATGAACTTTAAATATATATTATTTCTTCTTGGTATTTTTGATTATTTTGATAATTTTCAATTTTACCTCCCAAAAGCATCCAATAAATTCAAATTTGTATAATAAACCTCCATCAAAGTTTATTATCAGAACACTTTTTTTATTAGAATTTGAGTATACTGACTTTCCCATCTTAGGTATTTTCCATGTCTTATTTAACGTCGTTATTATTTTATCTAGCCACTAAAATAACAACTTGTAATACTACATATTTTTTCAGTATAGGTATTTAAAATTTTTAAATGTATAAGTGGCAAGTACATGCATATTCTGTGTTTTTTGGGCTTTATACCCTCTGATCTAATTATAATGGCTTAATAATTTTGTCTTATTAGGTATTTCTACGTATACGCATTGTTATCGTAACTCAGAGACAAATTAATTAAGTTTTTCCACGGTCGTATAATAGTATTGTATATTAAGGTAAAATAATATTATAGCGTATACTGTAATTGGCGTACTTTGAAGGTTTATACTATTTTATACATATAAATACAAAATTATTCATCTGTAACTCATATTTTTAGATCTCTCTGTTATCGCCTTTTAAAGCAACGGTAAATAACATTACTACAGCCAACTTTGAGGATGGTTTCTTGAAGAAAATAGGATCTAGTATTGATACTTTTCTTATCTTTTTTTGGGGGAGGGGGAGGGAGATAACAAAATTATCATAATTTTCCAAATTATCGAGAAAAACTAAAATACCAAAATATAGAGAAACAGGAATATTTATGCAAAACCCGTTTTTGTGTTATAATTAAAAAATTAACAACCGTTAATACTTGAAATTTTCACTAAATTTGTGTATAAGTATTTAATAGATACTTAGATCATCATCTCTTTACACATATTATTATTACTTATTATCTTATATTATCTATTTGTATATACTTATAGGCGTTTATTTTGTTTTGCGATCATATTTTCTGAGTAAATAGTTTCTATAAATGAGTTGATTTTTTAATTATTAATAATTTAACTACTATTGTTAAGTAGGTACCTACCATTAAACCCAGTCACTCAGATACTGAATTATCTACAAATGCACAGCAATTATAATTACATATTTATTTTAATGTTAAATGAAGAGATTAAGTCAAATTATTTTAAAAATAATCACCAATCCATTATAAGGTTACGAATGTTATCTAAAAATGAATTACTTCGTAATTAAATAATTCTTATTAGTTTGAGTTAGCTGCTCATAAAATCTTAACTATTATTTTTTCTTTAAAGTTTTGGCATATTTTAAATAAATATCTAATTCCATTATACGTTAATCAACATTCTGTTGAGACAAATGGCTCATTAAATATAAATAAATAATAACGTTATCTATATTATAAATAGTAGGTATGGTTTTTATATTATAAATCAATCACCAAAAGTAAATAAAATTTAAATTTTAAAAGCGGACAGCAGGTTTTTGTATTCCTCATTTTTTATCCACTTTGGCATCAGATTCTAAATCAAATTTGGATTGTTATATAGATAGTAGATATTAACCGTAGTGCCAGCAGGCAACAGGGTATATCATTTCACATTAGTCTATATAATGTCGTATAAAAAAAAATCATTATCGAAATGTATTGAATTCAAGTCTCAAGATATTATATGGTTCATTGACTATGTATTTTTGTCAAACAAAGTTTTGAAAAGAATAAAACCATGTTAAGTATATTTTTTATTTGTTAACAAAATAACAAATCTTTGTATTACAATAATGATATAAATATTATGCATAAGGTAAAATATATATTCTATATAATCTAACGATTTTAAAATGATCTGATGAATAATAATCAGTTTTCTTAACTTAACATTTAAAATGCGATACTTTAAGTTTCTTTAAATTCTTAATTGTATTAAAAAACGTGTAATAACAGGTAATATGTTGACACATTTAAAATATAATAAATTTAAAAAAAAGATATTTAATAAATTTATAATCGTATTTTCTGCATAACTTACAGAGGTACCTATCATTTAAGTCAAAACAGTCGTGCTTAAAAGTTAAGACATCATTTGTCCAATAAATGAATAAAGCTATATCTACGTAGTTTTATTAAAATTATCGGAAAAATTCTAAAAATCATTTCTACATAGTAAATTTAAATATAAAATAATATAGGTGATATATTTTATGTAATCGAGATAATATTATTACATATCATATTATAATATTGTTTTTATGTACAAGGTTGTAGGATACCTATAATATATGTTATGTTGTTTTAATAACGTTTATTACATATCCTACTTTATTTATTATTCCACAATGATCTGGGTAGTGTGTACTTGAATGTCAGTATATATTATAAACATGATGACATGACGTGTCATGTATATAGTATAAAACAAAAAATATTCCTAAAATATATATATATATCAGTGGCTATGATTGTCGTGTATTACCTACATAGTATCTATACATATATGTAGATATTATTGCATTATATAACTGATATAAAGTGCTGTAAGTACCTATACATTATATTTACGTTATACAACCACTAATGAAGCAAATAACAAGGAGTTTTTATTGTGTCAAAGAATTTGCAAGACACGTCGTATTCCCAAGATGAAATAAAGTAAATCTATGTTTTGTAAATATTGTGTACCTATTACCTACCTGTATGATCCATGAAGACATTGGATGTGCAACCACAATAATAGGTGTGTATATAATAATATATAAAATTATAATAATGTTAAATCATACACGGAAGTCTCAAACCGAACAACACGATTCAAAAATATACTTGGGCACCTATTATAAATCCATAATATTGCAAATTTACAAATCGTATAATATCATTAAATTACCTATACACATTTGGAAATAATTATTAGTATAAGATGATAATAATCGATGACAATGATTAAAGTTATTAAGTTCTGAGTGTAAATAAAAAATAGTAATTTAGTATTTTTGTAATTAGATATGTAATGAGTTAAAAATAAGAAATAAAGTTATTGTATGGGAAAGTATTCTAAATGTTAATTATTTATTATGTATTTCTAACTCATCACTTCATATAATAAGTTACGGGGGATAGGTACGATGGTTTTTCCTTCCAAATAAATAAAAGTATTGGAATGTTTGTTATGTAAAATTTTTACTTACCTTTCGAAGAACCCACTGGCAGAAAACTGTATCTTGTATGACTTGAAGTACTGTTGAAGTTGACTGACCAAAATAATGAGAGGTATATTGGAATGTTGTAAATGAATAAATCGGTGAAGATAATTACGGTAAATTGAATTTATTTTTGCTTATAAAAAATGAACACATATAAAATTTACAAATTGTTAAAAACATAACATTGGATGAACTACTGGATGACAGCGCCGTGTTGATTGTCGTGTGGGCTTTTATAAATGTTGATAGCCGCCTTGTACTCGACTTTGCGACTTCGGACCTTACTTATTTCCGTGATACCATGAATGAATTGTTATAATATGTACTAGATAATTTATGTTTATAAAGCTGCAAAGATTATGATTATTTACTGTCCAAAATCTAAGAGTGAGTTAATTATTAGTAATTTATTTAATGTTTATACAATTGTATAAATAATATTCTATTTATTTTCTTTAATCTAAAATTATTTAATAACTAAAGATATTTTATTTGTGCAGCTGTATTGACATTTTATTATAATTCTAAGTAATGATATATCATATGTATATATCATTACAGATACTAGTTGTTAAAAAAAATAAAAATATTGGTCATAATATGTATAACTATATATGTTGTTTTCATAAATATATATATATATTTGACATTTCAAAACGAAGTAACAGCAACAAAACCACAAAATATTTGTTTGTTAATAAATGTTAACTACTTATCATAGGTGCATTAAAAACTGCGCCTACATCATATACAACCACATACTAGGTACATTCTCGTATTATTATGAAACAAACTATTTTCGTATAGTCAGTGATTCCTACTGATACAACAGCATACCTATATACCTATATTACATGTGTACCAATTATTTGAAATTGCAATAGCTATACGTTTATATACTTATTACTTTATAAATAATAAATTATGAATTCGACTATTGCATGTACACAAAACATAAATAGTATATAGTATTGACTCTATACTATAGAGTATAGACTATGGTCTATTTGTCTAAGGCAGGGGCGTCCAAACGGTCGATCGCAAACGATTTCAAAGTCGATCGTGTTAGAATTTATTTTTAGGCTACTCACATGAAAATTAATCATGGTGGTTAGGTTTTTTATGGAAGTCGATCCTCAAAGGTGAAGTATATTTTAAAAAAAAAAATTGGCCGCCCCTGGTCTATGGTATGAGAAATAGGTATATTTGATAGCAAGTAGTAACAATATACATTGACATAAAATACGTACCTACTGTATGTAATTACGTAATAATTAAACATATAGGTTATAGCCGTTATATATGTATATTAGATAAATCAGTTTGTTATTGTCGGAAAAAATAAAAAAAGGTTTCTATTCTTTTTTTACAAAATAAGATTTTAGCTTAATGTTTAATTTTGTTAGGTATTAACAGAAAGTAACGGCTGGTACCGAATTGATTCCCGAGCTCCAACCCCACGTGCCGAATAGGTTCCCGTTTAAAAAAGGTATTTTATTAAGTTGAGCAGAATTAGTTTCCGTTTAATTACGCACATTTTCCTTCTCAATTTTACATGCTCGGGACTGTCAACTTAAAAGTAGGCTTAGTTAAAAATTTGCGTTAATGAGTGTTATAAAAAAATTATATAATATATAAAATTTTAAATCATTGATTTGGAAGTCAACTAGTCATCACTATTTAAAATTGTTGATTTGCAAATTTGAAGCAAACTTTCTTTAAGTATTCAATTCGCGTAAGCTTTTCATTAATGTACTCAGTCATACAATTTTCCAAGTATTTGTTATTTCTTTCCAGTTTGCTAGTAAGTTTCCTAATATTATTAGGTACTTCGAAATTTAATATAATTTAATGTTTAAAGTTTCCATAAAATAAAATATATTAGGATGGACACTTGTAAATTCTGTATTCAGCTTTGAATGGAATGATTTGCAACAATTTGTTGTTTAATACTTTTATCAAATCTAGCCCAAACACAAACGGGAACCAATGCGGTTACTCGTTACTCCCAAAGTAATAATTCAAGCATAATATAACTGTTTGTGAGTGTACATTATTTTTTTTTTACGTTTTTATATTAAATTTGTTACTTAAATTAGCCATTAGGTATTATACGTTATATCATACATTTAAAAATTTATTGATTTTTACAACTGTTACAACTTATACAGACTATACTTATAAAAATATAAAATTGTAGATACTTTATTATGATTTTTATTTTTAAATTGGTACAAAAAAGTTGTTTTAAAAAAATGTCAACACAATACCTATCTACTTTTCCTTAGGGCTTATAGATACACTAAATAATTGGTTGAAAAATATTCAAAAAGAAATTCCTATAGTCTCTGTCGTTTCAGGATTCATCTAATAATGACTTTTTAGATTGCTGTAATGACGAATACTTATTAAGCACTAAACTGCTGTAGCATTTGTACCTATCTACTTAATTTATCCATAATACTATATAAAGCACGTGCTATTAACTGCAGTCCGCAGATTCCAGATGCCTATACCAGCTACCATCATATCGTGGGCATAATAAATGATATCAATATACATTATATTATACTGATATTAGTGATATTGTGTTTGTGTACACTGTATCGCAAAATTATATTTAATAATGCATTAAATATTCATAATACGTTAAACATCAACTTTCGTGTTCTTTTTATCCGACAACAACATACGATTAGCAATAACCAATTAATAACCATGCAGTATTGATGATTTGATGTGAAAATTAACTCGTATCTGTGTTTTGCACTAAATATCCATGGGAGGTATACCTAAGTGAGTTGTAAATATATATACTCATCCTTTTAGTCACACACGAAGTCACCGTACATTTATAATTTATGGAATTAAAACTTCTGTGTTTTTTACTTTTTTCTACGACCATGTGTAATCATGCATATAATCACCGTAATTAATATAACGAATTGTTATGCAATTTGAATTCGCAGAAGATAACCTTCACGCCCGACGGCTAATATAATATTTAAAATTTTTTTATGAATACAACGTTATAAAATATAATAGAACTTGTATGGGTATCCCGACATACCGTATACCAGATACCGCAGCTACTATATATAGCTAATAAGCAATAAAATAAAACTAATAAAATAACATGTAAAAGTCTATATTATGCAGCTTGTCGTATACCTATTCGCGTAGTCGTGTCTCGTATAGTAACGAAATCTAATAAAATATATTTTAAAATATCATCATAGTAGATTTAAGTTATACATAAATATATGATTAACGCGAGTTTTATGATTTGTGAAAATAAATGTATTTCAAAAATATCTTCATGAATATATATATATGTATAAAGGTAATGTCTGTTTAACTGTGACAAAATCACAACTCTCACTGTTACATAACAATTTATAGTTGTGTAAATAAATGATAATTATGAAATGAATTTTCTTGTTAATGTACCAACTAGAATGAAAAAAAAATTCATTTAAACAAATCCGGGATAGTAAATAACAAATATACCTATATAATAAAATAAACGTATATAACTATTATAGTGGAGTATGGTGTGACTGGGCGTTATAAAGTCGAACATATAGATACCTCATCGTAAATTTAATAAAATTATATTTGTTGATTGTGCGCTGCATTTGAGCAATTATTATACCAGCAATTTATTGTATCGTCTATCGACGACAAGCATTTATTTTAAGCAAATAAAATCACTATCATAAATGGCCATTGTAATTAATTTTTAATCCACTAAACGACGCGCGTATTGTGCAGGAATCAGTTTTAAGGCTATAGTAGCCAATACATAAACTATTCTGAGAGACCGTCGCACTAGTAGCTACCTATATAATATAACATAATACCTGTACTGCGTTAATAAAATATTTTAATATATCATAAGTCTTCAAATGATCATCGAGACTGAAATTAATGTGAATTTCATTGGCAATAAAGAAGACCATAAACAACTACTATATAACAATATACATACCTCTATATGTATAATAAGATATATTTAATGTAATGTACACACAGATAATAAACTTAAAGGCTAAATGGCTAATTATTATACGCCGATACCACTGTATAATAACAATCTGGCATTAGATACAGTCTTTTGTTCAATAAAAACTTGTCGATTTGCTCGTTACAGAACGGAGCATAATATGCGGCGAATGCCGTTTATCCGGTTGAAATGACAGTAAACCATATTGAAAACAATACATTACACCGACCTATAGTGATGATTATATATCTGCATTCCACATTGTGTACCTATGCATAATTGTTCGGGACAAATGAGGTGATCGACGGATACGACCGTCGATATTTTATAATATTATTATTGGCTGTACGTTTGAAGGTATCTACGTCAGCATATAATAAAAACTGTATGATAATAAATCAATTTTCAAATAATATACATCTTTATCACCATCATTGGGACTATTATACCTATCCATTGTACCAGAAATAAAATGAATGCCGTAGATACTTTATCATGTCAACTGTTGCACACATTAATACATTATATTGTTGGCAGAAATGTAGGTAGGCTAAGTTATAATAATGATGTATATATTATATTATTATAATTTATATTTTATTGTACACGTCATGTGTGTGTTTTTTTACACTTATATTATAATAACACAGTATTGTGGCGTGGCGCATTATATATACATATATATATAAATATATGATGTTATTAACATTATTCAAAAGCGAAAAGAATAAAGTTACAACAATAATATTATGTAAAAACTAACATCGCACAAAATACATTTATCAACTTGTCAGCATCGGTGATTTTGAAATGAAGGCCCATCATCGTTAGTCCGGAAATTACACCGGACAACGCAGTGACCAGAACCTAACAATTCCGACTGCATAGTCATTCCATTCTGTTAATGATTTGTATTTTGTTTAGCGGTTTCATAGAATTCGTTTTGACGGTCACATGCGACCCATATAAATATTAAATAGAAACTAAATCAGATGTTTTCGATATGAGTCGGCAGGAATTTAAATAAAAACCAAACACGGGAATTTAATATGCTAATAAAAAACTTACATAATATAACCTATAGCCTTACCAAAATTACTTAATATATTATGTTTTGATTTGTAATTTACTAGCTTTATGTAATTATAGTTATCCCTTCGTTTTTATATAAGATAAAATTGCATGAATTACGATTAATGTCAAAACTACATAATAATATGTTAATATTTCGTCTGTAAAATATATGTAAATATAAAAGGATATTATTACCTATATGACTTGGAAATACAATAATATCAATTAATAATTATATAGTTTAATTTTTTTATGTGTTTTGATTATATTGTGTAGTATACTGGTACACTATAGGATACCCAACCAAGTAACCAACGTAATACTTATTTTATTTATGAATATTTAACTTTATTGTCGTACATACTGAGAACGTGCAGATGTAGTAGGTAAACATAATAATATAACGTACATATTATGTGTCATGAACTGCGAATTCAATTCTATGCAGACATGCAGTGTGATTCACCAAGCATATTCATTCCCATTTTTCCATTTAATCATAAATGTATAACTAACTCATATTTTTTAGAATTTTTAAGTATACTAAGGAAAATAATTTAAATGTTTATACCATCAAACAATCAAAATAGTATCCTGTGGAGATATAAATTATTATTTTGCAAATTAAATATTTACTATAGATTTTATACAAAAGATTTTTGGAAAATGTTGATGTATTTTTATAAATCTAAATTTGAACGAATAGTTTCTGAGTATAATTAAAATGTATAATATACTAAGGATAATAATAATATAGTCCTTGATGTAAAATTGTTTTATACAATTATTAAATATTAGAAGATTAATCACTAGTATTTTCAAATAATCATAACACCCATATATTATCGAAATGGTATCGCTTATTGTATATCCTTAACATGCAATGACATAATAATTAAAAAATTATAGTCGTTTGAATTTTGATTATTATTAGGCACATTAATATTTTAAAAAATGTCATATATATGTATTTATAAATAAATAATAAAAAAATGAGGATTATCGTTAGAAAACAAGAAATTTGATTAAAACAAAATTTATTAATTATTTCCACTTTGTTATAAAACACTATTAACATCTTCGTGTATCTATAATCTATATATTAATAATTTTATGTATTTTTTTCTTCTTTTTGTTTTTTAAACCATAATATTATATACCTGTAATGTTTATGTACAAAAGGGCTCAACCCGTATATTCTAAAATGAAATAAAATAAAAAATAATATAAAATAATATAATATGTATTTGAAAATATGGTCTTTATGAGTATACTTTACTAACCTTTCATTAATCAGAATAAATACATTATTAAAGGAAAACACGAAGGTGACCATACTATAGGTGAACGATCATTCTGTATATTGACTATATTGTATAGCACACCAAAAACATCCTGGATTCTATATTCTAAGACTATAATAATTAATATCAATTTGGTAATGTAACTAATTATTATTATTGCTGGCATTGGCGGGCTAGTATGAGACATTAATAAACAGTAATAGTGTATTAAACTTTATATATATATATACATTTTATATTTGATGCCCATATATCACTGTGTGTAATATGTTTAATGTATATATAGTATATAATATATTATAAGATCCGCCTACATCTCAAATTGTGTATACAGAATACCCCGTCGTATCCCATTTATATATATAGGTACATACATTTAAAGACACGCGTCACGCCACGCATACCATATGCATACAATCACGTTCACAAAGCCACAGAGACAAAGAAATTAAACATTCTCTGTGTTGGAGAAATATTCGATATTGCATATTATCGAGGATGTGTAATTATTCAAATCAGGTTATGCGCTGCAGGGGCGGACTGTACCGAATGGCGGGAGGGAAAATCTGCCCATCTGGGCCGTCTATCGTTCGGTATAATATATACGATTTTAAAACAAAATTTTAATACACGCACGTGTATACCTAATATTACCCATCGTCAAGGCTGAGCAAATGAACGATTTTTTTTAACTCCAGTTAAGTTTATGTATAAAAAAAGTATTAAGAAGTTAAAAGTTACCCTATTTTTTTAACTTCGTTAAGTTAAAAGTGAATGGATCTTATGACTTAAAAATAAATAAATATCGTTTAATTAAATTTGATTTGTTATGATTGACAACAAAAATAGTATATACCTTAACTCAGAAACATTTGCGTCTGTGAAAGAGACGTGGATTTATTTACGTTGAAAGTCCAGTTTCTGGAAAATTCGTCTCCCAATTTTTTCTATAAAGGACATGCATATAAAGTTAAACCTATAAAAAATTATACTTGGGGAAAAAAATTTCATACTCTGAATCCTCCACTTTGTGATCTTACATGTGCTCCAGGACAGAAGCAAAATAATTATAGTTATCAGCAAAATCGATGAGAAAAAAATGATAGATATATTTTTATTTAGATGCCATTAACATAGAATACGATTATTTATTTTAAAATGTTTCTTTTTTTAAAAAAAAAAAGTTATAAGAATTAAGTTTCTAAAAAAATGTGATATAAAAAAGATTAGATACCTATTTTTGTTTATATTTAATAATTTAAATGTATTAATATAATTGTAAATTATTTCTAAGCAAATATTACAGAAGGAATACTTAATTATTTTTAGGTTATTATATTATAATGTTAAACGTGTTATAATATTGTATAGACTATTAAATAATATGAGTTCTTAGGTACTAGTCACAATAAGCTATTAAATTATAAATAAAAAATATTACTTTTATGCATAAACAAATTTTATTTTCACATCAAATAATTTTTTGTTTAAAAAAAACCTGATATGCTGTCCAAATTAACTATATTAATTTTAATTTGATAATTTATGTGAGTCGTATGTCGCCCAACTTTTTTGTTGACTTTGGATAATTTTTAACTTTAAAAAATATATACACCACCGATAGTCTTGCTATAATTAAAATTAGTATCAATTACGAGTATATTAAAGATTATTATAGATACCTATTAATTTGACCCACAATCTTACATTTTTAGCCTCTGACCTTCTTGACCCACGATTTTTATAATCATGTTAGTATAAAATTATATTTTTATAAAATGGGAAACCTGGTTATTCACGCCGATTCAACTATAGAGTATATTGCTATACATGTTTATACCTACGCGGCTACACGTAAAACCCGTATTGAAGCTGCAATTATATAATATGTAATCTGATTTATTATCAAAGTGTTTTGTGTTTACATTTAACAAAATACAAATTGTTACTTCATAAACACGTTGCACAAGGTACAACAGTAGTTATTACAATAACAATTACAATATTCAGCATATATTATAATGATATCTTGTTAATTACAATCGAACAGAATCGTAGTACATATTACTATATTATTTAATAGGACAGACATGTTCTATAGCCTACGTAGGTACCTCAAAATGTATAACCATCGCCGATACGGCTATATCTCTTTTTATACTTTATCATTTCCAATATAATTATTGTATCTACGTCTATACTTTTACTTATGCCTATCTACTTTTATTACTATTACATATTATAATTAAATACTTTTTAATAGTACAGTTAAATATTTAATTAATTATTATCTAATTTTTTTTTTTTTTAATTCAATTATTTTTAGTTTAGGTAACTACTAACTACTTATACTATCAGTTGTGACTTAAGAGTTACCTACTCATTATTCAGGCAAACGCATTAAAACATAAGTGCTTATTACAGTAGGTATAACATTTAAGCTTTTTGAAATATTTTTATTCACTCATATAGATGTTGGGTAAGCGTACCTATTATAGAGAACGAAAGAAAATTAAATATAATCTTATGATAAAACAGAACATAACAATTCCAATTATTTATTTTTATATTTTACTATGTAGGTGCTCACAAATTACTTTATTATATTATTATAAAAATAGCTTATAGGTACTTGAGTATAATAATAATTGATAACTTATAAGCTATTATATAAGTACCTTCTCACTGTTTTCGTCATTTTTGGTTAACTATAGTTAATCAGTAATTTTAAATTCTATAATATGTAAATGTATAATAATTAATAATGCTTAGAATTGTCAAATGGTAGAATTGATTTTATTTTATTTTCGGCGTCAAGTAGAACTATTGAGGGATTTCTATAAAGTATTAATATATGCCTTTTTTTATTGTGATGGAGATTACTTTATGGAATAGTTTAATAGTGATTCATATACTTTCCACATAAACATATAATAATTGAAACACAGTACACAGATGGTACTATAATACGAAATCAATTCCACAAAAAACATTAATATATTCAATAACAGCGATAAAAACATCAAAACACATTTATGGTACAATTATCTCCAACATTTCGTTGTAAATAATTTAAAAAAATTGTTTTTTATTTTATCTTTATGAATTCGATAATTTGTAATTGCTTTAATATAGCATTTGAAAATAAAAATGAAGCAAGATGAGTGTCCAACAGCCAATATTTGTTATTATAGTTATACATTGCTCGTGGAAAGTATCTATTAGATTTTAATAGAAATTTTAATTTAGATACTCATTACTGTATGTTTATATCATATCATTTTTACCAACAAAATATACGCGTTCGGGTATTTTATTATATAGAATTTTATTTTTGAAATTTATAATATTACAGATTCTAGGAATTTTGATTCAATCATTACAAATATTTAAATATTCTGGTACTGCTGTATCTGATCTTATGTTAATTATTACTACCCAGTTTTAAAAAGAGAAATTATTCATGTCTCATGAGTCACTAGTTACAACTCATAATTTCGCAATCAAAGGTAGGTACATACTAAAATATCATTTACAAAAAAAATTGTATTTCCAAATCATATGTATACAAAATACTTATAACATATAACAATATTATATTATACATATAATTATCATGGTCCGTGCGTTAATATTTTGTACAAAATTGTAATTAAAATGTATCCATGGTAATAGTAGAATGTAAGTGCTTAAATAATTTTTTTATTAATTTATAATATTTTTATAAATTTCATAATACCTACTGTGTCACCACGTCGGGTGCTTTCTAATAGCCGTTAAGCCCCGATGGACGATGAACGTATTCTTTATGCTGGTCTTCTTTTGAAATAGGTACTATTAGGTTAGCTAATAGCTATACTATTTTATTTTTCAAATTGAAACGTGTATGTAAAGAAATTGTATTTACCTAATACCTAAATGTTATTAAAATTTGTTGTATATGTCAATAAAATAGTTTAGATAATACTCGTATACGAATATAATAGTGAATCTGTAAGTATCGATTGTCTTAATTATTGTAAAGTATTCGATTCAATTCAAAATTAATTTAAAAGTCATATCTTTGTGAATGGTAATCTGTTGTTACTTTATTACTTACGATATTAAAACAATACTAAACAATAAAAAAACGTATAGGTACATACTAACGTACCTAGTTTACCTATACGTGACATTATATATTTGTTTTACATCATACGGTATAGCAATACAGTTTGTTTGCATTTTAAAACTATTATCAATTATAATTTTACTGTTTTCGATTTATTTCAAAAAATAATCTTAGAAAAATAAAGATAAAAGTGATAGAAAACTTAGGTTACGGCGAACAAAATATGTAGGTATGCTAAGCTTTTACATAAATATCGGTATACAACATCGAGACATGTATTAAATTGTCGATTGCATGCGCGATGCGCTGTAGGCATTTTATAAGATAGCTCATGTGTTAATGTTAATCTTAGATCATATAATACATTATTTAAGATGCTGATGCAGGAACACCTATACATCTGTGACCATGGTGTATTGATTTATGCACTGGGCGGAACAAATCACACGTCCACAAAGTGTATACAATTAGTATTTAACCGATCTAATTGATGTGTATTGATGTTATCAATATTTATGCCAGTGAGGTGGTCTTCAACATTCATTTTTTTTGGTCATTAAACCATTTAAGAAATAAATAATACCCATCAATCATTATTGACGTTATATCGCATATATCACATATGAGCAACTGTCCTTCGCATCAAAATATATTAGAAGGTAAATATAGTTGAGTGATTTTTTTTTAATTTGTAACGTAAACACTTACGATTTAACACTTAATTATTTCCAAGTATGACTTCGACGGATGTTTTATTCGCATAATTTAAAAATGAAATAAAGGCCACATTAAAATTGTTCATCGTGACATCCTTGAACTTTTTTAAAAAAAAACATACCGATACCTATTTATTTTAAATAATTTACAGCATATTAAATGCGTAAGTATATATTATATATAATAAGTAACTGAATTCTATATTATATTGAAAATTTTGAAACAAATTAAAATCATATTTATTCACAATTGGTATACATTCCCATATTGTAAATTTATAATTTGTATTTAGGTATATTATGTACAGTATAGAATCTCATTAATTCGGACTAATTGGGGCTCTAGGTTGTCCGTTTTAATGAAAGCCCGGATTAAACAAAATAACCAAAATACGTGTATTATAGATTTAAAAATATGTATTATAATTTATAAGGTGGTACAAAATATAGTATTAGGCGAATAGAGGAAAATTGAATGACAACAGTGGCGTATCCGGGGGGGCACACACTGTCTAAAATGTTATAAGACATATATTGTAATATGCGTTCATGTATACAAATAAATATAAATCTTTAAAATAAAAAATAGTAAATACGGCCAACGATGGGGGCCATGGCCCCTGTGGCCCCTCCCCTGGATACGCCACTGAATGACAATATTTAAATAGTATTTAATCGCGATAACATGTAGAAAATTTTTGGAACTTGTTATAACTTGTATTTTAGAATAAAATAAACTCGAAAACAGCCTTAATCAGCTGTCCGGTATAATGGGGTCCGGATTAATGAGGTTCGACTGTATATAATATATGGGTACAAATAGATTGCACAAGATTTTCAAATAAAAACGCAATTTAGTCTTACGAAAAATTGAACGTAACTATCATCTCATCGTCAAAGTATATCTGCATCTGTATAGGTATATTCGTTGCGTCAGATGATTTTGGATTATTCGTGTTAATTAAAAATCGAGGGTTAGATGTTTCTGGAGCAGACGTTTTCGTGATTCGCACGCCGATTGCTGATAATGTATTATGACTAAAGAGTGTCTATATAAAAGCGAATATCAATAATGGTCGTTATTGAATACACATTATACATAAGTATATCAAAATTATGTTTTATTATGGATTGGCAATTGCCGATGGTCACGAATCATATATTATATATATACGCCATCATCAAGTGTCTATCTATAAGTTCTATATATATACACACCACCGTCGAGTATACTCGAGTGCCTATACATATACATTATACATGTATTATGAAGATATACTGGGTGATTAGTTTAACAGTTAACGTTCATTATCACGTAAAGTATCGGTGTTTTTTGAAAATAATTCAAAATCATTACGATAAAACATATTTTTCCAAAAAAAAAAAATCAGAGTACTTGATCGACATTTAACGAGATACCGCAATTTCACTCCACTTGGTTCTTATCTACACTTTAAATATAGGTATATGTACTTGCAAGTTACAGCCAATTAACTATATATATGCGTTCAAAATACTATTTTTGTACAACGAAATTCTTTGAAAGATATTCTGCTTCGGAGTGTATATAACATTAAAAAGTTCGAGTCGTTCAAAAATCAAAAAACTGAAATAAATATATCGATATAAAAAAATAGCGAACATTTTGTTTTATCAAACAAACAATGTTTCCAATAAAATGTATAGTTTTTGAGATGCTATGGATGTTTACCGTTAAAAAGTATCGCCCTGTACTTATACATTATATACATTACGAGTATATACATTGTACGATTTATATTTTATATATATGTATTAAAATGTATTAAACTCGCGCGCAGACTATTCCCATTCCTTTCGTTCACAAGCTTTCTTATCGGTTTCTTTTTCGCATGCAAGAGTATTCTATAGACGTTCTAGTGTGTACCTACGGGTACATATACGTTTCCGTAACATTAACATAAAAATGCATAGATTATGTTACTTTTACTCGTAAGTCGGCGACGGTGATTGTACCGACACGTACCGTCGTCGTACATGTACATACACAGGTACCTATCCTGACGTATACACTATATGTATCGACGAGACTGCACCATTAACGATCACGAAGTGATGTAAGAACGTCAAATACACTTAATAGAACAGTTCAATTTTGTAGTAAATTTAACAATTGTTTTAAAATATATCACGATATGCATGATATCACTGCGCTAATTCTCAGCACAGTCGTAAGTCGTATAGCACTCGTAACTATTGTCGTTCCTTACTATAATGAACATATAGCAACGGTTCGGATTTACAACAGTTTAATATATTATACAATATGTTTGTATTATAAACCATTATTATAAGTCGTATGTTTGCCTATATCCCTCTACACAGATTGTTTTTCATCGTATATAATTATTTATCACTAAATTCAAAATTTACACATCAGTACATCACAGTGACCTACTTAATGACGAGGTATACTCGACACCTATTATAAAGGGTAGAACAATTTACTAAGAAAAGGATTTTCGTATTCAATTGTTAAGGCTTAACATAAGTTTGAAAATTGTACGAAGTTTTTATTACATAATAATTAGTTTATATTTTTGATTTAAACGATTTCGTCAATTTCTAATTTCAAACGATCATGCAATTTGATGTAGATTTTATTTTTTTTTTTATTTTTATTCCAGTAAAATTAATTTACAAGGAACTTTGTATTAGTTTTTCAAACTTTTTAGCTTAAATAGATAAAAACGTCTTCTATTAATCGTTTTTGAATTACAATAACAATACAAAATTAATTTTGTCAAAAATGATGTATTGGGTATGTAAATATTTCCGTTTTTCTCAATTTTTAGTTTTTTCAAATTATTAAGAAAAAATATGGAGAATTATTTGACTTTTAAACAGCTAAGGTACCATTTAAATCTAATTTACTACTATAGAAATCCACCTTTAATTTAAAGTTATGAACCATTTTTTCTTCTGTAATAATAAGTGTCTTCACAAAATAAAGCAACATTAAAACATCATATCATAAAATCTTATTGTAAAATCAATACATTTCCTCGCTCTGCTCCAAACTAAGAAATCACATTTTTAAATTGGTAAAATTCGTGACCGAATGTCGTAACGTTTCAAAGATAAGAGCAAGAGCCGCTTAGATTAAATGTAACGCGTGATCGCTAACGAGCGGGAATGTCAATTATCAATCCTGATAGGACCTATATATAGTATATAGTGTAGGTAATCTGTGTTTAAAATTAAAACGAAATACTCAACAAATCATGATTATTCATTAATTAAACATTTGTTCCAAAATCTGCCGACACATTTTTAAAAAAAAAAAAAACAAATATTTTTTTTACATATATCCGGGAAACTCGCGGTCAAGACGTCAATAATAATAACCCAATATTATTATTATTATAGCCTCGCCGTTTAATACGCACACGCTCGCAATAAGTCATAATACCGCATTAACGCAGAACGCCGTCGTTGTCATCGTCGTCGTCGTCGTCGTCACCGAGGTGCGTAGGCGCAACCGCCTAGCTATTACGAATTGTTTATCGCACCATTGTTGCGTTAGAATAAATCCATTACCAAGTACGCGCGCGCGAGAAGAAGCCTTGAGTCATCTGGCGCGAGTAACGCCCACGCAAACGTGACATTATTATAACATTTCACAATATATTATATTTATATGTTTATACATAATATTGTATATATATATATATAGATCGCCGGGAAACTCAGCCATTCCTCCTTTACACATAAGGATGCGCGCAAACAATCAAAATTACATAACAGCGCCGCCGTTACCTTGAATGCATTCGTACATTGGTAATAGGTATTCGATATCGGTAAACATCGTATATAATGCGATCAGTAGCACATATTGTACGGAGTGATCCATTTAATTAAATGTAGGTACAGTTATTTTCTATAATTATCTTCAAAGGTTTGAAATATTTTTACTATTTCTTATCCCGATAGATTTTAATCGCTTTAATAACAAGTGGCAGCTCGTTATAATTTTAATTTCAGGAATTAGAATTTTTTGATTTTTTTTTTTAATACATTACATAAATATTGAACACTGAATAAAAAGTTTTTTTTTATAATAACAATTTAAAGTTTAGATGAGCAAAGTAGTGGTTATAGTGAACTACAACTTTTGCGGTATACTCCTCGCCATTTTAATCTAGTCGTCTGCAATTTAAATGTTTATCAAATTAAATATAAATAAATATGTATGAGGTTATAAACTAAAAAAATAAACATTATTTTCTAAAACAAAAATAATTGACTTGAAATATTGATGTAGCTATGTAAACGGACCACCTGTATGGATGCATAAATAATATTACAAAGGATATATCGTATCGTGTGCCTATATAATAATAATAAATACGTTCACAGCACGTAGAAATCGCTCACGATAACAGTTCGTGTATGTTACTATTTTCAGGAGAGAAAGACTTGGACGACGATGACGACGACGACACCTTATTAGTGTTCCCATAATATTATATTATACACGTACATTATATGTGTTTCGTGTGTATTGGGTATTGCCCATTAGGTGTATACATAATCGACTATATAGGCATATAAGATAATGTACGTACTCGTCTATCGTTTCGTATAAATCTATATTATTTTATACAACCGTGTTGTATCTGCTGCGTGTGTAAATAGTTTATTTAATAATAGGTTTGTATTTTTGGGGGAACATTTTTCTTAATTAAACACAACAGAATTACCGCGATCAAAACGTGCTTATATTACGGATATCTATATAAGCTATATTAAATATTTTAGAAGGTACCTCTGATAACCTCTCTCGCACTATAAATATTTATAATACACGTACACTGAAGATGCGATGCTTAGTTAGAATTTCACACGGTCCTGGATGGAATTTTGTCTTTCTTTTTTTTTCTTAAATATGATAACTGTACAATAACTCATTATGCCCCACCGTCGAACGAATTTACTATAATACAGTACAGGCGTAATAGTGATCGAACACCTGCTGCAGCAAATTTATAATGTAAGAGACGATCATGTAAGACATTAGATATGTGGTCTCGAGAAGGGGTGTCGCCGTTCGTCGTGAATGATGACTTCATTTTTATTCAAAAAAGTTAAATATGCACATATTCATAAACAATATAAATATCTGAATTATGATAACAAAATAAGCGAATATTTATCAATATACATAGTTATATTTTTTATTTTATACTGTAATTAGGTACCATGTACTATTATTAGGTACCTTACAACACTACCAGCTACTAATAAAAAAATTGAAAACATAATTAAACTAAGAATAATATAGAGTAATTTTGATAAGAAAAAAAATGTAAAAAATTACATTGTCTTAAATGTTTGATTTGATATGGTCAAATTAAATAGTCGATATAGATCGACTTACACACATAAAAAAATAAATTGAAAATTAAAAAACGAAATAAAAGAAACCCAAAGAAGTCGCTCTGCTGAAGAGTAATTGTCGAGGGTTTCCTTGTCATTGAATCAGTCACTATAATATTAAATTTGAATTCAATAATAAATGATTGCATACGAAAAACGATTTTAAATGAATATAGTCTATGTCAACCTTAAAAATATTTTTTATAGATATGGTATTATATATTTATACCTTTATTAATAATTTTGTTTTTATATTTTATTACTATATTTGTTACCAAAAAAAGAGGTAAATCACATAAATTATATAATCATAATTTTTATAAATTATAATATTATTTCATATAATATTAGTAGCTGTTATTAACTTTTGAATCAATTTCGACGTAGGTACTAGAGCAATGTAAATTAGTTATGGAATAAATAATTAAAACCATGGTGGTATTTAAGAATTTATTGCCCGAGAAAAACAAAAAAAAACACTCAATCGTACAGGAAAAAAACAAATTCAAATTTTTATAACAAAATTAACTTAAATAATAAAAAAAAATAAAAAATTGTAATTTGCCTTTGGGATTTTGACTCAGAAAACCTATTTACCACTGAGAGGAAAATTTAAACCCAAATAACTTTAAAAAAAAAATTAAGCAAAGAAAATACCAACGAGAATATTCTGGGCAACATGTCTATATTATACATTCAAAATTACAGACTTTTAACTACAAAACACACACACCAGTAGGAAGAAACTCAAAATGCAAAATTTAAATTTTTAAGCTATATATTTTATCAACAAAAAAATAAAATAAATTTTTGAATACTTTTTAGTTTTATCTTAAATTATGTTTTAACTTATTATCTGTAAACAACAAATACTAAATCGCAATTAAAAAAAAAAAAATACTTAGGTTAGCAAGAATCTCTTGCTAAGAGGTAATAAGTATTACATGAAGTCATGACTCATGAGAATTTTTATAAATAATAAAAATAAATATAAGTGGGTACCTAATTTAAAGCCATTTTTCATTTAATGATGATTTATTCAAATTATAACTTTCGAAAAAATTTAAATATACCTACTTAAAAACTATTTTTTCAAATTTATGAGAATCTTTTACTTCCTATTAAGTAGTTTCCTGTGGTGATACAAACTTCTATTTTACAAATGAAAACCCCATTTTTTCTGGTCTTAGTGTCTTACAAACATATAAAATAGATTTAATATCAAATTTAGTATTTATTAAACTTGTACCATTTTTATAAATAATAATTTTTATTTATAATAAATTAATATAAATTACTAAAATTTTTCAATTAATATATCTTCCAAAGTTCCAAACTTATTATCATGAACTTATATTATACTGAGTAATTTAGTATATAAAACTACACGTTTAAATTTTAATTTTGATGCGTCAAAATTTTCAGAAAAGTTATCTGCAAAATGATTTGCAAGAGAGCTTAAATGAGAGTTTGTCATTTTAAAAACAGAAGTTTTAAACTTTTAAATAGAACAAAAAAATCTTAAGAATTTTAAACTAACGGTCTTCAGGCATGTTTAAAAATTGCAAAAATCAATCTTTATTTAACTATACACTATTGAAAAAGAAAAAAGATGAGGGTGGTATACTTGGTGAATCAATCTGTATATGCATGTAAGTAATAAATTATTACTAATAACTGTAGCTCTTTGCAGTGACGTATTTATGAGGGGTGATGTAGGGGATATCCGGATAGATTCCCCCCTTAAATTTTTTTTTTTAAACCAAGTTTAAATAGTACAGTTGTTATTTATAATTTTGTTTTCTTGTGGTCAGAAGCGTATGTAAAGGAGGCATTGGGCTATGGGGGGCAACTGCTCTCGGTTAGGTACCTACAACTGTAGGGTTGGCAATTGGTTTAGTATATACTCGTATTCAAATACCTACTGCAACAACAGTCTTTTTCAGTATAAAAAAAAGTAAGATCATACTTTACATCGAATATTAAAGAGGAATAATACTAAATGCATTGGCATTTGGCAATATTTACTACACAACTTGATTAGGTATATATATAATAATTTATTATTATATTAACATTTTTGCTGCCAAACGAAAGTTCTAAATATTTTATTTTTTATTATTATCATTTGTTGACTTGTTGTTTAATAAATATAGGTACACAAATTGTATTTTTTCATTTTTTGAGGGGTTGATGTGTGGGGTGGCCAAATTATATATTACTCTGGGATGTAACTTTTCCATATGCGCCCTTGCATGTGGGCTGTGAGTGACATTAACCATTGATTAAATATAATATAATATACATATGTATATGTCTATATTTAATCTATGACATTACACAATAATAATAAAAAAATTAAAATAGGACCATACATCAATAGGTTGTGAATAAAAAACAGAAAATTTGAATTTATTTTATAAATAAATATGAATAAAATAATTTTAATAATAAATATGGGTGAAATTTACTATATTAGTTATTATAAAATGTATTACACGGAGTAACTGAAGTTAAAAGGTTGCAATAACTATATCGAATTTTATTTTATGATGAATGCCATTTTTGGCTGGAATATCAGCATTAAGAACATTATAGGATTGTACACATTATTGAGCGACAATTATTAATTATATAATTTATAAAGGCACTAAAAAATTATTTAAAATCCTATATACGCCCCTGGCTTTTTGTACAAAATAAAAAAAAATGTATAACGTTTAATATCGACAGCAAGCAATAAATAATAAATATATGAATTTACTTGTATTAATTATTTTTAAATAATAATTAGATACGTTCTATCGTTTACTATTTTATTCAATCATACGTATTTAATTACAAATGTAATCAAATGTTATGAATGTTATGATAAACATTTTAAACGTGCCATAGAAAGTATAGAGTAGATGCCTACCTAATTTACCTATCTAATAATTGTGTGTATAATGTGAACCTATACATAATATATATGCACATAAATATATATAATATGTATATGTTTTTGTGTTTATATTATAGATAATATTATAATTATAAAAAAAATATTTTCTAGTTATTAATTAGAAGTCTTTTAATTGTAGAAAATAAATACTCTCATCATTATAATGTATGTTTAATTTTAATAACACGCGCAGTTAGGAGGTCTTACATTATTTTTCGTAGATGCATCATAAATTATTAAAAGTAAAGTGTGTAAAATAAAATTGGTAAGTATAAAATGTAGGTATACCGTACACCTGTTTGTATTCATTTATTATTTTCTCTAAAAATTCATCATTAAAAATCTTTCTATTTATTACCAGTATTAATATAATTTTTAATACGAAAATGTATGCCATGAAATATAGGAAAAATGTATTTAATTAATCTTTATCGGGGGCTTATTTACCTCATCCACAGAGGTTAAAGGGGAGGAATGGATTTAAACGTGGCATAATTGTATCGAAACAGATTTGTTTCTTGTGGCATTTGTAAATGAAGCGCCGCTAAATTTCAGATCGGCCTGACGACGAATAGTGTAGATCAAAATATATACCATATACGAGTAAAATATCGCGAATCGTGTGTACAAGCCATAAAACTATAAAAGTTACGCTCGGAAAAAATTTGATACCATCTGGCATCTGGATCCGGTTAAAAAAGTCCACTGTTATATATATATATATATATACTATATTTTCACTTGGTATTAAGTATAAGCATACAATTATCCAATTTATAAGACTCCATTAAGAGTATTACTATATTTTTTGTATTTTGATGGTATATGAAATAACAGACAAATAAAAAAAAACTTTATTCAAAGTAGAGTAACGACTATATTATTATTAATGTACATAAACAAATAAATATCTAATAGAGACCTCTGTTACCATACTTGTATCGCCTGTATCGGTACGCCTTTATTTTTAATAAATTTTCATCAATCACTAAAACAAAAATATATTTAACGATAAATAAGTTATGAACTTATAAAATAACTATACTTAAGTTCATAAAATACTTAAAAAAAAAACATCGTTATTTTTATTATCATATTAATTATTTTATATATATATATATATATATAAATGAAATGCAGTTCATTGGTAAGCGCATAACTTGATAACGGGTGGACCGATTAGGCTCATTATTATTTTTAATGTTCGTATTAATCCGGTTACGGAAAAAATAGATAAGTTTTTTATTAGATTTAAAATTAGTTATACCGACTGTAAACATATAATTCAGTAATGTCTAATGAGTTTAATATATAGTACATATATATACACAAATATAACACCACATGTCCTATTGGCACTCATATACCAGTTATACCTAAATTAAACATAATTTACAGTGAAAATAAAAACTAAAGTTATTTAATAAATAATTACAAATTATAATAAAATAGGTACAGTTTCAAATCTCAAAATAAAGCTCGTCAATTTGATAGATTAGTTAGTATAGCTTGAGTTAGTTTAAGTTAGTAATAATGAAAATATATAGGCAATTCAATCACTTGTTAATAATTTTGACGTTTCATGCTGCACGTTATATTTTAACATTACGTATTGGTGTATTTATTTCGTATAGTACGTCGTACTGTCGTGCTTTTTTAATAATAAATGTATGAAATAAAGTAATGTATAACGTTAATAATGAAAAAAAATGAGAATCAAAATACGTGCCAGACAGAATATGGTGTGACATTTTTACTTTATTAGTGTCGTCCATCGTCCAAAACATTTTTTCAGATGTAACAAAATATACATATACCCACTCAGCCCTAAAATCTAAGCTAAGTAACCGTTTATTTTGTTACGTCAAAATTTTAATGACATAACTTAAAAGTATTAAATAATAATGTGTACGCGTAAAATACATTTTAAACGTATATGTGTAATTATATAAAAAAATGTAAATCTTCTTTAGCCTGATCAGTGATCACGTATAAAATATAAATTATAATCAAATTAATTAGTTTCATTTCACCTACATGGCTACCAGCTAGGCCACATCACCAATAAATTACTATTACGTTAATCTAATGAAATATTCATAATAATTATTCAAATAATAAAATATATAAATATATTTTAATCAACGGTAATCAATACGATTACCTACATAATTATGAATTTATGAATATTATATGATCGATACAGGCATCACAATATTCACATTTCACATGCTATTCGCATTAGGGATATTATAAACTGTCATTAGTCTATTATTAACAATTTGTTGTTATTAGTGCTTTACTGGTAATATTATTTCAAAGAATTAACAGCCGTTTTATTATATACCTAACCAGAAGAACTATACTGTTGGGCACCACTTCGGCTAAGGGCTACACAAGTATAGCCAGTGGGTAAACGAAAGTTTTTTCTGATGGCTGATATACCGACTAAGCTAAATCGATTTGAATCTTGTAACAATATATTGCACAGTATCTGTCTATTTTAATTTTTAAACAACATGAACTTATTATTATGTTATAATTGAATAAAAAATTTAGTCGTAAGTAACGTACATTGTTTTTACAATAAATTGGACAAATTGCATTCATATAACATTCGTACACTTTATAGGCCCTAGAGCAATATTATGTAAAACTTATGGCCCGATTCGCTATTTCTTTTGTGACCAACGGGATTTTGGAAAATAAAATTTAAAAAAAAATGCAAAACAAATATATAAATAGAATTTTCATTTTGTGTCACTAACTCAGTAGGTACTCACAACTGTGTTGGAGAAAATGTATTTGTTATACATACTATATATAATTACGCACTTTCCCAACAAGATTTGTATAAAATGTTTTTTTATAAGCTTTTTAGCGATTCACATAGTATTCAATATTATTGCTAATTTACGTTTGACATATTATATACCCGGCTCTAGGGTTTTGTATTAAATAGTTTAAATGTGCGTGCGAAAAAATAGTATAATCTTTGACAAAAAAAAAAATATACATGAAACTATGAAAGTATATCCGTGGAAGTGTAGACTGTGAATTGTAATTCTCGATGGTACAGACTAGTAGAGGGATGACATTATATTATATATTATATTATTATGTCACAGACATTTTTTCCATAAAACATTCATGCCAACATTAAAAACCACTTATTATATGTAAGCGTACAAGGAATGACGATTTTACTTCTTAACATTCGTTAACCCATATCTCGCTAATGTACAGTTACATTCGTAACGTAACTTATTTGTGATGAGATCGTGTAGGAGTAGAAATTGAACATTATACATAAACATATAAATGTTACGCAATGATAACTGCCACAGAACAGTCGTTGATCGATTGCCTTTGCTTTTAAACCTGGCAACAAATATCATATTTAAATCAAAACAAAAGTAAACATGTGCATAATTATTTGATCTACCGCCACTGTATATGTATAATATGTAAATATTAGGAACAAACTTTTTCTTTTCGTGTTATTAAATGATTGCTCGCCCACATACCTACTTGTTAATTTCTTACTAACGATTTGTTATTTTTTCGAATAATGTATTATTCGATGTTCGTCGAATAGTTTGCGTGATAATGTTTGAAATAATTTCCTAATAAAGAAGTGAGCAGTAATAAATAGTCATACACGCATACTAAAACTGTTACATATTATACATAATGTTATTATTACATAATTAATAGACAATAGTTATTATATTTTTTTTATGAAACTGGAAAAACTTAGAGCCGGGATCCATATAGTTGTAAATTTAAAATAATCTAACGGACAATAAATTATAAAACTAAACCAAACAATTAGATAAATTATTAATCTATGAAAATTGAATTTATAAAAATAAAACTAAGGTATATGAATAACAATAATCCATCAGGTATAGATAGGTATTAAAATAGCTGTCTGCCTATCTATAAGTATTTTATTATACCTAATCTATAGACTATAATATAACATTTGGTAACTTATTATTTATACCTATAATATGCACAGTATCGAGGCTACCTGGTTTAATAAATTCGTATACATATTTTATTTTCTATTTTAGTATAAATATTTTATTCGCTATTAAAACTCAAACTATTGTCTATTACTATAAAATATGCATGTATTACAAATTAGTTGTAATAATATTTAAACAAATGGTACGTTTTTACAACTTTACAAGTACCAAAGACATAAAGAGTACACTAAGTGTACTTTATTTTTTAACAGATAGGCTCAAACAACTATTACACTAGAATAATATTAGGATAACCATTGTTATTATTGGTTATGTGTGTAGATATAATAGTAATAAGTCAAATATTATTTGTTTAAACTTAAGAATATTGAGTGAGTATTAATTATTAGTTGTACCTTAACTCATATTCAAACATACTACCAGATCTAAAAATACGTGATTTTTTTTTTAAATAAACTTTTATTTCGAAAAATTAACATTTTTTATCCTTGAACTATAAGATGAGCTATATGTACATAGGAATAATATTTATTTTTAATAATAATTATCGTTGTCTAATTTTTTATTTGATGGATAACCCTCGAAAAAAAGTTTAAATTCCACGATTTGAATAATAGGTAGTTACTATTATGAGCATTAATTTAAAAATCATCTTCAAAATGTATTAAATTAATTTTAAATGTTGTTATTCTAATATTTTGAACTTGCCTTGAGAATATAATATTTCAATTGAAGAATGAAACAAATATGCTCCGCCTCTGTTTAGTTATGGTCATGAGTAATCTACCTGTACCAACTACCAACTATAGTAATTTGTCTAGACATCTCTGATTCATCATTATCTGAAATCTCTTAATATTATACAAATAATGAATTAAAAATGATATAATGTAAATAAAAATGTTGTTATTGACATACATAAACAAAAAAAAATATTCAATTAAAACCCGTTGGGTATATACTGATTATTTAGCATTCCCGCACAAAATGTATAGGTACACGTTTTGCCTAATAATAAGTTAATTACGAATAAATAAAGTTTGGCAATAATGAACATTTCAGGTCACACCCAATGTCGGCTATCAACGGTCACGAATCGCACGAAAAACTATTAATTTTTTATATCGAAAAACGAACATCATGTTATTTCGGCGGCGAAATTTAGTCAGACAAGGTTTTATCGTGCTTAATTTGAACAAATATCTCGTAGGTACCTTTGGCGAATAATAATGTTATCATGTTCGGGTTGCGTCATCTGTATGTTTAGAGACGAAATTCGAAATTATAATTATATTTTATTATCGATGTTCGCATCGGGAGCCTAAGGGATAACGATTTACCGTGAAAATAGCAACAATAGACACAGACGTCTTTCGCTGGATCGGCTGGTGATTTTGCTGTTCGCCCCGTGGAAACGATACGTCACAATAATACCTACATAATAATATAATAATATTATCTTAGAGCTCTCCTGTGTATAATAATACGGATCGAGGCTGACGCGTAACACGTCTTGTCGACACGATAATCTCGATTATAATATTATTTCGTGTATATTATGTATTTAAGTGTATTATATTTGTATTTTCAATAATCCCGTAAAACGGTATTTATATTGTATACATATACTGCAAGACCGATGGCGTGCTTATAAGCAATAATTTCATTTGGTCGGCACTTTACCGCCGATTCGATACACTATTAACATAATGGACATAATAAGCACACATTTAATCGCAATATTTTTACCTTCAGCGCACGCCGCGGCGTCGACGTTTACCCATATTTATTTTCTGGAGTATTTATCATTATCATTATTATTATTATTATTATTATTATTATATGAATCATGCTCCACGAAGTACACATGTAATTTTACTCCAAGTCCATACGTAACATCGCGGCGTGTTTCCGTTGCGATAAATAACCAATCGTTACTAGGAAGATCACGACGCTGCCTCCGGTAATGACACTTGACCTCAGTTTAGTATCGTATAGTTGCATGGAGCAATATTACATCATTGGAATCAGACGATGAATGGGGCTGATTATATAGATGAACTAACCCAGTGCCATCTCGGTCGTTTTTTTTTTTTTTTGTACAACCTAGATCTTACATCGTATGCTAATTTCAGTTGCACTCCGTTTGGCGACTATATAAGACGTCCCGCTGCAATCAAAGTAAATCATTTGTGATAGTGCCGTCGAACGGGAAAAATACCAACTCCGTTGCTGTTTATAACTATTCCAGTGTGCGTATATTCTATCGTCTACCTCGTGTAAATATTTTATACTTACGTTTCACAGTCTAATATTATCGACCACGCCACCATGAGCCAACAAAAGGTAAGCGAAAAACACATTTTATATTTATTTACCTGCACAATACTGCGATTAATAAATGCCTATCTATGTATAGGTACTGACTTTATTATTAGTATTTCTATGATTATTTTATACCATCATAATAATATTTGTGTACATTTATATTTATAATATAAATGGTAACATTTGAAATAATCATTGCATAAATATTCAAAATAATATACAATAAATAGTTATGACTGTTTAAACTTTCAACTTGAAAGTTACAAAACGTATAATACCTATTTACACAATTACATTTAATTAGACAATTCATTTGTGGTTATATTTTATTTTTCACATCAAATTAATTTTAAATATAATATTATGATTGAAAAAAAAAATAGTCCATTAATTCAATTCAAAGCAACTACCTCGGCTAAATCTAAAATATCCCCAAACTGATAATTTATTGAAAGATTATTTTAATTTTCGATTATAAAATATATTGTTTTAATATTTTGAAATACTATAATGAAATACGTTCATTATAAAAATGTTTACAAACATATTAATTATTAATATCCAAATATTTGGCTATTTAGTGGTGTCCAATTATAATGAATAATGATTTAAAACTATTTATTTATTGAATCCAAAAATAATTAATAGTGTACATTTTCCACAGTACCTATTAAACTAATTTATATAGAAACTATTATACGATTAAATTTGTCCATAATAGTAGCGTATAATATTTTTTATGACGACCATTGCCTATGAAAACTTTAAAATTACATTTCACAAGTACCCATCTAATCTAATAGACGCTTAACAGTTTTACAGTAATAACCTACTTTATTCAAATCTTGAATACATTTAGCATAACTTAATATGATATCGTATAACAATAATAATTTGATATTTTTCCAACCATTTGATGGAAAAAACTTAAAAGATAGTGAAATATTTTGTCAATATTTTTTCTATTGAAAAAATAATTAATCGCCAGTGCATACCGCGTATTTGTTTATATATTTTGCATGTGTATTGTGTACTTGTGTGTACCTTTATACCTAATATAATATATTATACATAATTTTAAAGATATCACTTAAATTTATAATAAGTTATTAAAAACATATTATTAAGCAAATATAATATTATAATATTAATCATTAATTCATAATCACAGTTTAGGTATAGTTAGGTAGGCGCGTAAAATTAAATATTTTTATTTTTGTCAACATTTAAAAAAAATGAAGTGTTAAATTATTAACATCTTACATTATGTTTTTTATTAAAGTAATTTATAGACTTAATTAATGAATATGAATGATAACACCTAGTATATCATACTTCATTATAATAACACTTAATAATCAAAACAAATATTTTTATAATATGTAAGTAAGACTTACTACTTAGTATAAAATATTAAAATGCTCACAATTAATAACTTAATAAACTTGGATAAAATTCATATTATTATATTTTAAATATTAATCTAATATTTTTTGTTCAATTATTATCAATTTTACTATAGTGATAAAATCATAATTTTACAAATATCAACATTTAAATTTTTCTAATCTCGCGAAAATGTATAAAATTTTTGTTAACCAAACCATTATCGTTTTATCCAATACCTACATATTATAATTTTAACTTAAAATAAATCCAATACTTTAATGCTTAGGACGCTTAGGTATCTAATACGACAATGTTAATTTAAACCTTGTAAAGTTGTAACATAGAAAAATTAGAAAATAACATATTTATCTATTCATGATATTGTTTTAAAGTGAAATAAAATAATTTTCTAACTTATTTACATATTAACTATTTATCAAAATATATTGTAATTTGTAGGTACTAATGGTACTATTTGGTACAATATAAACAATACTTATAGTTTTTATGTAAAGTAAGGGAGTCTGTTGAACATTGTTCAATACTATTTTTAATATTTTCGTTTATTTGGTACCCGCCTACACTACACATGCCCATAGTTATTCATAATGTGTATATTATAATACATTATTATATCTTAATGATATAGAATAAAGTGTACATCTCTTATTTTTCGTTACCATATATGAGTCAGTACATCTTCACTATTTTATGAAAAAAATTGTGACCTCTGATTCGTCATTCATTTGTCCTTACTCCTTATAATACGACATTATAATTTTTCTATAATTCACATACTTACAAAAAAAACAGTAAACACACAATAGGTACCCACACATGATTTAATTTTTACAATGCACTCTTTATAGGTACCCATTTAGTTTTTTCCCAATATTTCATACTTCCTGAAGAATATTATAAATAAAACAAGAACGTTGTAAATTAAATAGGTGCATAATTTTTGTTGATATTTAAAATGCTTAATATTATAAAATGTTCTTTCTATATAATTATTTGATTGGTATCTACATAAATATAATTCAATCAAATTGTTTATTGTCATATTGTCATTCAAAATGGTTCTATTACTTTAAATACTATTTAAAATATGAATCTAAAATTCAAACAAAAGTACGTGAATAACATATCAATAAATGTAATAAACTAATAAATAATACAATATTATAATCAATGATATATATACGATACAATTTTAAGATTTTATTATCTTAATAATTGTAAAGCCGTGTTAATGGCTACCTAATTTTCATTAGATACCTATTACTCTTAAAATAAACTTTAATCTGAACATTTCACACTTTCACAAGATATCAATAAGACAGTAATCTACTGAACTAATATAATTATATATATATATGAGTGATAATATTACATATAAATATGTATACATTTATATATATTTACAAAACTAAATACAGTGTTTTCATTACCCCTTTTGCATTTTTAGACCATTGTTATCCTACTTTTGAATGTGTTTTTAACATCATTCGTCTGTGCCCAATATGGTAGTCCCGTTGGCAACAGCAATCCAGGATATGGTGGTACAGGTTCAAGTGCTGTACCATCAGGAGATTATGGACACAAAGGCCAAAATACCATCGGAGGCGGCGCTAGTGGATCAGATGGAAATTCAGAGGTAAGTTTTATATTTATATCTTTTATATGCGTATTGTATTTCAATACAAACCATATTTTCACAATAAGTCGTTACTATTGGCATAACTAATCATAATTTTGCATAATGCAAATTTCATAACAAAATATTAATATGTACCCACGTCAATATATAGGTATTGTTATAATATGGTAGTTAACCATAAACAATGGTGTCATCCGTCAAGTATTCGAATATTTTCGTATTATATGAGTAGGAATATATTCAATTGAATTAATTATAGCATTGTATCTTGGTATAATTACATAGTTTTTAAATAGAATTTACTAAAACTGTTGATTATCATAAGCCATTGAAACCAATAAGTATACTCCTACAAAGATTCTGTTTTTTCCTTTTCTTTAAAATGCATCATTTTACAAAATTAATTTATTATGTTCAATAAACAGCAATAAATTGTACACTTGTACGTCATATAGTGTGTATTTATTAGAAGTCTATATAATCATAGTTACTTATCAATTATTATTTAAAAGTATATAATATATTTTTTATTCCTGTTACTTTTAACGTCTTGTATTGTAATGATATATACAGTGTAGATGATAATAATAATTATTTTTTTTTAGCGTCACAATACGACTATAAAGATAATATTATATTAATCGCAAAATATGACGTTATAAATTAGGATGTTTTAACTTATTATCTCTATACTTTAACAAAACTGCACAGTATTAAAATCAATTTATTCAATCATACGAAAATCAGTATTAATTATCGGTAATAGGTTTATAATTATTAAAGATACCCTACACAAATTATATTTGACTTGAAATGGAATAACAATAATAAAGGGTAAGATAACAATTGAAACAATTGAATAACTGTGATGTGTCACAACTCGAAAATTACCAAATCATTTAAGCACCTATGGCCCGTGAAAATAATATAAAACTATAAATATAATAAACTTTATAAGTGTTAAACCCATGTTTTAAAATGACATTAACACATTAAGCTCTCGTGTTTAATGTGTATTTTTTTTTTTTTAGCAACTGTGTTGTAAGACCAGTATACGTAGTTAACGTTGCCATAGATAGGTTTTACCTGTACATGTTCAGCTAAACATTTTAATGACTTATTTTCGTGCCTAGGTAACTCTTTTAATAATTGCATCTATTATTATTAGTTAAACAATCGTCTATTAACTTTATAAATAACCCCATCATCATTTGTAGAAAATGGGCTAATGTATAATGTAAATTATGCAAGATTTTTGTCGAATGGTACAGTTATCATTCTAATTTTTTTTTATTCTACCTCAGTAACAGTGACGATCAAATAAATTTAAAGTTAATATTCTGAATTCAGACACATATTTATACGTAAATACATTATGGGTATAGACTATAGGTACCTATTGACAGTAAATGTAACATTTTTACAATAGTGACTAATAGGTGATAGATATAAATTTATATTATTATTTATTAATTATATTAACTGAATAATGTTTTTATCTGCGTTAATGCAGCCGGAGCCGTTCAACTTCGCTTATCAAGTAAAAGATGCACCCACCAACACAGACTTCAAGCACGAAGCAAACAGTGATGGCAAACGCGTGACCGGAGCGTACAGCGTACTTTTGCCGGACGGACGTAATCAAGTAGTGACGTACACAGCTGACGAAAATGGATACAACGCCAAGGTCAACTACGAAGGTGAAGCAAAACCACAACCAGCTCAACCCGGCAGCCAAGGAGGTTATCCGTCCGCACCAGGTTTCCCTTCTGCTGCTCCTAGTTATCCTTCTGCTGCCCCTTCGGGTTATCCGTCCGCACCGGGTTTCCCTTCTGCTGCTCCTAGTTATCCTTCTGCTGCTCCTAGTTATCCGTCTGCTGCCCCTGGTGGTTATCCTTCATCGGCACCAGGTTTCCCTTCATCTGCCCCGAGTTACCCAACCGGTGTTAAGGGATCTTACGCCGCACCTCAACCCAAAAACGGAGGATATTAATAAATATATACCTCTGTGACGTTTATTATTATGTTTAATGATTCATTTTTAATATTTTAAGCGATTTTATCGCCCTTGTACTTATTATGTATTTACATTTTTTTATTTTTCATAAACGGTCATAATAAGCTATAAAGTGATCATCGATCAAATTATAACGAACAAATATTAAGTACAACAAAATATTTATAGATGTATTCAATATTTTGACTAAAAATAGTTACTTATTTAAATTATTTTATTATTTTATAACTAATAAAAATATTGTTTTTTTTTTATAAAATGCGTGTAATATTGTTATCATATTAAAATTATTATTCATCAAATTATCCTCAATAATTTCTATTTTCTATCGCCATTTATAATGGTCATAAGTCATAATACGGTTTTACAACTATTTTGTGTTTTCTAAATTGTAGTTTAGTTATACGCATATAATATCTAAAGTATAAACTTTATTTTATTATGATTCAATTATGGATATAAATATTTATAAATGGATAAAACAATCGAAAATGGTATTATAAGTTCTACCGTATCATCTATATTGTTATACTGGTAATTATTACCTAATATGATTATAAATTATTATAAATTCGGACTTTTCCAACATATTAAGTTCCTTACTTAACCTGATAAAACGACGTTTACACTCAAAATAAATAGCTCAACAGTTACTTAACATAATATTTTATGAAATCATTACATTATTTTGATATTGTATTTATGAAAATAACAATAAAATAAAACAATTTATTGTATACTATGAAAAATTATTTATATTATTTAATTTAATAATGTATAAAAAATAAAATAAAAACGTTATTAGAGTACCTAAACTCCCAAAAGAAGTAGTCAGTAGGTACCAATGTACCATCATGTGATTGTTGCGTGATAATGAGATTATAATATAGAAAAACAGTTTCGCGCAGAAGGCTAGACAAACTTACGAGTTAGTAGTTACGAGTGTTACACTGTTACGAGTACACTATTTACAGTATATTTACCAAATATTTACACTTCTTGTCACTTTTAGTAGAAGAGAATTTCTCTTATTGTGTCGTAGGGTTTTTAATTTCATTGATATTGAAACTCAATAATTTTTAATAAACATAATATGACAATAAGGAATTTTTATGAATGAATAATTTAGATTGTCTTTAAGTTATTAAAAAAATTAAAACGTTAAGATATACATAATACATAATAGTACATACATTTCTAAAAAAAAAAATTCGTACTCGAGACTACTGATACTGTCTCCATTAGTTTATCTCACGCACAACTATTTTCATGGATAAATAATTACGAGCGTTCTTATGCAAGTATGTCAGCAGTGCATCATGATATTTTATTTTCTCTCTCTGTTCAACGTGAAACATATTATTAGATAATTTGCGTTCGACTGAATCAGGATCTCTATACAAGAGATAATTTACCTATTAATTATTATCAATTACAATTCATCACATTTTCTGTGTTTATACGTTGGCTTTTGAATTTTTACGATATTTCCATTTTACTGTGATGTGATAATGATCATTTTTAAATTATAATATTTTACATGCTCTGATGCTCATAACTTTTCAAATTGAAAAAATATATAAAAATAAGCTGCGTATTATACGAACACTGGTAATATTCTTACAATCTTACCTTTCAGTATAATAGGTCAATTAACTTTAATATCAAAGATAATAAACAGTAATAACACATTACACAAGTTATATAAATTAATAATTTTAAAAATTGTTTTGCGAAATAATATTAACGATTTTATTTGTTATAAGTTATAACTTATAAACATCTGTTTTTTAGGCTAAGACTCCCAATACCTCCTCAAATTGCGCTTATGGTAACATATATTAAATTATTATGGTTGTTTATACTACGTGAAAATCGCAATTCATTCTGTAATAATACACTAATATTATTTTGTAAACTATAGTTCACACGGTGCGTAACCACTAACCATCTATGATTACCTACATCAAGCATACGATGATTACCTATGAAACGTGGCTATATTATGTCCATCATTATGCAACAAAATCACTTGGTCAACTAACAAATCCCGAATCACATTTTTTTTTTTATAAAATTATATGAAATTATATATGTTATGTTGTTTAGAAAAATCTTAAAAAATCTTTATTTATTGTTCATATTCAAACAATTTAGTTATTTCATAAATAAATATATTTTCACTTATCATAAGAGGAAGTCGCACCCGCATGTGTTGCTCCATCTTACACACGTACGACATAGTAAATTTTCGTTCACCAGTTTGAATAGTGTGCTTTTAGTTTAGATATTGGAGTGAATTTAGTACAATTTATTATAATATGTAATAATGAAATATAATACCTACTCAGCTACTCGATATTTTAATACATTCAAGATATATTGACAATAAATCTAATAGCTAAACTCACTTTCATTATCAGTAGGATCCTTGGTCCTTACGATGATGGTAAAACGCGATATTCTTATCACTGCCGAAGAAGTAGATAATCGACGAATTGGCAAAAAAATAATAGTTTTATAATTTAATTATTTTAGTATACAATTTTTAAATTAATTAATGTATTAAAATATAATATGTTTACATTTTATTAAAATTCATTGGCCATTACTAATTTTTTATAGATAACAACTAAAATATCTATAATTAATTTGATAAACATATAGGCGTAAATCACTTATTTTTTTAGATTCTTAACAAAAAATTATTGATTCTACAATGATGTTGTTTTTTTGTGTGTATTAGTATAAACAATAAAGAGTCAAAAATAGAGTATGATTTTCAACTATGACTGTGGTTTTGGATAGTATACTTAGCTTATACTTTAGAGAAGATAAAATTTTCCAATATTTTTCAAAATAATTGGGAAAAATTAAAATAAGGAAAAATGGAATGTTTTACACAAATCCAATTTTCGACAAAATCGATTTTGTTTTTTTACTATAACTCAATAACAAAATATAACCAACAGTAGGCATACTTGATTTTTCCACCAAATATGTTCAATGTTTATACTGTCATTTCTTATGAATTTTTAAATTTGAAACATTTGAACTTTTTTTAAGCTATTTAATATTTATAGACATGGACAAGTTTTGGATTTTTTTTTATTTCTGTAAATGTTAATAAAACAATAATTATTCACGGGGTAAAAATTTTTATAAATGTAATACTAGATCCTACATAAATTGCGCTTATATATCTATTTAAAAATCATAAAAAGTACATAGGTACAATTTTTTTTATGTACATTTGAAGTTTAAATGTTTACAAAATCCGTCAAAATTATGAAAATTTACAAATCACATTTATACATTTTGTAGTAAAAAATGTATAAAATCTTTGATTTTTATACATAGTTGTTAAGATATAACAATTCAATACATAACGTTATAAGTTATAAGTAGTTCATAGTAGAACTAAAAAATTTAAAAAAATATATAACCTTGATTTTTTTCATAAATAAATTTGTAATTTTAATTTGGACGAAAATATGTATTTAACTCGTGAATAACGATATTAATTATTTTGTTATAATTAAAAACATTGTTCGTACTTCGTTATGTAATATGTATATTATGAATTTTACTATACGGTATAGGCAATGCAATTTTTAAAAGTATTTAGATTCATTTTATGATGTTATCTATTTATACTTTGAATAGTATAAACTTATTAACACTGTTTTACGGTATTCACCGTATAAGGTGTTATTTTCAAAAATTAATTACAATAGTATAATTTGTTATCAAAATATATTATTATTATTATAGTTAAATACCAGCTACTCATCAGTCGACAGTAATCAATTATAATTTATAAGTACCTATCGTAATACTAAAAGTAAAATAAATGTCTTTAATAACTTAATCAAAAATAAAATGAAATTATAAGGTGGTACTAATAAGCGATATAGACTGACAGCAGACCACACAACCGTCTCTGCTCAGAATCGTTTTTCGTTTACAAATTTAAAATGATATATCATTGAATTTAAATTTAACATACCCATTAAAGTAACCCACTCGACATTTCAGTACAGTAGAACAGCATCCACTTGTCTAATTTATACTAATAATAGTACCTACCTAATACCTAGGTACATATTATTTTAAAAGTATAATACTTATCTCTTTATTTAAAAAAAAAAATAAACAAGCAACACAAAATAACTAGATAATTGTTTTAATTAATTTCAATAGGGGTACCTGTATTGTTTATAGAGTATTTTTGTACAAAATATTTCAACAACAATTAATTATGTAAACGTTGTATATTTAGATTATAACAAATTTATAGGTATCCGAAAACTAGTTACCGAAGTTATCTAGATAGCTCTACAGACCAATAATAACTTATGAAGACATCAAAACTATAATTAATCTTCTGTGAATTGTAAAACTATAATATTATTATTTGTACATTCGATTTATTTAAAAGCATATAGTTGTGCAAAAAATTAGGTATTTAACGTACTAATGTACTATTTAAGATTTAAAAAACAAAATAGATATGCTGGCAATCAAAAATTGGTTCAGATGTAATTATATTAAAAAAATATATGCCAAGTAATAAAATGCTATAGCACATGGACATGGTAAGAATTAATATTGATTAAAGATTTATATAACAACAACTTTTTGAAAGGTTTTTATAATATAGTATTTTATTGCGAATTGGTACTTAGCTACAGTCACTATCTGACATAATTACTAGTAAGTAGGTAACTATGATTATAGTGCACTGTTGTCTGTTTCTCATGGGAAAATCAGTTCTGGAGAAGAACCTACATTCTCTTAAATTTGTCTACGTACAATATAAAAGAGCAAAATTTTAATAATATGTTTTTAACTGTTGTGAATTTTTGATTAATTTATCTGGTTTGGGAAATTTAGTTCTATAGGAATAGCTCTCCAATTTGCGTTGTTTGTATAAGCAAACAATACGTTATTATTATTTTTTTAATAGATTTAAATTTGCATAAAAAATATAAACCTTTTTATTATATTATGATTATTATGTATAAACGTATAGAAAAATAAGGAATGAATACTTTTGACAAATTATATTAAAAATAGGTTCATGGCTGTTAATACAAATGTACCTGCTATTAAGGCTAAATAAGCTACTGAAGTTAGTTTCAAACTGTAGAATGTGTTTACAAAAAGAAAAAAACGTTTAAAAACCTCTGAGAGTGAGCTAGAGCCTCTTCTGGAACAGAAAGATTCTAAAGCAAATTAAAAATATTTGTTTTCAAACAATTAATTTTGGTGAACTGGTGAACAGACACGTAATAATATTAAAAAAAGAAGACATTTGGACATTTAATGTTGGTCTTTTAAACTTAAATAATTATTGATACCTAATAAATACAGCAAGTAAGTACTCAGGTAATATAGTAAGTAAGTAATAATAGTCTACTGCCCAAAGTCCGTAACTAACTACAATAATTATTATTCTCTTGAGGCATAGGGAATGTATTTAGTTTAATGAACCTGTTGAAAACGTATATTTTTTAGTATTTAATTGTTATTATAAAATATAATTGTGTAATTATATCATAGTGCGACAGTGCGACACGAAAGAACGTAACCGTTAATACCGCGTGACGATCGCCGCGATCGTCTTCCCAATAATCCCATCAACAACGACGACGACGACAACAATTATTATAATAACAATAACAATAATAATAATAACTGTTATCAGGGTTTCGTTATCATCGGCGTGTCCCACGAGCCGTATGTCGCGACTCCACAGGTGGTTTAGCCGGTACCCCTCTCCTCCTCCCAAGGACATAGTGGTACGATAAGAGTCGTCGATAATCATTATTCATTACCATTTACGATTATTATCGCAATCTCAAATTTGTTACAACGATATTACAACTATTTTAATATTATTTTAATGAGTAATATTATTATTATTTTTTATTATCGCGAGTCTCGTATCAAAATCGGGAGGACGTAGTGAACGTTTCCTATTCCGACGAACCGCCATGACTCGTCACCGCCGCCGTCGTCTATAGTACAGCCGTACGTGACCGCGTCTTATATACTATGCCTCTCTATCCATTTCCCGACGGACGGCGGTCGTGCTGTTACGTTCGCTAAAAAACACACCGTGCCGACGACGACCGTGACGGCGCTACCGATTAATGCAGCGCACATAAAATATTTCAAAAACGTTGGTTAAATTTAACTGTTTCTCTGCGTACGAATTATTACTACTCGTTATTACCGTTCTCCTTCACGTTTCTTTTCGTTTTCGTTTTCGGCCACATTCTCCACACCCCCTCGGTAAGAGGAGAGAGCCACCTACTTCGAGTGTCACAGTGGGTGAGTCGCCGGTCATTGTCACCGGCGGAATGACGGACGAACTCTCCGGGATTGGTAAATGGCATTTTTTTCTTTTATCTGTATAATGATAGTGATTATTCGGTCGTTTATTGAGTGTAATTTAATTAGTATTATAAGTTACAATTAAAAATAAAAAAATTAACCATCAACAACATATGGGTGTTCTTGATGTTAAATGTTGCTACTATTATTTTAGTTATTCGTGGAGGTGGGAGATATATTTATAAATTCTCTTTTCTTCTCATCTCAAAAAAAAAAATTTCAATACATTACTATTACCAAGGCCATTATAAATTATAGGAGTCTGTACACTAATTAGTAATTTAATTTTTGTCCATTTATTGCTGTCTGCTAAAATTACCTCTGCACAGTCAGAGAATTCAGATTTTTCAATTTTTCATAACCGAACAAAAATATAAAACTGTGTTTAAAAACATATCAATTTAAAAAAAATTAAATTTCCAGGGAGTGTAGGGCACGTTTACTACCCCAGAAACTTCACAAACTTATCAACAGATGGCTAATAAACAGCTTTTAAATTGATTAGTAGTTTATTTTATTATAGTTTTATGGGTCAACAGAATAAATGCATATTATAGTTTTCATACTTTGTATTTATACATTTCCAGTATTTTAAAATATATGTTTGCCCAAGAAACTTTTGACATTATTGAATATATTCAATATGTTTTTACTTTTCTAAAAATTGTCTACTTAACTTTTTTTATTATATTAAATAATATTTTCAGTAACTATAATCTGTAGCTTTATTGCCATTATTTTATTTTGATATTTTAATAAAATATATGTTTTAATAGTTCAAATAATTAAGCATACACTAAACAATAAAAATAAAATTTAATTGATATTGAAGCTATACAAATATTATATTGCTGTAAATTATTTAAATATTCTATCTTTACTTTATAAATTAAAGAAACTAGGTATGTATATACATAGTTTCTTTCATTTATACTAGTCATACTCGGAATGGTCTATTGTATTGTATAATATACCATGATTATATGAATACTTCTAATATTATCTAACAAAGAACTTAAAATTATGTTTTCTATTTATATTTGAGTTTTATGTAACAACTAAATTATAATAATATTAATAGGTGTATTATTATTTTTAGATTGATAAAATTCTTGGATGCATTGCAATCATTAAAAAGAAATAATGGATTCTAGAGATAGTGATGGTAAGGCATTGATATTTTTGTAATACTTTAGCCTAAAAAATTATGTTTTACCTACTTATTATAAATATACATTTGCTTACATTTTTAGACATGAAAGTTGAACCATCTAGTCCAGTACGAAATACAAATCCATTTAGTCGATCTAGTAGTGGAAGTTCTCTACATGCTGGAAACCATAGTAGTAGTAGTGGTCATGGTATGTATTTAAATAACAAGTCGACTTTGTAGGCAAGTTGTATAATTAAGACTATTTATTTTTGTGTATTTATTTAATTTATAAATTTTAAATTTTAATAAATATCAGAAATATGTAATTAAACTATGTAAAGAATTTTTGAGTTTTAAATTATGTATATCATTATATTAGAACCAATAGGTACATTTTCTAGAACATACATCCATGTTATATACATTTTTATTTAAGAATTCTCTTATTTTTCATAATGGAGGTAGTTAAATTAAAAATATTACTATATAATACTTAACCATGATTTTAATTATGTTGCCAGTAATCCCGATGTGCAGAATTCGGTATAAACAACTTATACCAGATGAGTTGTATACATTAGTGTAGGATGAGAGAATTGGCCCATCTGGATTGTCGATGTCAGTAGTATCACAGTCTATAACTGGGTGTCTCTTCATAATTAATTATAGGTATACCGATGAGGGAGTATAATAAGATTGTAAGTTGAATCTTAATAATTTCCAAAACTTCATATCTATGTTTTCATTCTTTCTTTAAATATTTAAAACTAAAGCATTATTTTCTTAGCAGCTTGCCTTTTTTCATCTTTTATTGTTATCAACTTTTTATTATTCTTGTTGTTAGTTGTCATATTTTTACTTGCTTTTCTATATTTGTAGAAGATGACGATAGTGAAGAAAAAGGTTCACCAAACAATTATAAAGAAAGACGACGAGAAGCACATACCCAAGCTGAACAAAAACGTCGTGATGCCATAAAAAAAGGATATGATTGTTTACAAGATTTAGTCCCAACTTGTCAGCAAACAGATAGCAGTGGTTATAAACTAAGCAAAGCAACAGTATTACAAAAATCCATAGATTACATACAAGTAATTTTTAAAAATTCAATATAACTTAAAAATAAAATTGAAGTGATAATTTGGAAGCTTAATAAAAAATATTAATTCCGTACAATTTAAATTTACTTAACATTTTAAAGGAAAAAAAATATTTTTTTATATTAAGGAAATAAAGATAACAATATTTTATCATTGTGATAAATTATTTATTATACAAAAAAATGTGCCTTAATCATAAATTTTTATTTTAAAGTATGTTTATTATATTATGCATAAATTACATACACACATACATATATATATATAATATATGCCAAATTTTTACTAATATTTATTTATTACTTTAATTTTACTAGTATTTACTGTTGCAAAAGAAAAAATTAGAAGAAGAACGTAATGCTTTACGAAAAGAAGTAGTTGCATTACGAATTATGCAAGCTAATTATGAGCAAATGGTAAAAGCTCAACAAATTCCAATGGGTCATGTTGAAACTAGGATACCTGATGAAGAAAAATTTCAAATGGTAATTATAGCTGTTATAAATTTATATAAATATATTTTTTAACTAAAATGTAATTTACATGTATTTAATTAAATATAAAATAACACGTCATAATAAGCACCTATAGATTCATTATATATTTTTATACACTTGAATTACTCTGGAATCTTTTATTTCATCTTTTAAATCTCATTAAAACATAGCATGTTGTCTACCATCATTTAAAATTTGAACTTTTTCAATTGGTATTCATTACAGATAATTTTGCCTGTATAAACAATACCATCTTATAAATCTAATATTAGTCTATTTAATAGGTTTAGTTTGATTATTTTCGTTCTATCTCTCTTTCTCACCTCCTTTTTCTCTGGTCTATGTATAATAATTAATTCAATTAATTTTTGAGCCATCTATATTTAATATGTTTAACTAATAAAAATTGTATTTTATAGTTTCAGAATATTATTGATGAATTGTTCTTTACATTTTGTAATATTAATGTTAACAATTTTACTGAACTTTCTGCTTGTGTCTTCAGTTGGCTTGAAGAACACTGTAAACCTCAGGTGAATATTTTTTACTTTAAAAATATTTTATATAATTCTCATTTATTTTATGATAATTTAAAATAAAAATAAATTCAATATATTTTTTAAAAATGTATAAGAGTATTCTCTGATGTAGTAGACTTATTGTATAGTTGTAATAATATAGGTATTAATACTATTTTGTATTGAATATTTTGTTCTATTATTCTGTCTGTATAGATTTTTGTATTTAATTAATTCATAATACATTTCATGAAGTAAATTTATTATAAGTGAATGTATCTATTAGTTATTCGATTTTCAGACATTACAAAATTTAATAGAAACTGTTCTTGAAAAGGAACCAAAAAGTCATACACCTACCTCAACCGACAAAACTTCACCATAAAGTATATTTTATTTATTGAATTTTATTTTTTACCAAGTATCCGATTATTATTGTAAAATTTTTAATTATGTAAAAATAAAATATTTTTATAAATATATTGTTTTGTTATTAAAACAAATTCTATTTGATATAACTCATAATAAATGTAATTAATATTTCATCATTTAAGGTCTCAGTGTATACAGTTAAAATATTATAATAAAGTATTATGCTTGATATATCATGCTACAATGTCACGTATACTTAGGTAGTCATGTGAAATTTGTATGGGGCTGCTATATCGCTAAATACAATTAAGTGGAATTTAGTGAAAATTATAAAAAATGTATACAATTAATCTTATTTAGATAATACATTTTTTTGTCCAGCAGTTTTATCAATAATAGAGTAAAACAGAAGTAACAATATTTTTTGTGCATTAGATGTACACATGCATATTATACCTATAATTAAACCTCCAAAATTCATTCCCAATTTAATCCTTAGAATTAAGTTTACATGATTGTAGTGATAGGCGATAGCAGTCACCACAACATTTCATAAAATAATGAAATATGTCATTTTGTGATCCACTGAATAATTTATTCTCAGTTATTAGTTTATCTTATCTGTATTCTGTTATGCTTTATCTTTATGTGACAGTTAATTACATTTATTATTATTCTATGTATATATATTAAATTAATAATTGTTATTAATTTTATTCTCTTCTTTTATTTATATATACAATTTTTTTATAGTTCTGGACTTGTGGTATTTTAAATATAATGACCACTTTCCATGAAAAGTAATAGTATATGAATACTATATACTGTGTGTCCACTCCCTATTTTCTTAACTTTGTTGAAAACCAAACATCCTAACAATCTTTCTAGATTATTCTATATTATAAATTATAATGGGTAAAATTCATCCAAACTGTGCGGTCTTATCACTAACTGTTTTTCAGAAAATCTTAATCAATTATAATTTGTTATTATATATTATTACGAAATAATATTTCATGGTAATTGATAATGATTATTCCGTATGGTAAACAGCTTTAAAAATCTAAAATTTCTTCTTAATTTTGGCTCGATATAAATACTTTATTATTTATATTACTTCATATGTAATATGTATAAATTTATAATGACCTGTAATATGGTGAAAAAACTTAATATGTTGCTAGCTGTAGTCTGTAGATGCTAACATGCATAAATGATGGATAGGTAAATGCATATGGTTGAACCATAAAATATAAATGAATAATTAAATAACGAAAAATAATAATATTTGGCCGTTATATTTTCATAAAAATAGTGTTATTTAATGCGTTAAACCATATTAATAAGGATATTATAACAATGCAACACAAAAGTAAGACCTATTGCAATTTTGTAGTACTGTCCCGCAAAAAAAGTACTTCTAGTCACTATAGTTAATAGTTATTTAGGTATAACTAAAATAAATCAGAAAATTCGCTCTGATGTATAACAAATTTTGAGAACGACTCGTTATTAAGTAGATCACTAATAAATTATAAACCATTGATAGATGTACATGTACAATATACTTATAAAAAAATTGTTTTAATTTAAATAGGGAAATTTCTATGGATATTCTATAATAAATGTAGGTATTAAATTTAAATTATCTATTAGGTTGGAACTAATTAAATGTATCTATATTACAAATATGTTATATAAGTAATACGGTTAATTGAGCCAATTGTTGAAAATTTCATCGCATAGATATTATATTATCTATTAATTATTCTAATATTATATCATACCACTATTATTATCTATAACTCAATAGGTTTTAATATTCATTATTCAATATCCAATACCAACGCGACGTAGATGGCTTAATTAGGATTCATGGTTATAAATAGCTTAATATTAGTTTAAATATGTTGATACAATTTGCATTATTATTTTTTTTTTTTTTTGGTGCATAAAAAATAATATGTGTAGATATACACATTAGGTACATCATAATAGCAAAAAGTTTCAAGTAAATATCAATAATGTTTATTTTAAATCACGAAAAAAAATCGTTCATTTTCATTTAAGTATCTACATTTGTGAAAATATGAATTTCAAGGGCTTACAAAAAAAAAATGTTACGGTATTTATTAACCACATTTTCAAATATCTGAATAGTTCAAATAGAAACCTATACCTAAATATTTTGATAATATAATAATATACAGAATATAGTGATATACCTATCAAGAAAATCCTGATTACCTTGTGAACAATACGTTTAAGTCTTTATGCAATTATTCACTTTTGAAATTTTGAATTATTATAAGAAAAAATAATTAGTTTTGTCGAACACTGCGTATAAAATATTCTAGTTTTCAAGATTAATCTGAAAAATATTAGGAACTTTTTAATTTTGACCTCTGATTTTTTCGTAGTAAATCTCTAGTAGGCATGCCGCGTGTGTAATTCACAATACGCAAAAGTTTTGTCCACTGAATTTTTCCGTTTTTCCATTTGGTAAGTCCAAACATACTTAAATAATTGTTGGTTACATTTCTCAATTCTTTGGACGGCATTTGTTTGTTATCGTATGTATCTAATAATATATTTTAAACATAGATTAAGTACATTTAATTTTTACGGCTTTATTCAATTATAAAATTATCAAATTAAGTGCATTGTACCTTTGATTTTGATGCCTTATCAAATGATAGCTATTCATTTAAAATAAAATAAATTAGGTATTTATGGAATAATATATTTACTTACTAAACGGCCAACACACATGCAGATAAACTTATCTAATAATATTTCGTGTTGAAAATTTAACAATTAGAAATTTTTTATTATTAATTATGAATTATAATTGATAAAGTATTATATATTTATATCGTATTATCGTAATGATTTTATGTGTTATCAAAAATATCAAGGTTTCATCGACAACGAACCATACTAAAATAATTTCAAGGTCCCAGTCATCGAGAAACCCAAATAAATTGATAAATCCATTAAATAACAAAACTAAATTAAGGTTAGTAACAACGACCAAGTACATACTTAATAAGCTACTGATATTTTATAATTATAATTATTAATCGGTAAGAATCATCTTATACCTTAAGTGTTTAAATATTAAAATAATATTAACGGTTAATTGTTATTGTCTTCTTGAAACGTATTACGTATTAGTACATTATATAAATAAATTATAGGTAAATATTATACATAATAAATAACACATGGGTACACAAAAACTAAAATAATACATTGATAGAAATATGAATATGCTAATTAATTACATAAATAAATGTATAAATACAATAATTATTAATTATTATTAAGAAACGATCTTAATATTCGGTGAATATATCTAAACACTTCCATACACATCAGTAAACTTACGATTATCAGAAGATTTTGATAGAACGGCAATAGTATTTATAATACGTGCTAATTATTTACTGTTTATCAGCTGAGTGTCAAAAAGGGACACAGATCAACAGCGAAAATGTGTTTGAACAATACTTATTTACAGTACCAAGCGGGTTACACCTCATTATACAATTATGACTTAATAAGTAAAAATGTACATTACTATTTACTTTCAAGTTAGAATAGCTTACTTTTTCACAAAAAAATATTTTAACATATGACGTATAAGCCGCGCTAAATACTAGACCGATTCGTAGAATCAAATTTCATAAAATTACATAAATTTGTATTGACTTAGCTGTCTGTACTGTACGTTTTTTGGTTAGGTGCGATGATTTTAAATTTTACGGGTGATTTTGGATAGCATTAGGCATTAGCATATTGAACATAGTTTGTATAGTGTATACTTTAGAGAGGTCAACAATTCCTAGTTTTTTTTTTTATAATCAGGAAAAAGAAACAACAAATAAAGGAATAACGGAAATTTTTACTAAATTGTTTTCTTTATTTTGTTATAAATCAAAAAAAATGACCACAGAAACTTGAAATTTTCATCAAGAACTTATATTATCATTTTCTATGTATAATATAATAATAAAAATATTTTGACTTTTCTTAAGGAATTTATAGGGTAAAAATGGTTAAAAATGCTTTAAAATTTAATATGAGGCTACTAATTAGTGATTCTTATTCAATTAAAAAAATATTGAAAATTTTTAGTCATAGTATTTTTCATTATCATTTAAATTTAAAATTTTGACAAGATGGAATCTCGAAAAATACAAGTTTGTAGTTAGAAATATATAAAAAAAAATCTATTATTATAAGATACTAAGATTATTAAATTGAATATGAAGTTCATTATAATTTATAAATTTTACAACCTAAAAAAAATCTACCGGAAAGCTTAATAAATTTCGAGCATTTCAATACCTAACAATAAAAAATAATTTTAACAATATTGGATATTCACCTGTATAATAAATAATAAATATTTCTTTTCAAGCGATTTTTGTAGTAATTCAAAAACAAATACCCGTAGGTATTTACATATTTTACAAAATGTTGATATTACCATTTACATTAAACGATAAAATTTTCAAAAATGTTTCACTCATTTTGAGCTGTTTATAAGCATGTACAATTTTCATTTTTTTTTAATTATTTTTTTTTTATAAATGTTGATAAAAATTATTCAGTGGGCCAAAAGCCTTGAAAATGTAATATAAGGATTAAACTTAAGTTTTTCTTTTATCTATATAAAAATATTAATAATATATAGGTACAATAATTTTGTATATGCATTTGAAATTAGAATTTAAACGAAATTACACATTTAATCGATAAATAACGATGTTAATTATTTTGTTATACTTTAAAATCATTATTCGTAGAAATTTAAGTCTTACGTTAACTATATAATAATTATAAACTTTACTATAAGCAATGACACTTGGTTTATTTTAAGATAATATCTATTGATATTATGAATCTATTTTTGCTTTTTTACAGTATTTATGGAAAGTGTTTATTTGTGATAATATTTAATATTTAAATTGTAATAAAGGTATAGTATCTGGTTATTTAATATAGTACCTACATATTGAGAAATTTCTTTTTTAAAACTGACAATAAGGTACAAACTAGATCTAATTTTCCATCAGAAATCTTAAAGTTGATAATTTGAGCAATTTTTCTATCAAAAAAGTTTCTTTGGAGACCAGATACGAACATAAAAAAAAATTAATATAACACATACCTAGTTATAAAATCAATATATTCATAGCTTCGATCAGAAACTTTTAAAAGCATAAATCACCCCAAGACATTCTTTAGAATTTAAATGGTATAAACATTTAAATAGTTTAAAATATTAAATTATCAACTATGTCTAATAAGTTATAAATTATATTTCTGAAAATTAACTTGTGTTAACTAGATGTATAACTAAAATGCCGATCCAAAAACGTTCACGTTCAAGTTCATTTCTTGAAAAATGAACGAGTTCTTACCCTTCACTGGTCAACTTTATACGTACTTGTAATACATGTATTTAAAATACATCATAGATTATAATATAATACAGACTATATTATTAAATTATGTGTTTGGAAAGAAAACATTCATGCAAAACTATAAGATTTTAATTAAAAAATGTTTATAACTTATATAAGTTATATAACTATTAATTAGTTCCATTCTATATCACGCTTTCTTAATAAATACATCCATTTAATACATTTTACCTATTATTTACTGTGTTCTCAATTCAAATTTATTATCTTCAATTTTGTGTAAAATGCAAATGAAATACAAAATTTTTAATTTCAAGGAATGTCAAGTTTATCATTTCCCTACCGTATTCCACAAGACATATTTTTAAACAAGAAACATAATAGCTATATTAAACCTATTACATTATTACTATATTTATGTGAAGTTTCTGAATGAAATATTTAAACGTATTCATGACGTGTACTTATCTATCTATTTTTTTTACAATACAAATTAAAATACTAGTGTTTTTTATGTTTAATTGCCTATAGTAATTGTGTTATAATGTGTTCACGTTATCATGCTACATTATAGTAAAACGTAATAGGTACCTATACTGTAATATATATATATAAAGTGTGTGTATATATTATATATTATACATATACTAAGTCAAGTTAAAATTAGATTACCTCTTAAAAATATTCTCAAAACAAAAAATTAATATTAGTAATTTGTTAATGTTTGGCTTTTCCCTTAAATATTTAATACAGTTTTCACGAGTACCTAGATGAAGCTACTGTCCTGGTGTATAAATAATATTCTTTAAAAATATAAAAGATATTTTTTTTTATTTGAAAACCATCAGTATAAGCCTGAGAAAATATAAAAATATATATTATTTCTAAGGTATCCTGCAGTGAGTGCAGTGTATTAGCTAGTAGTAGGGTATACGCACTATTTTATACCAACTTTACTTTCCGTTTCTTGTACATTTAAATAATATTTATGTAAATTGAAAGTAGGTATACAAAAACTTATATTAAATTAACTTATACCTACTCGAAGGAACGATATCGGTGTCCACTCGAGTTCTTATGATTAGGTATTTTTTTATCTTTGAGGGTCAGAGTGAAATCTGGGCTTATTGCTGCTATAAATTAATTAGGTATACCTACTGTTTACATGTAACACATATTTATCTAGGACAGATTATTATAATACTGAATAAGGTTTACTATTTGCATGTAATTTTTCATATAAATACACGAATATTTATTGCTAACGCAGGTTTATTAAAGTGTAGTTAGTTTAAAGATAAATTATTGTTTCTGTTCTTATTTTTAATGTAATTTTCCAATTATTATATAACTGCGAAAATTTACTTATGTCGGTTAGAAAAAACAGTTATTATTTGATGAATAAATATTAATCTAATTATGGTACCATTTAAATTAAGTGCTCCATAAATGTTAAAATTGATACCTACATTTTTAAATTTTTTATGCAGCGCTGCATTATAATGTCATTTACCTATATAATTTTGGGTGCATCCGAGTTGTGTGTCTGATTTTTAGAATGAACAATCAAATTGTATGCTTGGTTTTTCTATTATACAATACAATTTTAAAATGTCCCTTTTACCGCTATTTCACGATTAGGACTGTCGACTAACCAAGCTGGTGGTACAACAGGTGTGGACGTGTTATTAAAAATCGTACCTACGCATGATATTATATTGTAAATATATTATCGTAATAAAAATATGCCTATAGCCTATAGGTATATATAGAAGTAAAAATAATAATAAAAGTAACTATTTTTAATAGTTAAATTTAAAAATTGTATAAATTAAATTTTTGGTAAAAATGTGTACGTTGATTTATCGACGAATTCAATTCATGTTTTGTTTTTATTTTCATATATTTTAATATTTTATCTATTATGTTTCTTATGAAATAATCTTTGTTTATTGCTTCTTGTAATTTTTTTTAAACATATCATGACATTCATGGCATTATGTTATATACCCACAATTTCATTAAGATTATGAATACGATAAAGTAAATAAATTAAAACACGTGATATTTAAGGTCTTAGTTTTCATTAATGACACACGCAACTCAGACGCACCAAAATTAAATATTAAATGTAATAACTAATAACTATTCGATATTTATGATTTTTAATCTTTATCTGCTGTACACAATGCGGATGCACCGATAATTATACCAGCATACGACAACGTCCTCCAAAGCTCAGGAACGTATTATATTATTATAATATATGTCGAGGATTGTGAGAATTAATCAATAATCATTATACTTAATTTGAATTATTATAGTAATATATAATTATTATCTCTGTCTATCTACAATAGGAAGGAACATAGTTTTAAAAAATATAAGAAACCAACTATGCATAATGCATACTTAATTAAACATTTTGATAATTTTGAAATACGCCAACGCAGATATATAATTTTTTATAGATAAATTCATTTCAATTATTTTTTAAACAATGAGTTCTAATTAAAATACCTGCTTAATAAATAGGTATTAATATCAAGTATTTTTTAGCTAAAATAATGTTAATTAAAGTTCGGTAATATGTATTTTAAAATTGTTTTTAAATGTGTTAAAAAGAGATACTTTGTTTTTGTAATATTAACAGTTAATTAATACCTAATACCTATTACAATAGTATGTCTACCTATACCTACATTTCTATGAATCGAAAGCTCAAGTATTTTTTTTTATGCATGCTTCATCAATCTTAGCACCTACAATTTGTCAACACGCACGTGTATATATAGTTATTTTCTTTTTTCGTATGTACCTACTTAGTTAGCTAGTTACCTATGTATACCCATTATAATTATACAAGGTATTAATACATTTTTCGGACGACCAGCAAACTTTGAATGAATAATAAATAAATCATAAATATTGTAAAATAACCGTTCTTTTTTTAATAAAATATTTTACCACGATTTTTAATATTTGTTTTATAGTTATAGATAATAATTAGGCTGTGTCCTGTGGGCTGTGAGTAGGATCATGAATTATTTTTATCTTATTGTGTAATATAGCTTCCTTAACACAACGTTTGGACTAGGTACCAATTCAATGTTGAAACTTTTATTTTGAATTTTAGGACTTTTTAAGCTTTTTAATCATTTTCATCCAATAAAACTTGATACGTAGAACTTTTTTTAAATTTCTTAAATATTTTACAGTTTTGTATACATGCTGTACCCACTACCCAATTAATGATATATGTATAAATATATTTATTTCAAAATATTTTACACTTGATAGATTTTTACATTTTAATATCGATTTGTTTTTGTAAGATTATAGTGCATCAAATTAACTGTCTTCAGTTTAATAATTAATAAATAATTCTATTAACTACAATAATATTATATTATAGTTTGTAATATAAATTTTTTAGGTAGGTACTGTCCACTATACATCTATATTAATAAAATAGTTACACCTACATATTATATTAAAGTATAACATTACATAGTGTGATTATTATTGTTACCTGCAGATTGAACTTGTTTTGACTGAATTCTTCAAACAACGAACAAAAAAAACTTATTCTAACAATGTTATTATTTTGTTAAACTGGACACACGGAACTGTCTTCTGGAGTGCGACTGTGTGTTAATGAATCTCGGACGAATAAACTACGGTCATTTATTCGTTTTTTTTTAGTGATAGGAAATGAAACTATTTTTTTTTTATTTTACATATAGGTAGCCCTCTGCTATTTGTTTTGAATGGCTTCCGCACAATCCGGAAGTAAACATGAATGAATTCATATAGGTACAATGCATCATTAATAGACTGCAGCGCGACACGCAAAATGTATTAATCGTCCGTTGACATCTATAACACAATTGGTCCAAAATGTACTCGCGCGTATTCAAATTAAAAATCTATCGCGTGTTTATTATTATCGGTCCGGACGTGTATTTTTATTTTAACCGAGTATTATGTATTAATGTACCTATATCATGATATCATATACGTATATACTATTGTCTATTTATTTACCTTTATAATATTATATTATACAAGAATACAAGATTGAATCGAGTACTTTTGTATAGTTTTGTAACAAACTGATTCTGGAACTACTTATCCGATCGACATCACGAGGTATTTTTTAAATACATAAAGCATACTTACCACTTAAATAGCTGTTTAAATTATTATGAAAAAAAATGGAACTTTGTATGCAAATGTTCCAGGCGTTTCAGCATTATACTCTGGAACGCTTAGAACAATTGCAACTAAACTTGTTGTAGATAGTCAGATGGATGCAGCAGCGCGGCGCGAACTAGGCTAAAGTGTCGTACATCGGTAACGGCAAAAAAGCACAAAATAATGGCTTGTTTTCCGTAAAAGAAATATACTGTTCAAAATTTGAGATAAAACACTCTTATGATTGATAGTGGCATAGTGCTGACCGCTGAAAAGACATGATGAGAGTAAACTATTCGGAACTCGGGGACATTATTTCGATAGAAATTAGAAATATACCATCAATGAATTAGTTTAGATTTCATAATTAACATTAATAATTATACGACTGGTTAAATGAGAACATACAGCTAGTAATTAGTATGCATTCAAAATTATATATACATCATATTTAAATATTACCTATACAGTATACATAGCCATCAGCCATAAAGGTTACTTACTTATAATCAATGTTATCAATAACAATATTGTTTTTTTTGTTGTTTTTAATTGAAATTATCTTTTACACTATTATAATACTTAGTTTAGATTATTGAGTAAAGAAAACTTCATATTAAAGATTATTGCCTACGCAATAACTAATATTTGAACACCAAATAATTCATATTTTATGGTTATAATTTTGCAAATTTTAAATATTCATAATTATTCTAGGTAGGTAATTACATTTAAATAAAGGTGTATAAATTTAGGTACCTATAATAAATGCATAGTAATAATAAATAATACTAAATTAAAGGTATTATCCTATCTACCAATTCTAGTATTGCGCATGCCATGTGTAGTACAAATAACACTATAAATTTATACATAATATATTTATTGGCGCTATTATATAATTGTTAATCTCATTAATTAATATTGCACAACATAACACAACGTATTTAATTAGTTGCACACCTACTTACACATATAATAATCAATCATCATCTCAGACCTATGAGCTTTAAGTTGATAATTTATGGACATATATATGACGTATTATCGATAAACAAATACATTAGAAAAAATTCTTTTTGATATTTGTTTTTTGGGAAATTGCCTTATCATAACTATACATTTTAGAAAACAGTTTGTTATCATAAAAATACTGTTTGTAAGATTAAAATTCGTGCACGATATATTTATATTGATAGTTCACAAAAATTTAACATTGAGTAATATGAGATTAACAATAATAAGCGGAGATATCAGACTATCAGAGTTCGACTTCAGTCCGCCCAATTAGCATTAGAAGGAACATTAATCATTATTTTAGTCACGGCCGCTACATGAAATAGGCATAAAAATTTAAAACATCTCTGGTGAAATAATTAATCTCTACATCATAGACCTTAAGGTCTGTGCTTTACATACACTTATCTTATCTCGACCAGACCAGCGTTATTATTGGTATTGCTGTAAAACCTCCGCGACAGTGCATTCCTGCAATAATAAATGTTTAAAATTCTATACAGTTATATCGTATTGTGACTAAGGATTAACTGAGAAAAATTGCAAAGGTGGTACGCATTAAAAAAAAAGTAATAAATAAATATTTTAACCTGTACCCGAGTCTGGTACGAAACGTCGACAATCAAAATATTTACTATAATTATATTTGTACTATATAGTATATTTTACTGTTCTTATATTTATTTATTTATTTTTATAGAAGAATGAAAATTTGTGAACTAATATCGTCACAAAAAGGAAAAGATAAACTGAATGTTCATATTTATATAATTCATATCCTATATTTTATTTTATTTATATTATATCATATAATTATTTTGTATATTTAAATAAATTAAAATAATAATCATTTTATTTGATTTAATTCGTCGATATATTGACCTGTCGACATTTTGTACTTGTCGATGTTTTAAACGTCGACGTTTCAACTGTCTCCCCATGTACCTATACTAGGTAATTTAGTACATCTATCCAAAACTGTAAACCTTAATCTCTAAGTTAGAAAAAATAAGTAGATTATGTTCCTAAGAAAAAAAACTATATAAAATATTAAAGGCACGTAGATTTTACATTTAGAATATATTTTTATTGCAAAGAAATGTAATTTAAGGGGCTCCTCGCTCCTCTATATAAGCTCTTTTCCAGTCAGGTATAGTGTATTTGTTAATCATATATAAATAATAAATATTATACATATTATATAAAAAAATATAAATTATAATTCATATTAATTAGAGTAATGGAGTCTTGTACGCATATACATATACTTATTAATAAAAAACGATAAACTTCATTTTTATTACTAAACAATTCCAGATTCCTTATAATTAGTATAATTAGTTATTTCTCAGACATATTGGTATACACTAAACAGTAATCTAAGTTTAATTTAGAGGAAAAATATACTATAAAAAATATATTTCTATAGATACTTCTTCTATTTATACAATGAAAAAAAAACATTTTTTAATAAAACCTAATAACCGATTTATATATTAATATTATATTGAATCAAAATATTTTTTTAAGATTAAAATTAGAAGCGAAAAAGATCACGTTAACTAACTCTTTAATCTAGTCAAAACTGTAGACCTTTTAGACTATAAACATTTCCATAGTAGAGAATGCGATATAGGATCAATAAATATCAATAATTCTTTCTTAAGTTTGGAAATATTTTTAAAATTTGCGATCATTTTTAAAATCTATTGGAAATGAGCTTATTTAGTGTTAAGTAAATTATTAAAAAAATAAAAACTAACTGTACTTAATTGAGCAATATAAAAGGGAAGAAATATATTTGTCGATATAAGTTTGTCAAATCTATAGCGTATAAATTATAAAAAATATTAAACTACCTACCTAGTACCTAGCTGTTTATAATAAAATACAATTTTAAAAATTTAAAAATTTTAAATTTTAATTTTTGACCAATTTTGTATGATTTACAGTAATTTTGACTTTTTTACTTGAATATGCTATTTTAAAATATATTTAATAAATAATCAATTAACTAGATATTATATTGTTTTTGTTTAATTTAAAGCTATTTTGAAAATCGTTACAATTTCCAAAAACTATACCTAGATATGTTTTCATAATATAAGGAGTTATCGAAATCTAAACACTAAAATTTGTGATGGCAGAAAACGGAAAGGTCGATTTTGGTGAATAAATGGATCACCTGTATTTTTATCATGCTAAAAATACTCGTGTCCGTAAAAGTTGATTTCAAATGTTTTAACAAAAACGACAACAAATGTCAAATAATGATAAAAAAAAAATGTTGTTATAAGAATTAAGATACATTTTATAAACAACTTAAGAGGAATCTTGTATTAATTTGTCAAGGATTTAAATTGAGCAAAAATTATCCATAGAAAAAAAATTATTAAAATCCATCAAAAATTTCAAACGTCTGGTTTAAAAAGGGTTAAAATATTTTTTACATTTTATAATTTATATAAAATAATAATATCAACATTTCAAGTTTCCAGAGTAATTTGTTTTCAAGATAGGTACCTACACTAAAAAAAACCAAATAGATTTCGTCAAAAACTAGTTGCAATAAAATTTACACTTTTCTTATTATTTTTGTTTTTTTTCCGATAATTTTGAAAAATACAAGAAATTGTTCACTTTTGACCCCCCCCCCCCCTCCAACTATATCTCATAAAATTATATATTCATAATTCATTTTGATATTTGCTTCTTTTATTGTTATAATTTAAAAGGTTTCAATATTTAAGTAATACTAAAATGTTGCATGAAACTATTCGATGATAGATGTGAATCTATCGGCTGTTATATAATTAAACATTTACGATTAATGTGATTGCAAAGTGCAGACTGCAGGATATCGTCAGCACTCAGCTTTAAAGAATTTAATAAAATTGTCTAAGTACCTATACAGTATACGTGCATGTGAGTCGTATAAATCTGTGCAAGTGATCATCGGTGTGTTGTGTGTGTGTGACTGTGTAAAAAAATAGCAGAGCGCAACAACATGCTCAAGCAACTACGCTCGTCACGCACGTGAACGAGTGAACGATAATTCCGTATAAAATAACGAATGCTTATTAATTGTACTATAATATTATGTAACTTTTTGTCAATCCTATCGTCCTACCTTAGGTGATAGACCTAATAATTCGATAAAACTTCTGACAACTGATTTGATATGGTTAATACTTAATGAGTCTACTTGAGAACGACTAGGCCATATTATTTTAAAATTTTTAATTTCGATTTCGAATAATCGGACAACTATGAAAATTGTGTAAGATTTCTAAATTTCTATTATTCTATTGAATAATAATTAGCTATTTAGCTCGTAGAAAATGTTTAGCTAATATAAGTTTTAAATGTTTTATATTTTATGTTAAATTCATAAGCATAACTAAAATTTAAAAATTTGATTAAGGTTTCTGTTAATTTATCATAAGTGGAATTAAAAAAAAAATTTAGCGAATTCCACAAATAATATATTTTAAATTAGATATTTTGGAGTAAAATAACAATTTAGTTTTTGTTATTTTTCGTTAAGTATTAACCATAAAAACTTGAAACATTCCATTGTTACTTACTAAAATTATCATTTTAGATTTTAAGCGGTACAATAAATGTATTGTTTTTACAATGGGGTTTTCTTAAAGTTTTCATTGTCTTTACTCTTTTGAGATAATACGACTAATAAGAGTACAAATGCTTTATTTTTTAACTTTGTGGATTGTTTAGGTAGCAAATTGGATTCAATTTGGTACTTTAGACTTTTATAGGGTCAAAAGAAAAAAATTGTTCAAAATAATATCTTACATGGCAACAAAAAAAAATTAGAAAAAACGAAAAACCAGTTTTTGACGAAATGTTTACATACCAACATACCTATTTTATTTTGTTATAATTTAAAAACGAATAACTGTAGAAACTTGAAATTTTCACCAATTAATGTTTATATTATTATTCTTTAATTTTCAAAATATTTTCTTTTTTTGTGTTTTAAAAATGTTCGATTTTTTTTTGTTGTTTTTTCCTTTGAAACACCATGATACAATCAAAATCATTATTATTATTATTTATTAAAGTCAGTTTAAAGTTATAAGTTCTTTACTACTTATTTATAAATTATTATTACACGCTGTGAAACGATTTAATTAAAACCATGTATTTGCTATCCTATCAGAACACAAAATTCTAAATTCATATATTTTTTTAACAATACATTTATTTTTATTTGTTTTTTAATAAAAAAAAATTATAATTATCTACAATTTAATTTATAGAAATTACAATGACGGTAAATATTTTGAACTTTTCGATATTTTGACTGTCGCATTTTAATTCATTGACATTTTCATTGTCAATGTTTTGTACCATACCCATCTGGCATCTTATAGTTCACATCAAGTGATGTATAAAAATACATAAAATTTTTCTAATAAAAGATACTAAAATATGGTCGCTTTTTGCAACTCATTAAAATGTTTAATTTTAAATGTATAGTTATAAAATAATTGTTTAAATAATTTTCAACTTTAGCTATTTAAATCAATTTAAAGTTTATAGTTAATAGTTATAGCCAGTTATAAGTGCCATATTATTTTAACTTAAATAACTTTAAATTTAATAATAAAAACTTTCTGTAAATACAGTAAAACAGCAAAAATAGGTTTGTATTATAAATAGATAATATCTTAAAATAAATCAAAAATAACATTGTGTATAGTAAAATCCATAATAATAAAATATACATAGGTTTAAGTCTGCACGAATAATATTTTTGATTTATTAGTTATTATAAAATAATTAACATTGTTATTCATCATTTAAAAATGTAATTTTGTCAAAATTCTAACTTCAAATAACTATAATATTTATTCAATTATATAATTATTTCAAGTTTCTATGGTTATTAGTTTCATTACCTAATTGTTTTTGATTCACAACAAATAACAAAAATTGTTTAAGGAGAAATATTTATTGCAAAAAAAATTAATTTGAATTTTTTTTTTTTAAATATAGGTTGAAAAACATAAATAATCTTTTATTAAATTTTTAAATTTAATGTAAAAATAGAAATTTTTTATAAGTGCAAAATAATGTGTACATTTTTGAGATTTTGACAAATTTTACTACAATTATATTATGACTTTAAAATCTTTAAATTTTCTTAATATCTCATCATCATTTATAAAATCAAGTTTAGCGTAAAAATTCCTATTTTCCTTAATTTTTTGTTATTTTTCCAATTATAGAAAAAAAAACACTGGAAATTAGAAAATTATTATTACCTACTTAAAAATAATTTTTAGTACACCATGACATTGATCAATGAAGTTTATGTGCGAGTTATATAAAGGTATTTGTTTTCTGTTGAAGTATTTCCTCTACTTCATTTATAGAATGTGCTATTGTGTTTATATATATATATATATATATTTAATATTTTAATTTGCAACCAAATAAATAAGTTGAGTAAAAATATATTTAAATTTAAATTACACTTTAATATATTATTATATATAATTGAATATTCATTATTTACCCATCTGCAGGCGTATATTGTAAATGTATAGGTAGTTAAAAGGTCAGGAGAGACCAAGCTTGTTCCAGTAATATTTAATTTCAAAAAGTTATTTAGTTTGAATCAACCTATTTTGAATTTTATTTATATTTATAATAAACTTGAAGTTATTCAGTAAGTTCATAGGATTATAGGATAAGATAAATGAATACCATATGCAAAGAATTTGTTTTTGTTATAATTAGTATAAAAATATTTATTATTTAATTTGATTATAAGCAAATAGTTTATCGTATGAAATTTTATGTTGATAAATAATAATGAATCATAACAATCATATCAATGCATGGTAAAAATAAAATTACAATTTCAATAGTTGATTTTGACATTACACATTTTTATGTTCAAATGTATTCATATAATTTAGGCTTAAAATCAATAGCATTTTAAGTAAGTAACTTGCAAAGGGTCAATAAAGAATAAAAAATTAAAATGTATTATTTTAAAATTATAGAATTCACATTTATGCACAGTTTTATTTATTTCAATTGAAATTATTTAAATAGTACTATATACTAAAATTTCTAGTACATTTAATATTTAATAGATTCATTGAGGCAAGACTACTTCTTCAAGTAGGCATATTATTATATAATAATAAAAATTTAAACACAATATACCTAATCAATTTGATAAATAATCAAATTTAGTACTTACAAAATAGTAATATTCAGTCTTAAAATTGTGATTTTTTTGGTTTTAAAAGACTTGTTTCTAGTATTTATATAACAATTTATTGAGTATATATCACTTATTCTTGTTTTTTATTTTATCTGGTTTCTTAACTTTTAAGTTTTTTATTCTTCTTAGTTTTAAAAACTATGTTTCTTTTAGCATTATTTTTTGTTACATTTTCGATTTCTAATTTTTCTGGTGTATAAGTAAATATAGTAGTCTTCTCTTTATTTATCATTTTTTTATCTTGTAATACTGGTTTTAGATATGGTTTAATATATTCTGGTGATATAATTGAAGTTGATGGTTGTAGGTCATTAGTGGGAGTAGATGGATGAGTTGAATTTCTTGCTGGTCTTAAAATATGAGGAGTAATGAAAATATGATTCTTTGGTTCTTTAATAATATTGTTTTTTATTTCTTTAATTACATAATTTATTGGTTCTTCAATGATAGTATTTTTTGTCTCTTTAGTTACATAATTTATTGGTTCTTCAATGTTGTTATTTTTTGATTCTGTAATTATATAATTTATTGGTTCTTCACTGATATTATAATTTGTCTCTTTAGTTACATAATTTATTGGTTCTTCAATGTTGTTATTTTTTGATTCTGTAATTATATAATTTATTGGTTCTTCACTGATATTATATTTTGTCTCTTTAGTTACATAATTTATTGGTTCTTCAATGTTGTTATTTTTTGATTCTGTAATTATATAATTTATTGGTTCTTCACTGACATTATATTCTGTCTCTTTAGTTACATAATTTATTGGTGCTTCGTCAACATTATCTATTACCATATTGTTGATATCTGCTGTAACTGCTGGTGTAAATGATGTATCCTTAGTAAATGCTTCTCGGTTTAAAGGCCAAATTCCTGACATAGAAAATCCGTCAATAATATTTCTAGGTGTAGCAGCATTAATTAATGCACTAGTTGACACTGAAGGCACAATGTATGATCCTAATTTTTTTCCTGGATTATTTTCTACCCAGTCTGACATATATTGATTCAAAAATTGTTTAAATGGTTTATATATAGACCTGTTCAATGGCTGGAGTTTATGAGAATAGTGAGGTGGAAATGATAATAGTAAAATTCCAGATTCCTTGCAAAAATCAATCACTGGTAAATATAAATGAGATTCATGGCTGTCTAGTAGAATAAGAACTTTTTTGTCAACTGAAGGTGTGACATAATTGGCAAATTGTTTCAAAACCTTCAAAAAATCGACTCCTTGTATAAAGTTAAAATTATTAGCAGCTTTAGAAAATATATACATGGGAGGAATAAGATTACCTGTAGCATTTATAGCTAAACACATGGTAACTATATCTTTACCACGCACTCTAATATGTTTGTTACCTTGTGATGCAACTATTTTTTTTGTCCTTTGGACAAATGTAACCCTCATTTCATCTAAATTGTAAATATCATGCGCTTGCAATTTGTACTTTAATAAAATTGATTCATATTTATCCATAAAATGTTTCACATTTGCTGGTTTGAAATTAACTGTCCTGGATATATTGTTTGTTTTTGGGAGACAATTGGATAGTGATGGATTTCTATTTAAAAAGTCTCTAATCCAATCAGGACCTGCTTCATTATTATGTTTCCAATTTTTTGTTATTGTTAAATCAAGTTTGACTGCAAATTCATAAGCAAGTTTTCGAATATTTTTCAAATTTAAACCAAAATACATATCAGCAGAAATTTTTACGTATTCTGCAAATTGTTTTTCTTGAAAGTCATCAAATATTTTATTATGCGATCGGTAACCGATTGCCGGTAGACAACCACCTGTTTCCCTGTGGAGTTTAAATTTTTTTATGTACCTGTTTAAACTCACATGACAAATATTAAATTGCTTAGCTACAGATCGTTCAGACATATGCTCATCCAAACATAGTAATGCTGCTTTTTGCATTGTGCTCTCTGATGTAGTACCTCTATTTGTGGCTTTCACACGATTACGGGGCATCTTGTCAACTATAGTTAGATAACAAATTAATAAATGTAAATTAATATAATATCAATAAATTATTATATTACATACCAAGGTGCATATATCCACCTTGTTACGTACGTAATATAATCTTAAACGATATTTATCTCATAGAACTTTCTTGATTTCTTCTGAAAATGATAAACTTACTTAGATATTAACTATATAGACCTTATACTAAGGCACTGTAGAGATCTTTATAGGGCCCTACTTATACTAGTATACAATTGGCGGGGAAAAATAAATATTCAAAAAGTTCATCCATCAACATCAGTACTATTACTGTTTATTATTTCATATTCAAAAACGCGGTGAAGCTTAACTGATAACAGTCGATGACTATACATAATATCGAGGTATTGAGTATAATGTTGTACAAATGACACTTCGGTACAAAATACATGTACACACGCAGTACGCATGGCGTATATCAATTCGTGTCGTTTCGTTTGTGAAAAGTTTAATACTATAGAAAACGAATGAAATTGCTAAATATAATAATTTATATACATATATTATGTGCGATATGCCAATAATATGTCAATATACCATGAAGGTTCCATAATTGTTCAATTATCATTCAGATCGATCCGACGATGTGAGTTTGATATTGAAAACGAATTTTAACGTCTTATTATACTAACTTTGGATAATTTAAACAACTTTTTCCATTTATTAATCTGAAGAATAAACAAATTTAAAAATCCACAGAAAAAAAAGAATTTGTTTCAGTAAAAAATCAGTTACCCAGTCAGTAGGTACCTAATAATAAAAATAAATAAATAATAGTAAAAAATCAGTCGTAGTTATTTAAATTTTAAAATAAAATATTTAAAATTACATCAGAATAAAATATTTAACCAATCACCAATTTTATTTTTAAACCCGGTCTTAATGACCAGTGTTGGCGTTATTAATATGAATCATTTTATAGAAATAGAAAAATATTTAATCAACTCTAAATTATATAATTATTGACAACTGGCGTACTCCGAATACCTGGAACCTGCTTAATTAATGCGGTATATGTTAGACACCTACTTAATTAATGCGGTATAAGTTAGACACCTACCTACTTAATTTTAATTCAAGTTAATAAAATAGAAAATTCTGAATACAAAATATACTTGGACTATTATGTATAATTACTATAATTGACAATTGTATATTTGTATAATAATTATACGTTATATTATAATATTATTAATTATTATGGACTATGCTACTATAATCACTGTGGTGTTATTGTAAGTAGTACCTTTGTACTAGATAAGCTGACTAAAATGAGTGACTAAATGACCGAGGAAATAGTATACCTAGCGCCTAAGTTATTGTATACACGCATCAGTAGTAGTTGATAACAAATTTGTGATAACTAAATCAAGAATATTTCGAAAATAATAACTATAGCTAGTAACTACTATTTAAGATTTAACTACTACATTGTTTCCAATTGATGAGGTATGTTTTATAAATTATTCCATTCGAATAACTATTTGATTGTCTAAAATAAAATAATTGCGAGTTAAAATCATATAACAGTTTATTTAAACATCACTTCCATGTTGTTACCAGCCTAGGGCAATAAACAAAATGAGCAGTTTTCGATTTAAAAATTGTGGTAAGTTTTTTATTTATTATTTAGCTACATAAATTCCAATTTGTTCTCTGAATAAATAAATGTTATTGAATTGTATTCAAATTTTAATAATATTTAGTATGTAATTATTTTTTTCTTATACATTTTTATTCAAAGCATCAAAGAATATAATATCAATGTTTTTTTAGACATTGTATAAGGGATAATCACAAAATAAATTGCATTGTGTCATAGCTCAAAAAGAAATCCAATAATAAATTTTATTTAATCTTGAAAGTTTGCATTATTTTCTTTTTGATTAAAGAAACTTATACTTTGTGTTCCTCTGTTTGAATTTAGAAATTTCTTGTTCAAAAACACTCCAGTAGAGTTTATGACCTAAATTTCTAGTTGTAGCTATCACTTAATCGTCTGAGTTATCGCTCCTTCGGAAGTTCATTTTTTATGTAGCCAAACACGCAGTCATATGGAGACCAATCATTGCTATGATAAAAATGCTCCTAAAATATTTAAGAAGAGGTTTTCTGTGAGTTTGGTTAGCTGAATAAGACATTGCGTTTGTTTGAAAAACCACAATTTTCAGTTTACTAGAAAATAATTTCTTTATCACCATCTAAATTTCAGAATTTTTAAACATAAAAATCTAATCACTGGATGAATTTCAATTCTACAAGTTATGACATAGTAGCAGTAATGATTACTAATAACATCATAATTTAAGTAGTTTTTTCATATGGTACTTTGAAAAAAAAGTTTAAAAAGTATTATCATAAAATTTGATCAAAATATCTTGACTAATAAAATTGTGAAAAAATAAAATCCATCGTGACTTTTCTTTGACTGTTTTCCAAATTAATGAATTCTATTAATTTTTTATATTACAAATGTTTATTTTAGATGAAAAACCCGGATATGGAGAAGAGGATTCCAATTTTGAATCTGCTATATCTTCTTCATTTGTTTATAATCCATATATGTCATTGGATTTACAAAGCCAAAGAAATAAATTACCTATAACCAAGTATCGTAACGAAGTTTTATATCTTTGTGAAAAGTTTCAAACATTAATATTAGTTGGATCTACTGGTAGTGGAAAAAGTACTCAAGTGTCTCAAGTATGTTTATTTTATTTATTTAAATTATTAAATGTAATTTTTCTTGTTCATTAATAATTAATAATATTTTTTTAAATACACATCTTTTCCAAATGTATACTAAGAGCTCTAGTTACTCTATTCTTTCTGCAAGTAATTCTTTTTCATGAATTTATTTATGAACTATATTTTTTACATATTTATTGTTAATTACAATGGTAAAAAGTTTTCCCTATAGTTTGTCAATATAAATTTACAGATGCTTTTAGATAGTGGTTTATGCCAAAATGACAAATCAATTGTAATTACTGAGCCCAGAAAAATAAGTGCCATAACATTAGCTACTCGAGTAGCTCAAGAACAAAAAACAAACCTAGGTCAACTAGTAGGTTATTCAGTTAGATTTGATAACTGTTGTCAACCAAGTACAAAAATTAAAGTTAGTAATTCATATTAAAAATTATTTAAATTTTGTTTATATGTTTTAATACAAGTTATTTTATAAATAGTATATCACTGAAGGTATTCTTTTGAATGAAATGATGAGCAATCCTTTATTAGTAAATTATTCTGTAATAATATTAGATGAAATACACGAAAGAAGTTTGATGACTGATATTTTAATGGGACTAATTAAAAAAGTTTTGAAAGTTTGTATTTTATTTTTATTTTTTAAATTGTATTTATGTATTATTTTTAATGCATTTTTAAAAAAAATATTTTCAGAAACGACCAACTTTAAGACTGATAATATTATCTGCCACTTTGGATTCCTCACAACTTAAATCATATTTTAATTTAAACCAAAGCAATGACCCTAGTAATGATACTGCTACTGTTTTGGGTATTGAAGGAAGATCCTATCCTACAAAAATCTATTATTTAAAAGGTGATATTTTTAAATTTATAACATTTAATTTGGTATTTAATAAATAATATATTTTTTTTAGATCCTACACCAAATTATGTAGATGAATCAATTAATACAGTATTGAAAATTCAACAAAGTGGTGCATCAGGCGACATTCTGGTGTTTTTAACAGGAAAAGAAGAAATAATGCAAGCTGTTAATACTTTGGACGATTACAACATTAAAAATGCTAACGAAAAGTACCAATAAATTTTAACTTTCATTGCTATATTTACCCTAAACATTTATAAATATATTAATATTTTTATCTTAATATTTTAAATTTACTGTTCAATACTTTTATTTAATTTAATGATTTTCTATGGGCAACCTATTAATGTAATATGGGTGATTAAAAACAAGTGCCATACTTTTATTATTATTAGGTGATAAGTATTCATATTATTTATATAATATATTTACAATAATACAATAATTTATTTTTAAAATAAGTATATATTTATTAACTGGAGCTTTTACATATTGTTACATTGCATGAGTAAATTCATTTAATGGTTAAATGAAATGTAATGGACCAATCACAGGCCATTAAATCATGTTTAAAGTCCTTAAAAGACCATTAGCTAATTTGATTCATTCAGTGTTAACTTGGTATTATAAAGTTAATTATAATAGGCTATAGTTATAATATAACATGTCGGATTAATTTTAAATTAAAATCATTGTTAGATTACTTTAAAAGGTTAAAAACATTAAACAAATATATTAAAATTCTAATAAGAAATATGAATGAAGATACTACTAAAAAATATATAAATTATTTATTAATACTCAGTTAATTTTTTATTTAAAATAACTTAGTAACCAAGTTAAACTAATTGAGTTATTTTTTCAGTACTACTATATTATATTCTAATTATAATATTATTTTTTGATGTTTAATGTTTCATTTTTTACAGAATAAAACTTCTTCCTGTACCTATGCATGGTACATTAACTAATGACGAACAACTCAAAGCCTTTCGTCCAGCACCTAGAGGATACAGAAAAGTAGTTTTTTCAACTAATATTGCAGAGACATCAGTTACAATTTCTGGAATTGTTCATGGTAATTTAAACTTTTTAAATAAATCAAAAAGAATACAATAATAATAAATAATCAAATAACTATATAATATAATAGTATACATTTGACCGTAACAAACCAGTTTTATAAAATCTTCCTGGAAGGTAATTAAATTTAACAAATAGAAATGAAATAGAAAGAAATTAAAATTATTGATGTATACATTTTCAGTACATATTTATTAATTAAAAAATGATTTTAATGGAAACTAAAGAATAATTTGAATGTATTTATTTTTATAAGTTATATTAATTTAATACATTGGTATATTGTTATTTTTCTTTATATTAAATCATAACATGGTAAATATTTTATTTTTGAAATTTAATTTAACGTTTTATAATTTACTGGGAATAATTAATACTTATCAAAAATGTTACTATTTAGAGGACCTCAACAAAATATTTTTTTTTCTCAGACTCCTGTGCACAATAAAATTGAGGGTTTGACATGTAGTTTTTTACATTATATTATTATTATATTAAACTAAATGTTATTATTATTATTTATTTATTTTAATTGTTTTAAATTGATATGTTATAACCTCAATAATATTATTCTATAAAATTATTGTAATAATATGTGATTTATTCTAAGATTACTCTTAAACATAAAACAATGATTTTGTGTGAATAAATTTTGTGTTAAGTAGTGTGTATGCCTAAAATAGAATAAATAGTATAATTGTAGAATTTTGTATTAATATATTGAAATGAGAAAATATTGTTTAAAACAATTTATCATAAATTAATATTTGTGTTAGGTTAAAATTCAAATATATTTAGCTAATAAAGAACATAAAACTGATTGATTATAGAAATCAAGAGATTTGACAAAACAAAAAACTTCTTAAACTTCAGAAATAAGTAAAAATTACATTTTGTTACTAAATAAATATAATTGAAACAAATTATTATCAATGAATCTTCTCAAATTTAAAAATACATATTTATGCATACACAAATGTTATTAACTCTCTTAATTGTTAAGCACTTAAGCCAGATTCATTATTATTTGTCCAAAATTATGTAACTTTATTTTTTAATTGATAAATAATAATATATAGAATGTCTTATGTAATATTCTAAAAATATTATTTGAAAATCCAGAGATTCTTATAGTATAATTTATTGTTAAACTAATATATATATAAATAATCCATGTTACTTAGCACAATTTATATAAAGTTGCATATTATCACCTTTTAATATTAATTAATAAAATATTTTCATTATAAATATTATGTTATATTTATTATACCAGCAGTGGTAATTAAAATGAAAATGTGTATAATTATTATTGTTAATGTCACTAATTTTACCAATATCTTATTTTATAGTTATTGACTGCGGATTTGTTAAACTAAAGTGGTTTAATTCTAAGTTTGGCGCTGATTCATTAATTGCTGTTCCTATATCCAAAGCATCAGCAGTTCAAAGAGCTGGCCGTGCAGGAAGAGAACGACCTGGTAAAGTTTATAGGTACATGGTAATTTTTAATACTTAGACAGTAAATGCTTTGTCATATTAATTTTCACTCAGTTATTTAATTAATTTTCAGATTATACACTAAAGAAGCATATCAAAATTTGATAAATGCTACTCCTCCTGAAATGATGAGATCTGATTTAACTGATGTAACTTTGCAGCTTAAAGCCATATATATTAATAATGTTTTAAGATTTCCTTTCCTTAGTCCACCTCCGGCTAAAAATCTCCTATATGCCATGGAGATGTTAAAAGCTTTAGAAGCCATTGATGAACAAGGAAATCTAACAAATTCATTTGGTACTATTATGGCTGAATTACCATTACCAGCTAAACATTCAAGAATATTATTGAAGTCTGGTGAAATGGGTTGTTCTTCAGAAATTGTGTCTATATTAGCTATGCTTCAACTTCAAGATGCATTTGTACGTCCAAAGTATGGAGCTACAATACAAAAAGCTAAAATACAACATAGAAATTTTGAAGTTGCTGAAGGAGATCTACTTACTTTATTAAATGTTTACAATGGATTTGAAAAAAATTTATTCAGCCAACAATGGTGTCATCGATTTTTTATAAATTATAATGAATTATGCAAAGCACGTAAAATCCGTTCACATTTAATAGATTTAATGAGGTCATCAAAAATTCCACTTAAATCTTGTAAAGGTGAATATACATTTTTTAAATCAAATTTCTATAAAAAATAAATATTATTTTTTTTTAATATACAGGCAATACAAGAACTATTGTAAAGAGCATTGCATCAGGACTTTTCAAAAATGCTGCTTATTTACATTATACGGGAGTATATAGATCGGTTGGACTTGACGAAGATCTTTATTTTCATCCAAAATCTGTTATGAATTATGTGAATCAACCACAATGGTAACATATAAATCATATTGAAGTTTTGAAAAAAAAAATTTAATTAATGTTTAAAAGAGTTATCCATCACCAAAAATTGATTAATATTTTTAGTAGAAATAATAAATGTTAGTTAGATTGTGTAGATACAACTTTTATTTATTTCTTAAATTTGACATAAAAAATTGAAAATTTCTTTTTGATACCATTATTCTATGTCATACTTCCTTTATTTGAATTATTGAACTACACCGTTTTTTAAAAAGCATTCCACTTCAATAGCATTTAAATAAGTTCCATTTATTGTAATCATTGGAAAATATTATATACTCTTGAGTACAATTATTTTGTTAATTTACCAATCAAGTATTATTATATCATAAATAACTAATAAGTACTCACAAAATTCCCTAAACTAGAATATTGCAATTTTTAATACGGATTTTCATACATATAGTACTAATTAATATTTAACTATTGTGCATGAGCTATTATTTTTGTTTTAATTTTCTATTCAATGATTTTTTACTAGTAGTTGTAATAACTTAAAATTATTTTTTATTATATTTAAATAAATAAAAATAAAAATTTTTATGAAACCTAAATTGTTTAAAAAATTTCTATTTCCAACCATATTTAAGTTTTATAATTGTGTATTTTATTAAAACTTTGTTGTATGACATTCATATCTTGATTAAAGTTTTTCTTCAGTTGTGTTAATAATTATTGTTTTTGTGTTTTTTTAGGGTCCTGTATGATGAACTTCTGGAAACTACAAAAACATACATAAAAAATTTGGTTGAAATAACACCGTCGCTATTATTAGAAGTAGCTCCTCATTATTTTTCTACGCCAACATTATAAAAAAAATATTATTTCATAATGTTTCCATTTTCAACTGTTAATAGATTATTTTTTGTCATTTAAATTGTTAACCCATTTTCTTTTATTATACGAGTACCATTATTGTAAATATATCTTATGTTTTTTCATTCATTATATAATAAATTATATGAAATTATATAGAATAATTTATTTATTATTAATTTTTTTATTATCATAATTTTAATTTAATTTAATTAATTTGTTTTACTTTAATTTGTCACATGTAATTACTATTGTACGTATTTATCATGAACTAAAATTTTTTTCTTATTTCATGGTATTAACCAATGTTAAATCAGTTAGTAAGTAGGTACACCAGTTGTGAATTAATCATATATAGATATTTACTATTTGCACGAATACATAAACCTGTATGCTCTAAGTAAAGAATACAACAGTCAACCATACAACTACATGAGTTGTAAGTTACTTCGTTACTTGAACGTTTTGCAGTAGGTAGGTAACGCAGTACAATAAAATTTAAAGTACGAACTATAGAGCATTAAAAAAAAATAAATATATAATGAATATTGATTAATGAAATGTTAAGGTTCTAGTTAGACAGGTGCACTGATTCATGGGATTCATGTAATATTATAACATTACAATTCCACTACATCATTATTATTATGTCTATTATTAAATAATAAAAATAATATTAATTCCATTTCAAAATAATATGATAACATTAGAGCGATATGAGAAAATACAAAACGTTTCGTACCGGTATGCTGCTGAAAAACTTTTATTATAATTAAATATATATATATATATTATACAGGCCGCCCCACATCACATTTTTGGCCCTGCTGCAGAACTAAATTCAGGCCCCTCTTTAACTCTTTAGAGGGAAATAGAAAATAATTTCCCACAAAAAAAATTAAAATCTTGAAGGTTCTGTTTCAGTAATTTATCAGTAGAGCGCGCCAAAGCAAATGTCAATAAATCACTAAACTCAGAAAATTGTACACTATATATTTCGATTTTTTTTTCTCTATTTAGTTTTTTTACACGATTTAAAATATTATTATTTTTTTTGTTTTAATTTTTTCCTATGACCACTAAAGGGTTAATAACAATTAATTTTTTGAAATAAATATACCTTAAATATTAGTTGTATTTATAGATTATAAGAGTAGGTATAATTACAAAATAAAATATTAACAAATTTATAGGTATCCCTTAAAAATTGAAAACAGTTGTAATATTAATACCATTGATTATAAATACTATTAGGCATTAGTATATAGTATTTATAATCAATGATAGTACACATTAAAAAAGTATGTTAAACGTTAAAATCTCGGAAAAAAAAAGTTATAAAACATTTGTTAGGTAAAAATAAAATAGTATGATTGTTATAACTGTATAATATTTGAATGTATGTATAGTTCTGGTTAACTTATATATTATAATACTTAATACACATTATCACTTAAATTCATATTTCTATATTAACTAATTTTATTTTCTTGGTTTTTAATTTAGTAAGTATGGTAATTGAAATGAAAAAAGTCTGAATTTTTAAAACTTCAAGAATTTGGGTTAAATATGAAAATGATAAAAATGTAACTCAGTTGTAATGAGTAAGTGGATAATCAAGCTAGCTTTAACATAAAATATTAATGAGAGAGATCTGATATCACACCCAAGCGGTATAACTATTTGAATCCACAAAAACGTCGGCGTGAACAGTCCCAAAATGTCTATATTTTAACTTTTCTCCAAAACTAATATAGCTAAAAAGTTGGTTGATAGCTCATTAAAAAGGGATTATCAAGTAGATACAAAATGTGAGATTAAAAATTTTGAAAAAAGTTATTTAATTTTCTACAGTTAGAAAAATAGTTATTTTTTGTTAGATTTTCATTTAGCGTGATAGATTACCAAACTGGAGAATAAATTTTGTTATTTGGAGTCTTGTTAGATTTACATTGGATAGGAGAAGTGCAGTGAAGATTTTCAGAACTTTATCTTCAATCGTTAATATAGCTATAAAGCTAAAAAACCAAAAAAAAACGCCCAATAAAATGTGTTTTAATTTTTTTTGAAGCTCTGTAGTAAATTAACTATAAAAGATAAAGTTCTGAAAATGTTCACTGCACTTCTCCTAGCCAATATGAATCTAACAAGACCCCAAACAACAAAATCCGCTCTCCGGATCTATCTCTCACTAAATGAAAATGAAAATAAAATACAATATACATACATATTGCATACAATTAATTCATTTCTAAAAATTGAAAATCAAAAAAGTTTAGTAAGTTTACATGCCGATCTCTGACTTGGCAAGCGTTTTTTCATGAGTTATTGTATAAGTATAAATATTACTTATATTTCAGATAATACATTTTGTTCATACTATAGTTATTAATCGGCTAGTTATTATGAAATCCGTAAAATAAAATACGTAAATATTATTATTATATCTGTGTGTAGAACTGCACGTTTGTCGCTTATACATAATAAATATAGGATAATAATACGACGATATTATATATGAATAGAAACCACGGTATATTATACTTATATACAATATAAAAACTAACTTATGACTAATGATTAAAAAAATATTCTTCTATTAATGTTACACAATTAAATTATTACAAAAAAAATATCACGTAAATTAACCAACTTTGGTTACTAGCACGGACTACTACGCGATTATGGAATCGATTCGTTTTTTGTTTAAAAAGCGAATAGGTAATCGACCGTCGACGTCAGTATGCTCTTAAATGTTATAAACATAATTAACAATATTATTATATCTACCTACGCACGCATGCGAGTACCATAGCACGTCGCGACGGTCGCGTCAACTCGCCGCACTGAACAGTTTCGAATGACGATCATCGGCGCCGATAGATGGCGTTGGCCAAACGATGGTGTATCGATGACCCAGCGAAAGCGATCCGTTGACTTCCGTTCGCGAACTTTTGTCTCGGCCACCCATTACAGCGTGTGACGATACGTCTTTTTACGACTTGTCGATCGGTCTATACATCGACTACCGTCTGCCGACCACCTTAGGACGTCAAAGTGGCAACGACCATAAACGCAAGACTGGTGTTGGTGTCCAGAACATTATAGCATAAATAGGCTGGCGACGCGTCATACATTTGCATCAGTAGTGGTTACAACTTAACCATTACATTTCATATGATGAAGCAACTATATGATCTTTACTGATTAATCGTGTTGCGCCAATGAGAGCTTCTCCAGAGGATCTCATTGGAATTCTGATGCCACTCTAACTACTGATGCCAATTATTATTAAGTTTATTAAATAATTATTATTTTATATAAAACATGATTACACGTCTTTTTCCGTCTTAACTTAAAATTATTTAAGTACTGTCGAGTATATATATAACATGATAGTTTTATATATTAATATGTAACATTAACCGTTCTCTAATGTATTTTTTCTAATAATATTTTGCTCATTACTTATAGAAAATTTTTAATAAAAATGCAAAATGACGCAGAGTCAAAAAGTTATGAACTAAAACACTGCAATAATCACTCATTATTAGTCATTACACTAATAATACATAGTATTAATAATTACAATAACTATTTAAATGTATAAGAATTATTATTCATATTTACATGTATTCAGTTTTAAACGGATCAAACAATCTTTTGACTTTTTGTTTCACAATGCGTGCTTTATATATTATTTAAACCCATATCTGTGTACCTATATTTTAATTTTAAAATTGTTTATCCTCGCCTTTTGCAGCAGTTAAAATACTTTCATTAAATGATCGTCACTGAGTAAATCACTGTATATATATTTAAACAAAACATAGTGATATATAAAATATATAATTTATCACGGACTACTACATGTAGTAGTTCGTAGTTACTAGTTTAGGAAAGAAAGAAAGAAATTTCATAGGCGATTGATTGTTTTCAAGTTATTAATATTGGTGTGATATCATAATATTTAAGATGTAATCATAAATTCATAAGCCATAGATTTCGCGTATGATTTTAGAGTTGATTAAAAATGACCTAAAATAATACTTGAATCTTGAAAAAAATTTAAGTATTTAAAACATTTTTCTAATATATTTTGAAGTAATTATTATTAACACTGGGCCCCTCGAAAGTTCGGGACCTACTTTGTGGGGGCTCTGATGTATATTTAAACTTATTGATTATAAGTGAACGAATTTATAAATCAATATATAAATCGTAGTACATTTGTATAGCTTAGAACTTAATATACTGGTTTGTAATAGGAAATTGGATGTAATTGGTACTTAGGTCTTAGGTGGATCAAAAGTAAAAAAATTGTATTGTTTTTCAAAATAACATAATATAATATGATAAATACTAAATTAAATTTATTACACTTTTTCATTAAAATTAAATTAAATTTATATCGAACTATGGTAAAAATAATAAATACATTTTTAAATTATCTATATAAAATGCATAAAAATATATTAATCTTCCGTGATTATACGGTCCGGACAAATACAGTTTTCAATATACTTAAATTAATGCTAATAGCTATTTATAAGAAAAACTTATTCACACCATTGTATTATGGTACCTATATCCATCAATCCACGTGTGATGTCAATATTGAATTAGGTATATTTATAAGTTAGTATTTAGTAGTATAATATTAATAGGTATACTATAATAATAAAAATATTCTTAGAATTATAGGTTACACTCAGATAGTTTTTCGTATTCCAAAATGTATCATCAAATTCAAATTCAACACATTCATTAGATACACGATCTACACTAGGTATAGCTATAATGACTTACATTCAGAAACTGATTGGATTATCAAGTAATCGAAAATTCCCGATTGGCTACACATAAATGAGTTACATATGAGACTCAATACCTATAAGCTATTATTCAATAGAGCAAAGTCCATAGTTTAAATTAAATAAAGTACCTAATACCTATAGCTATTATATACACGGTGAAATCTTTTATATTTAACTCAACCACTCGTAATACAAGTGCACTTGCCACTGTAAATTGTATTTCTGAAATTACATTTTTGGTATTATTATGATATTATGGTAAAATTGGAACTCGACCACATTCAACGTATACATCAATACATTTTATATATATTTAATTATTTAAATATTATTTTACTGTAACTGTACCTACATACATACATACATACATACATACCAGCGTTAAAATCTCTTTTAGTTTTTTAGACTTCTGGTATTAATACCTAGCTATAGTATACATTGTGTACAAGCATAAATTGATAATATTTTGATCATAATAATAATTCATTTTGAAAAATAATGATAAATATTTATACGAACATAAAGCTATACAGTACTAATGCCTCAAAAATCAAAAATCTATTTATAATAAATATATTATACATATACATACTACAGTCAATTTTACATTAAAAGACCTTGAGTTTTGTCTGAATAAAGAGTAGTTTACACTGTCGGCCTTTTATTCTGAAAACAATTTTAATTAAGCAAAAAAATATCTAGGTATAGATCATACGGAACATTTAAAAAAATGTAATTTGATTTAATTTTTAATTGTAATTGAATGGATTTTATTAAATCATGTTTAAATATTAAAAATGGTAATTATTCATTTTTCGGCTGAACTCAAATTGTTTTTTAGAATCAAAATCAGACAACGTCAATCTACTTGAATTTTGTCAAAAAAATAAGTAATAACTTATAAATTGCCTTAAATTTCGCAGTATTGTGTAATTTATATATGTTATTATCGAGTATTTGAGTTATTAACATGTACATGTGCAATAATGTATATACGAGTAACATTTGTCAGTATCTGCATTGAATCGTACTGTCCTCGCTCATACTAATAATTAATAATAATCATTATGAGTTATGACTAATACATACATCTCAAGCGACGACGACTAAATTATAAATTGCCTAATTGTTGCCCCTTAATCTAAGAATAATTTTTTAAAAAAAATAGTAATTTATTGTTTAATATTAATATATTATGACATTCATATAGTAAAATCATTCTACCAAAAGTTTAAACATTTACTGTACCTATAAAAATTTAAAAATTAAAAATTAATTTTGTTAAAACTAATAAATTAATAGATTCTGCAGAACGTATTCCGATATTTTGATACTATATATTATATTGTAAATATTATGGGTATATAAAAAAAAATATATATATATACTGTATACCTTAATATTATTTACGTCATAGCGTCACACTGTAATAAGAGAAATACCTATAGGTAGGTACTGTGAGTAGTTTTACATTATACTATATAGCCATATAGGTAGGTATATCTGTGTAATAGTTTGACCACCTTTAAGGCTATATCTATTTGTTCACTTCTTGTGTGGACTATATATCAGCATTAAATACTTTTTGGGCACCACTGTACTGTATGTACCTATACCTAAATATATAATACTACACCTACCAACGCGTAATATCCGAGGTCGTCGCGCCTGCGAGTAGAGCCGATTTTCGTAATATTTTCACTGTCGTCCTCCGTAATATAATAAAAGAATAATATTATTATGCAATGCCGTTGTGTGCGTGTGTGACTGGCGGCTGTCACGGTGTAACCACTTCCAAATAAGGACTAAGGAGTAGGCGAATCGCCGCCTATATGTGCATGTTGTTGGTATACGTGCAAAAATTGTACGTACTAATGTACTTTTCTGAGGTACCTATATTATAACAGATACAATACTATATTATGAGTATATGTACATAAAACATAAATGATACTTAATTATATATGACAATAACTTAATAATTTTAAATACCATAGATCTGTATACTTAGTCATAACCTAAGTACGTAACCTAAGTGGCATACTACATGTACTATTATATATATTATTACAATATAGGTAGATGTAGTGTTATTAGTTACAGATCGAGTACAAGCAAACCGTTTTTAATTAGGTATCGTTTATTCTGTTTAGTTCCAATTGTTCGTAGAGTACGAACTTGTATGGACCAAATAAAAAGTTTAAAATATATTGTATAGAAAAATGCAGAACTTGGAATATGCTATTGATGTTAAACAAAAATACAAAAATATTTCTAGAACTAAACACATTGATTTTTGGTAAAAAAAAAGGATGATTTAAAATTTTGAGCATAATAGATATCAACAACAGTTAAAGTACAATAATAATAATAAAAAAATAGATGGATTAAAACCGTCTTTCTTTTTAAAATAAATATATTTTCAAAACAATGCATAGGTATTTATAAATCATGAATTTGTTCCTTTAATTTTTATTATTCGCTTTAAAAAATAGATTGTTTTTATTCAAAATTTTGAAAATTTGGCTTTATAGGTATCAAAGTTAAGTAAGTAATGTAAAATATTTTATGCTATTTGAGTGAAAGTTTATTTTTAAAATCATGAATTTTAGTAGGTAGGTGATAAACTGATAAATATATCTACGTATTTATAAGGTATTTTAAATAATTTTTATATTATTTGTGTTGTCGTATTTTGATTACATGATATGAACTTGTTAATTTAATACAAGGTGGTTCTTTATTTTACTTTTTTATTAATAGGTAATTACTTGAATTGTGATTTTTGATCTGAATTGAAATTATTATAATCTTGTTCCGAAGTGTTATTTATAATGCCGTTTGTTAAAAATTTAATTTCATAAATTAATTAGTTACAATATTACTATGTTGATTTAGGGATTTGCTCTAAAAACTTATGTCCAATATGCACAAAAAAAGTAATTTATCGAATTATTAAAGTTTTTTATTTTAAATTAATAAAAACTAATTTTCATATTTTTTATTTGTATTGTTATTTTTCTTATTGTACATCTTATAGATACCTCGGATAGACACGGCTTTTGTATTATTGTTATCCGATCCAAAAACAAAATAATAAGCGATAGGTAAGTCCTATAGGGCATAGGCTATAGGCTATAATTATGTTATATATGTTATAAAATGAACATCTTCCGCTATCGGCGACGACTGCGAAGAACATGAATATATGTATATAAGCTTTAAAGCTTATTATTTCCTATAGTGTCATACCTACACACATTTGTATTTAATTTAAATGTGTACATTATTTTCTCCAGAATATGTATAGGTACCTAGTTAAAAATAATATGTACAAGGTACTCTCAAAAACTAGATGATACGTAAATCCGTAAATGGTAAATAATATTATATTATATAAAATATATTATGTTCTAATAAGCAAAATCCTTAAAATATGAAAAATAAATTTTCCATATAGGTTGATTCTCAATATCCCAAACGAGATTAATTGTACTTATTTAACTCCCGGAATCGCATTAATATTTACAAAATAATACACATAAATGTCAGAAACTCAGAAGTCTCTGGGCCCATACAACAGTCGTGTATATGTAAACAAAACGCAGTAGACAACATTATACGAACAAATAATGTTAATATGATAAACATTACGTGAAAAAGTAGGTGTAATAACGACTTTATTAAAATAAATTAAGTACCTACATAAATTCGAAATCGAATTTTGGTTTTTCCGCACTAGTCATAAGCATAACATTTGAAATGTTCCTGCTGTAATTATAGTAGTGATCGCCGCGGTAGCGTTCGGCCCGTGTTTTAAATAGGAGATGGTCCGACATACGGTACCTATGCATATTTTTCAGAGTACCTATTGTTTACAGTTTACACCACTGCGGACGTACCTATACACACTACCGATGAGACTACACAGTCAATATATAATATATATAGGTACTTGTACCTACGCAGTAACGGGTCGATGGTCGTAATCGTTACAACAATAAAATATTATTGTACTAGCAGCACTATAATATACGTAATAAATAACAATAATAATAGTTACCTGTATGGACATGTTGCGGGGGCGAAAACCGTCGGCGGCGTTACCCGCCACCCGCCGCCACAGCTTCACCTAACGACCTATCCGGTCGTCTTCGGCGGCAGCGGCGGCGGCGAAAACGGAAGAGTGGGACAACGCCGCGAGTCGTGACTACATGTATTTATTCTACCTACGTGTCGTCATTCGTGTGTAACACCCACCCACCCACCTGCCGTAGTGTACCGCGTTCTTACGGGTCAGAACCAGTCAGAGCGGATTGCGCAACGCCGGAACCTTTCACTGACGACAACGACGACGACGACGTTCCGCCGCCGCCCGAATAGCAAAAAAAAATCCGTCTCTCGTCGCGGACGCGTTTTGTCCGCTGCAGTTGTCGCCGTTCGTCATCGTCGCCGTTGTCGTCGTCGTCGTGTCGTAACAGCGTCGCTCGTCGGATTCCGCCATTATCCCGTCTGGCGGACACCGTTGACGGCCACTGCCAATCCCGTGAGTACTGTCTATCCTATATACTTACCCTATAAGTATCGTACTGTTAGTACCTTAACGTTTTCATCTCGACACCTCCCAAGTATTACCCTCCCTGCCCACCGGATATCCGCGATAACTTCCGCAGGTGGTTAAGACAATGTCTCACGCGCCTGTGATGTCTTACAAGCTTACCTGTCTTCCTAATTATCAAGAAATATATTACCTATATAGAAACATAATTAACCTGTTGAATACGGACAATTTAACATTTTAAGACAGTTAAATACTCACTTCCACATCCACTAGTTGAGTCTGGACTGGGTCAAGGTACCAACCATATTCATGAAATGAAACTTAAATAGGCATTTGTTGAAAATATCACTTCTCATGGTTTAATTACACGATGATAATCATAAAAAGTCATTTTAGTTTTAAGCAGTCAAAAACGATTAGTCTTCCTTTTAAAGACTAACTTTGGTACACAATGATAGATATATTTATCATTATTGTCATAATGCCCAACAAGTAATGGACTAGTTATTTTTGGTATGAATAGGTAAACTATACCAGTCAGCAGTCACCAGTATATCAAGTATACTACTGAAGCAATCAAACATTATAATACAGGTGTTACTGGTGTTAGGTTAATTGAAGTTAAATTAAGTTGCATACCAATATAGTTAGTACTTATATATGTAGAGGTATAGAGTATTGTATTTTATTCTGAGATCCAATGGTTGAATAGACACTAGACTATTACTTTTCTGACAATTATACCTACACTAGACTAATTAAATCTATTTTATTTTTTCAGGGTCATACCATGGCTAACAAATGCATTCTTCTTTGTGCAGTAAGTATCTATAACTAAAAATATACATTTATGTTTAAGCTAATATCAAATATACAATTTTAGATAATCTAATGTTGACCTATTACAACAATAATTTAATTTAATTTAAAATAAAAATTTTTTTTTTCTTTAACTAATATTAACCGACTATTAAATAATAATGTGTAGGTACCTAATAATATAATTTAAAAATGTAATTACTTGTACCTTAACATTTTATTCTTATTAATTTTTATTTGTCATTGTTGAATCGAAATATAATAAAATATAATATACCCATTTATGATTGGCAATACAATTTACTATTTAGTAAGAAAATATATAAATGTAGCAATATTTTTAGAAGAACTTTATTATTGAATCACTTTTATAGAAACGCTTAATTTGAATGTATTTTCATAAAAAACAAATTGGATTTACAGAGATTTTTGAATATTTATTAACTTATAATATAATTTACATATAATTTTCTAAATTTTTTTGTTATTTTAGTTAGCATTATGCTGTGTTCGCGCTGATCATCTGATGTCTAATGATGCTTTATCAGGTATATATTTTAAATAGATTTGTTTATTATTATTAATAATTCTATACCAGCAACTGTTTTATTTAAATTAATATAAACACATTTTAGAACATTTTTATTAGTTTTGTAATAAAAAATGTATTCTTTGTGATTGAATTTGTTTATAGTTAAGGCTGTACTAAGACTTAAATTATTTTTAAAAACATTGTACATGTATTTCTAATTCAGAAAACAATTTTACTTTATAATAAGTAATAATTAAAAATTATAATTTGTTATTTTTATTAACCACATAGATCTGAACGATATGTCTAAAGATATTACTATACAATGTAACAATAAAGAAATAAGTGTAACCATTGATACAAAGTCAAAATCATTCACTGGAATAATTTACCCTAAGGGTTTATCCAAAAATTCAAGTTGTATGGCTGAATTCAATTATGAAAAAAGTCCTGTAGTTTATAAACTTCCGTTAAGGTCATGTAACACAATGAGTACATACCTAGTAAGTAAATCTGAATAGTATGAACTAAATATATAATATTAAATATAATAATACATGTATTAAAAGTAACAAAAATATTTTTAGAATGATGGTTTAGTAGAATACTTCAATACAATAGTTTTACAACCTCATAGAAAATTGGTGACAAATCAGGGTAAAGGCTTTCATATCCGCTGTAAATATCAAACAAATGATCAGCTATTAACTAATGTGTTAAATATGAGGTAAAGTTTCTTTTAATTTGAACTGTTTTGTATTACTTTAGGAAATACTTATAATTATATTAACAGTATGCAGTTCATAATATTAATAAGCTTAATATATTATTATTATATATTGTTTAAAATTTAAAATTATTATTGTTAGGATTCATAAGAGAAAACTAGGTTTTTGTTTCTAAAAAATATATGTTTGCAACAAGTATTTAGTATAACAATAATAAATATATGTCTATTAGACCATTATTATAACTGTTAATACTAAATATTTATATTATTAAAATAAATATACATTCATGAATATATATGCTAAATTAAATACTATTAAAGAAGTATTATATATTTGCATATGATAAGTATAATATAATCCATTTATATAAATTAATTTTAACATAATATTTTTGATTAATTAAGCATTTTATTGATTAATGCTAATTTAATTATTGATTTTTAAAAATGTTTAAATATTTAATACAGTAGTATTTTAATTTTTAATACATATATAATAATCTTTGTATCTTATACAATTATGATTTTTATAATTTTGTAGCACAACAGATGAAGCAGCAATGATTGAAACTGCCAAGATGCCAACATGTACAATGAAAATTTTCTCTGGTAAAACTGTAAAGCAAGATGTAGCGGAAAATGTGAAAATTGGAGATCCCTTGACGATGGTCATTTCAATCAACAATGAAGACACTTTTGGATTGTTTATTACAGATTGTTTAGTTCGAGATGGTTTGGGTTGGGGTGATCAACGTCTTATTGATCAATCTGGGTAAATTTATGTATATATATATATATATACCTGTACACAACATTAGCATATCAATACAACCTAAAACATCTTTATTCCAATCTTAACAGTTATAAATTAAATTGAACTATTCTTATTATACAATTTATGACTTCATATTAGATATTATCAAATAGTTTGTTTACTTATTTTAATTTATAAATTGTAATTTATATTAGATGTTCAATTGAAGACGACATAATGGGGCAATTTCAATACAGTGCTAACAAAACAACTGCAGTGGTAAACTTTCAAGCTCATAAGTTTCCTTATACTACCTCTGTATATTATCAATGTCACGTTCATTTGTGTTTGAAAGCAAATGGAGGCTGTGCAAACACGGTAACTATTTTAAAGGAAATTGCAACTAGGTACATGTTTTTTAATTTATTTATATTTCAGCCACCAAATTGCAGTAATAGAAAACGTTTTCGGCGTGAAGATCAAACAATTGAGGATGAAAGTCCTGCTACAATAGAAGTTTATAGTGGTCTTTATGTAAATGAAGGAGTAGATTCAGGAAATCCAGAACAGATGGATCAAGTAGCACGAGAAAAGGTATGTTTTAATTATTTTTTCTAAAGTAAAAAAGAGTTTGCAAAAAACAATTTATTATCTAGTATTTCAATAAATTTTAGGTATAATATGGAATTCTAAACACAATTTTTATACGTAACATGTAAAAAGTATTAATTACATACATTTTATACTAATTAATCTCATGTTGCATATTGAAATTCAATAATTTTTATAGTAAATGCCTTGTTCTATACTTCTAAAATCATGACATATTTTGATTCATATCGAACTATATAATGATAAATGCATTTAAAAAATAATTTTATTGTTGAATATAATATACATTTTATTTTAAATATTTAATTTGAATCATAATAAATAAGTAATTTTGAATTGCATTAAAATTAAAGTGAGAAAAAAAAATGTTATAACTGGATTTAGGACAGTTGGTTAAAAATATTTTATCAAAACAATTTGTCAATGTACTTTTCATCAATAATAAAAATGTCTTATATAAAATTGTAATAAGGTTTTATTTATTGCATGAAATTAATTAAATCATATTAATATATTAAAATATATTAAATCATAAAAAGAGATATATTTTTATTAATTAAAATTTTAGATTTCAATAATTTGCTTATAAAAGTATAAATTTGAAATGCAATTAATATAATTGTTTTTTGCAATCATATAATTGCTGGTTTCAATTTACAATACAAAACATAAAATAATTTAAAATTTATATTATACGACGATATCCCACTATATCTATGCAGTGTAGACTGCAGTAAAACCTCCTCCTCTAACGGACACCTCCAAGACGAGTTTTGGGAACAAACTTTCTACAAATAGGACCCTATAAATAGCGGACAACATTTCAATGATTAAAAGTATTCTGTATTTAGAGGATAAAGGAACAATTATACTCATTGTATTCTAAAACTAAATGTAAAATATAAAAAAAAACTGTTTTTGATGAAAAATAGATTTGACCATTAAATATTTTAACTAATTGTTTTCAACAAAAAGTCACTTTTTAATTTTTATAAACTGTGTGGATACTGTTATGAATATGAAAACATAATAACCTGTTAAATAAACAAATGTCTACTGTTTTACAAATTATAACATTGTTACATTTTTAAAGTGCTGTATGTCAAAAAAACTACTTTGTATGAATTTTACTAGAGAAACAGTTAACTGTACAAGTATTTTAATAACAACAATTTTATTATTTTGTTATAGCTTTTGGATGATCCATACAATATTTGTATTTCTCAGCGAAATTTCGCTATAAGTATTGCAATAGCCGGACTTATCCTTATGCTTTTAACAGTAATAACAGCTTTAATATTGTTGATGAGAAGACACAAGAAGTCTGTTTCTTCAAGTGGAAGTTCAGTTTACAGTGGCCCCTACACAAATACAGCATTTAGTCATACTAGTTAAATATTAGCAATTTAAGAATCTGTGGTGCTCTTTTTATTAACATGTAACAACATTTATTTTTATATTATCAAAAAATAATCGATATTCATAGTATGTAAGAAATATCAAAGGTTATGAGATTTATTAAGATAATTCTCTATTGTTCTAAAGCATACATTTATTTTTAGTAATTTAGTATTTTTTTATTAAATGAAATTTAATTTGAATCGCGGACATATATTATGAAAAACTTCACTCTTATAAAACGTGTTTTCAGAAATAGATAGCCCATTCTTTATGTATAAACCACTCATATGCTATTATTATAAGACTTTTCCATTAATACAATTTGAAAATGTGTACAATAATATGAATGTATTGTAATTAATATTTTTCATTTTTCTATTATGTCATTTAGCCATGTGAAAGAGTGTATACTTTAATGATAATAACTATTTATATATATTTTTTAGATAAATATAATTTTCCTCAAGTTCCTTCTTTATATTTTGTCAAAACTAAATTTAGTTTTATGTTATGAAATCGTATAAATTTATGTATTGTATTTTATATTTATATATCTATTATATAAATAGTTTGGAGTCTGTTGTATTAATATATGTCCCTGATTTAAATATTTTATTAATATTTATATTACTTTATATTATGCAATTAATATATTTAAGAATTATATTATATTAAAAATACTATGATCAATAAAGTGTGGTAGTATTATTATTAAATTAATTTATATTTTTATGTATTTAATATTGTGTTGTTATTTAATCAATCCGATGAATGTTAAGAAAAACAAGTGTTAATACTTAATTTTGTTGAAGTATCAACACAAAAAGAAAACATAATTGGTATTATAATTTATATATAATTTACCTTGAAACATTAATTTTATATTATAAGAAAATTAAGCGGGTTTTTGTAGTAATTGATATTTTATAAATAAGTCATTTATGTTTTGATTAATTCAACGATATTTCCTCAGATGCAGCATCTAATATCTCTAATCAAAATGTCTGTTTTTAAAAAGAAGATGATTCTATATTTTTATAGTACTAAATGTACCTTACACTATATCAAAGTATTGATATTTTTAATACCCTTCAAATGCATTTCCTCATGAGGATCTACTTATTTGTTTTTATTTTGAAAATTTTTATATGAGCTTTTGTAAGAAAAGTCTTTTACGCTCCAGTTAACAAAAATGCAGCTGAATATATTGGTTTAAACTAAATAATTATAGTTACAGGTTATATTCATAATAGTCGTATGTCTGAAAAATGAACGTTTGATAGATGAGTTACAGTGTATGTATCATCAGCTTACTTTCGAGGTAGATAGTAACAACAATTCATCATAATACTTAAAACATCAAAACGAGATTAATGTTTTAAACTTCTATGACTATTCACACATTACAATTCTTAAATGTGATTTTCAGTAAATGATAATCAAAATAAAAATAACTTTCATATTATGATCATATATTAAAGTTGAGTTTTTTTTTTTACAAATACTTAAAAGCAATTTCACCTCTAATAAAAATAAACATAATAGCTAAATTTAAGTTTACATTTTGTATATTAATATTTGACAGTTGTTCAGTATTATTTTTCATCACTTGTGCTTGTCCCACGGATTGGACCCAGGTTGATCAATACTTACTTTAAACTTGGCTTCAATTTGACTAGTTCCAATTTAATATTAATTTAAAACTGGTATTATATAAATAAGATAATATTATGATCATAAATTACAATGTCAGATCGTTGTGCTCTCCTTTGTTAAATATATACATAATACATATAATATTTACAAAGAAATTAATAATAATTTACTAAATATAAATCAGATCAAATGTTTGAGAGAATATCCATAACATTATTTGGAAGCATTGTCTCCAAACGATCAAGACAATAGTTTACTGGCACAATAATCCACATGCCTACCTATAAAAATTAAAATGACAATTTTTAATAAAACATGTATATGTTACTTTATTAGTATTTTTAAACTTTAATTTATATTGAATTGAGTACAATATTAACTTACAACGTAAACAAGATTGCCTGTGAACTGTGGATGGAGATATATCAGCAAAGCGAGTAATGCTGAAAAGGAACTTAGACCAGCCGTAAAATGAATAAAGAATGGCAAATCCTTCTTTGGAAAAACGCTTACTTTGTGAAAAGCTAAATAACAAAATTACAAGAATAATATTAGAAACTATGAAAGCGTCAAACATTATAGGTACTGAATGAATTACTGGGCAATAGTTCTCTGTCGGCTAACTCAGTACATGTTGGATAAGGGTGAAATAGATATCCTTTTTCTAAAGGATATGGAATTTGGTTAAATGCACTTTCCCACGATACACTAAGTACAGTCAATGCTCCTTTTATTCGTTTCCAGTGTGCCAAGTGAAAAAATGCATATGCTACAGCTTCCGAATCTCCTCTTTTCAGTATGTGTTCAGGAGGAAAGATATATGATTTCATTTCCAATAAATACTGAAAAATTAAAAGTTATACAATCACATGGGGAAAATTAAATTAGGTTATTTTGTTTAAAAGAAACTTATTAAGGATTTTATAAAATGTTTGTTTGAAAAAGTATTTTTATCACTAAAATATTGGTATGTCTAACTGCATTAAGTAATTATTAAATTAATTTAAAATGTTCTTTCAAAACAAACTAATTTAACAGTTTTTTTTCTAAATAGATATGAAAATGTTTTTTAAAGTACATAATTGTACATATTGTTTAATATTATTAAAAATAAAGACATAGAAAATATGATTATAATATATAATATATTATAAATCTTTAAAATGTAATTATAATAATTGATAAATAGGTTTTAGTTGTATAAATAGGAAATATAGTATAAACAGTACTCTAATATCGTATAATTTATAATCAATTATAATACTGAAATTATTTAGGTTCTTTTAATATACTTTTGGAACATGCGGATTAAATTCTACAGCTCGATGAATAGCTTCAAGCGCCACTTCTTCTGCTTGAGAAAGTCCTTTTTTCAATGTATTTCCTACATGATATCTGTAATTTATTAAATTTCCGTTATATTATAAAGAAAAAAAATATTTAAAAAAAAAATATTAATATCATTTAGGCAAATTAAATGCAATGCAATACAATATACAAAATAATAATGTCCATGCGTTTTAGTTAAAAAGTTTTTTATTTAATATGACAGTAATGAATACTTATTTTAATTAATTTTTTTATTATAACACCCATTCTTTAACATTTTTATTTTTTAGCAATTTGTACAATTTTAATTGAAAATCAGATGACGTGTGTGAGGCCCATTTTTAAAAATTAATCTGGTTTATAGTTAAATAGTAACTTGAAATTCAACAAAGAAGGACTAGAAAATATCAATATTCCTCATGTGAATCTATTTTAACATAACACTAAAAAGTTTGTTGCTAACAATGTAATAAATGTTATTAGTTTTCATTAATTATTCTGACATGTAAAATAAGCAATACAGTTTTTAAATAATATGAATTATAATTGTAAATTTATTATCTATAAACAGTGCAGCATAATTTATACTTCAGGAGTCATGGGTATCAATTAAAAACTAATAAAAATATGGTTGGTACAAAATACTAGAAACTTATTCTTTTTTAATGATATTATCAACTAAGTCATATCTACTGAGCACTACTAAGGTCTAAGGTAATACAACAATATTAGGTAATCAAATTTTAAGTTATGAATAACTAAAGTATATTTATAGCAATACAAGCTTGTTTAACTAATTATCAATATCAAACAAATGACAAAAATACATGCATGGACTTGAATAAACCTGAAATTTTCTACGCAAAGAACATAATTAATATAATCATATCAATAATAAATTTACTTGTCAGCGATAACACGGATTTTTAACAATGCAGAAGTATAACAGATGACCGCCGATTTAGGTAGATTAATATCATCGTATTTGGCTAGTACCGATTGTACGTCGGCATATGACTGCGTTTCTAATAGTACTTCTATTAAGTTTTCGTGAACATTAAGTATGTTCATTATTGGAGGCATTTCCTTGCTTAACTGTTAATAATAAATCCTTTCATAAATATAGGTACACACACAAACACCCCACACACATACTACATACATACAAGATTCATTATTTTCATGAATTCATTAGGACATTATGATGAAGAGAAAGTTCCGTATTGATTAACAAATCAATGATACATTTTAAGTTTTAAGTAAATCATTGGACTTTCCTTCAGCCATCAATATAAAATTATAAATTGAATTTAAAATGTAGAATTTAGAAGTGCATAAATATTAGTAATTAACAACCTAAATAATGCAAATCATTATTTAAATTATTCTAAGTCACTTTTTTATCCCATAAAAAATTTCAATTGAATATTTAATTAGTTAACAAATTTAAATTTATTTAATTAAAAAATTAAGTATACCACTTTATAATTTGAATATCAAAGATACTAAAACATTACAGATTTCAAAATTAGTATACTCGTATTTAAATATTTTTTTAAATTTTTATTATTCTTTAATGTATATAAGTCTGTTTAGTAAAAAATAAACATTCTAACATCATAATATATTTACTTCATAGTTAGTTTTCAAAGCACTATTCACATGGAAATAATTGTACAAGGTTATTGATAATATTAATTTATTTTTCTTATCAAAATTATTTATGGTAAAGGTGGTAATGTCTATTGTCTACTACTAGAGTAAAGACTACGTTGGTTGGACGACAGGTATACATTTTATTATTTAGTTTCATCTAAATAATTCCAATTCTATTTTACGATTATGTAAACATCAATCAGTCGAGCATTAACTACAATGTTACAATTATGTTATGATACTATAGTGACGTGCCAAATGGAATAATATTTTTGATGCAAAGAAATTTAAAAAATACGTGAAAAGTTTACCTATGCCTAAATAGATAAATTTATATAGTTTATGTTATGGTTACAATATATGCATAATGTTGTCATAACTCTTAAATCAAAGATAATGCACAGTGATAGTAATGCTGTAAGTAATATACATGTTATCAAGGTGGATCTTGACCATTAACTTAATTATACATAATATATATATATTTTTAAACATAACATTGTGGTTGTTTTAATGTTATACAACACAATATGAAATTAAAATGGAAAGATGAAATAGAATTATTATTGGTATATTATTATTAATTATTAATATTTATAAATTATAACTACCAATTATTACACATTAGGCTATGCTATTAATTGATAGATTTATACTTACATTTATTTTGTTTTGTATTTAATATCTATGATCATACAGAAAGGTTTAATATTTAAATAGATTAATTATAGGGTTAATTAATTTATATATTTGTTTATTTTTAATCCAAATTTCAAATAATTGTGTGTTATCTGACACAACATAAGTAAAGAAGAAAATAATTATTATAAATAATAATAATAAATAATTTAGAGTTACACATCCTATAATCATCGGTTAATGTTGAAATTGCCCAATATTAAGCAATATAATAACATATAAACGTATATATATATATGTTTGTAGTACCATAATTATAATTTTATAAAATAATACATAATTAAATAGTAAGAAAAAAAAGATTATTAATAGTGGAAGTTCTTTGTGTCATTAATCTTAAATTTAGTTTAAGCAACTTAAGTATTTCAAATGGATTAATAAAAATGCATTGATTAAAAAACTGTTTAAATAAGTATTATCTTAATGACTTGGATCACAAACATGAGTTTTGACTTGATATCTTAAGAATGATTAACTTGTACAGTTTTACACAACATTTGTTTTGGTCATTTGATTGAGCAATTAAATTTATATAATTAAATTGAAAAGTTACAAATTTGATGAAAACAATTTATCATAGTTTTAGTTGAATAGAGATTTTATATTCCATGATGTATTATATGTAATGGATTTATTATTAATTATAATGGACAATGAACATAAACCCAAAATAACAAAATGCAATATGTTTTAGATAAATTATCCAAATTACAAAAAAATAAGTTAGCAATTCATAAAAGTTATCCAAATTAGCCTTTTTCATGCACCAGGTTATTGTTTTACTATTTAAATAATTTACAGAGCCCATGGAATGAGAAATGTAGTAATGCTTCTTATGAAAATATATTCCAATAGTATTAGTTAAATTGTTATTCAATCTTGTGTAGTTTTATATTCTTAGGAAGAATTAAAAAATATAAATTAAAATAATTTCTGATTAATAGTTTAAAATTTTGTGATGACATTATTTTTCATTAAAATTAAAAAAAGAAATAAAAGTAATACACAGTAATTAACATTTCTCACTATATCTAACTTAATATAATTATTGTTTTTTAAAATATATATATAATGACTGAAACAAAGACAACAATTTAAACATTGGGTACTTAACTACTTAAATCGAATCAGGAACCTTCACTTGTCATAATTTTAAATCTATTAAAAGTTTAAATGCGATTAACTTAAAAATATAATTTTAAGATCTTGTACGTTCAATAATACAAACATTCGAAATAATATTTAAGACAGCTACATCATCAACCAAATAAGGTTTTTTATTTAATCAAATATTATTTGAAGAATTATTATTGCTAAGCATACTAATGATAAATGAAAAAGTTAATTGTTAATAGAATATTTTTAATATCATTGAACAACTGTTAACTTACGTCTCTAAACATTTTCACAGCTTCTTTTAATTTTCTTAGTTTTCTACAACACATAGCTATGCGCCTTTTGATATATATTAAGACATTGAGGTCACGCCCTGGAAAAAATAAACAATATCAATATTTATGTAACTAATATATTTTTATAAAAATATTTTCAAAAATGAATAAATTCACTTATAATTTTATTATTTATTAATATTATGCTATCTGTATTTACTATTTTTGGTATTTATTTTGAGCTTATAGTAATTTATTATTATCACATTATTTACTTCTATATATTTAATAATTATACAATAATAAAAAGTTTTCAGCTTCAAAATAGCCTCCAATATAGGTGTGATATAGTCTCCTGTTAGTAAGTATTTAATAAAAATATATATTTTGTATTCATTAAATCATTAAGAACTTGTTTTGCTTCTAAGTTTAACAGTCTTTTGCCATTTAAAATTAAGTTACTATTAGAGTCAAAGACTTAAAATCATCAATATTTTTTAATTCATGTTTGTTAAAATTTAAAATTTCTTCCAACTAAACATCAAGTTAATATACAAGTCTTATAAGCATTACAATAATGATACACTAATTTTATTTGAAGACCTATACATTTAGTTTCTATATTTTAGTTTTTTTCTTATACATAGATTATTAAAATTATTTATCAAACTATGATATATAAATAGATAAGAATCATAAAATAAAATATTACTGTGTTGCATTTCAATATTAGAATCTAGATGATGAGATTTTTGTGTTTTTTTGTAGTTTGCTTCGGCTAGTTTTAATGCTTTACGTAAAATTTTTTCAACTTTTAGCATAGTTGGTGCCTCTTCTTCAGCCAACATAATAAGAGCTGTGACACACTCTGCATTTTTTTCTAAAGCCAAATGTGCAGCTTTCACTCTTGCGGCTGGTACCCTTTCCCTCCACGCAGCTTGCATTACTTAATTAAAAATAAAGTATAGGTGAGTTAAAGTAATTCACGCAACAATAATTTAATGGTATATATTTTTTTTTACTTTCGTAATCTGGTTTTCCACTATCTGCATCACAAATGAAAAATGCCTGATGGTCTTGAGCTGATAAATTCATATCATAAAATGTCAAAGGTTCTCGTTTGGTACAATTGAGGTATCTTGAATATTCTGCACCACGAAAAAGTCCTAGTGGATTTCTCCATACTTTACATTCTAAAAAAGATAATAATTTTAATTTAAATAAAATTTAATTTAACAAAAATTGGTGTATTTATAAATAAAACATAAAAGTTGCAAACATTAAACACTAAATAATGTGGTTTATAAAAGTCAACAGTTATACATTTAAAATGAATAATTGTGTAATTGCAGTCAGTCTTAATGAAAATAAATTGTTTTTGATGATCATTAAAACAGATTTTTAACAGGAAATTTAACATGCTAACATTGTAATTAAGAACTCCACATTAGAATATTGGCACAAATACTAAACATCAGAATTTCAAACATGATCCTGAGTATTTGAAACACAATAATATACAATTTATTGATACACAAGAAGTTTTTATATAAACCATACATTGATGGAAAATACTCTACAAAGATGTAGACCTATAAAGAGGAACTTATTCCTCTACAAACAAGTATGGAGACAATCAAAGTGCGACCAAACTCGAAAAAAACCAAAATTTCATAGAAGAATAAAACATATAGATATTCACATCACTAAATATGAGAAAAATTGAACGAGGCATTATTTTTATTTAAGTAGATATCTAGCTAAGAGCAAATTGCAGACATTATGAAAAAGCTAATTCCATCAATGCAATTCCATGAGCTTAGAGACAGCTTTAGGCAAAATATTATCTAGATAATTATTCAAATAAATTTTTATTCAAATGATTTTTTTTTATAGTAATTTGAAAAAAAAATGTAATTAAATAATTTTCAATCATAATGCTAATACAAAATACAAATATATTCGAATTCTTTAAAAATCAATGATAACTATTGTTTTTCAATACATAAATGTTTTAATACCAAAATACCAACCATATGTTAACTAAGATAAAATGATTGAAAATTATTCAAATAAAATATTATCTAAATAAAATTTTATTTGAATGATGCCCAACTCTACTTAGAGAGATGTTAGGGACTATAAATATTTATTTAGAAAGGTATATTGTTTAGGTTAAAGTATTGGATTTATAAACAAAACACTTTATATTATGTAAATTATAAGCAAAATATTCACACTATAGTACAACAGATAAGTATAGATATTTTTATAATAGTATAGCATGCATATTATATTATTTGTAGAAGTAAAACAGTTAATTATAGATTTATATTACATCTTGTAACATCATTGATATAATTTTACTATACACCATGTGTCCATGGAAATAGGGTACACTTAGTCATTAATTACCTATAAATATTTTTCAATTCAGTTTGCGGGATGTTAAACTAGACTAATGGATCGTAGTTTCCTATGACTTAGAATTAATCGATTTTTTTCAATCAATTTGATTTGTCAATTTGTATTTCAAACCCAAAATTGGCAAAATTAGAGCTAGGCACAACTTTAAAAAATATTTATTAAATATCAATTTTTTTTTTAGTTGTACTTTTTTTTGTTGTTCTAATAACACTGTTATGATACATTATACATTTATTTTTAGAGTAATAAATTATTTACTATTTATGCATTTATAACATAATATTTGTAAATTAAAATGTATTTATTAAATATGTTTAGTATTGTTCAGTGGTGGCGTAAACATTTTTCATTCATGAGACAAAAACAATTTTAAGGTTCACCCACCCCCAAAATTGTCGTTTAAAATTTTTAAGTATTAAAAATAGTTATATGCTTACCTAATATTTTTGATTATAAATAGTTTACGAGTACATTACATTTATAATAATGTCAATAATATAATTGTAGGTATATATTGTGTACTAACTACTAACACAGCATCTACACCCACCTACTCAAGCAGCCATGAGACCTTTGTTACGCTGCCACTGGTATTGTTTTAAAAAAAAAAAAAAATAGAAATTTATAATTTTATTTCTGAAAATATATATATTTGTATAATAAATTATGTAATTTCATAATGTGCAATAATAAAATAAAAATATAATGTATCATTTAGTGTTATTAGAACAAATTAGCTCTAATTTTACCAATTTTGGGTTTATAATACAATTTGATAAATCAAAATTAATTGCAAAAATTGATTAATTCAAAAATATTATTTAAAAATGGGGTTGCTATTAAAAAAATTTAAATTGTGTTGTGCTAGTGCAGAATACATGTTAAAAATTGTAAGTTATGGGAATTTATTATCCAATAGTAGTTTAACATTCTGCAAATAGAATTGAAAAATATTTACAGGGTTATGAGTGATAAAGTATACCTCGTTTCTGCAGACACACGGTATATATTCAATTTAATTATATTCTGTTTAAAGACAAAAGTAAGGAGATAATAAAAGCTGGCAGTAAATAAAACAACTTTAATAATTTTCAAGCATAACATACGTAGATTGGTTATTGAATGATAATTTAAAAAAATTACAATGATTTATCATAACTTGCTACATTGTCTTGTATCACTAATTGTTAAATGTTTTTTTTTTAATTATTAACAAATTTATTATATATATACCTGGTACTTGTTGATTATTATCGTTTCCTCCACCAATCCATGGACTAATATAATTCAATGAAAACTGTTCAATAAATGATACTCCATATTTTTGGAAATATATCCATTCAAGAATCTGAAAATAGTATTATTTGAAAAATTTTCTAAATCAAAAAATTGTACATTAAATAAAATGTTACACTATTCATTACTAAAAAAATATCTACAATACCAAATAGTTATATAATATGTATATATAATATATATATATATTAAAAAACTGAAGGTACTTAATTAATAATTAGAATACAAAATGTGCAAAAAATAATACAATAGTTTAATTTTTATAGAAATTTTAATCTATTTTATTGAAACTTGGACTACCTTTTATATATAAAAAAGTTAATTAAATGTAATTATTCGTTAATTTTACTATAATTTGTTTTTGTTTTTCTCAAATTTTTATATTTGTTTTTATTACAATCTAATTTATTGTGTACCTATTTTAATAGGTGTATGTTAAATTAAATGTATTTATTTTATTATTTAATGAATAGCAATAATATCCAAGAAGATGTATAAATAAAATAGTAGTTCTATAAAATGGTTCTTTTTATGAATTGGTGCTCTACAGTTTATTGTAGTAACAACACAGTGGCAGATCGTACGTCTGTTAAAAGAGGAAAACAAATTTATTTATTTTTAAGTATCAATTGGCAATGTGTTATATTGTAATGTAGGAATTTATTTTAAATGTAGTATATTACACTATCCATATTATATTATAATAAAAATTAGTAAATAATTTATGTTTTATTTAGGTACACAATATATATAGACAGAAGTACTCGGAACATTTAATTTTTTCTTTTTGGTGCTTACCAAACTTTAAATACCACAGCACATCACTGTAACATAGGTAAGAGTTTGTTACAAGCAAAGAAACCAGAATTAAATGTATTAAAAGTATTAAATATGATGAAAATATGCATGACAAAAATAGCAAAATATGCAACAATATATTACATACCTAGTAACATTCAAAATATACATTTACAAATATAAACTAGATTAATAAAAATAATTAATTAACATTAATAATTATTCCAGTCTTTAGTTACATAAGTAGTAACATGGGTTCAGATTTTAAAGCAAATGTTTTTTTTTAATTCTTATACAGAAATGTGTTACTTTTTATTTCCATTCTTACAGATAAAAATAATTTACGCCATCTTTGTTATTAGATATTTTGTGTTAAATTATTTGTAACACATTTGATACAGAACAAGTTTTACTTAATAGATTAGATTAATCAACATTTTGTACAATATAATTTGATTTCTAATACAAAATACAAAATACAAAATCATAATTATTATTTATGGTAAAAATCAATAATAGTTTGATGAGGAGATCATGATAATTAGGAAACTAATACCCCAGATAATTCTTTATTTATGAAAAACAAACCGATAATTTTTATAAAAATTAAAAGATCGTTTTTTATGTACAAAAATATTTTAAATTTAATCAATCTACTTTTTTTTATGGATAGTTAGTCAAAATAGAGGAATGAACATTTATTTTTCAACAATAAATAATTAATTGTTAGTAACATTAATTTATTATTCTTTTTATATATTTCATTGAAAATTTAATATATTTTAATTTTTTTTAGCAACATTTTTAAGAGTAGGTAATATAATTTTACAACCAGATAAAATAGAAATTAGTTTTTAAACCAATGTAAATTTTTTTTATTACTATTGAGATTTAATCCGATTTCAAAATTATTTTTAACTTAAAATACTATTCATAAGTTGACAATAGTTGACTAACTTAATGTATTTTAATGACCACTTACTTTTAATTTAATAAAAACATATCAATATTTGATATTGAAGTAATCTTATAAGTATAGGTTTTTTTTTTTTACTTTTATAAAGTTAATTGCATTTTTTACAAATTATTATTCCATTGAAAATTATAACATCATTAATAAACATAATTAAAGAACAACTTTTAAAATATTAAATAAAAAAAATATTACAAACATAAATTTTAACTACGATACCTAGTATATTTACAATTTTATTTTATATCTGTTACTTAATATAATAATTATATATTTTAAAATATATTGTTTGATATTTAAAGTAATAAAAATATTAAAAACATACCATTATTAATGCTGAGATGAATGATGAAGTTGCTGTAAGAGCAATGTAAAACTTTGGTGTTAATGAATCCATAAAAACTGCCACTGTAAAGATACAAATAAAGGTATAATTTAAGTTTTAAGAATAATTTAAAAGCAAAACTATTTTAAATACCTAAATATTAATGTAAAAAAGGATAATATATATAACATATAAAATGCAAGGGACAAATACTGTGATTTGTAATAAAAAGCATTTTTCTAGCTTTTTGTGAAATTTAGAAATTTTAATACTAAGTTTGAATTAATATACAATTCAATTTCTCATTTTTTTTAAAACATATTTTGATTTTCATATATCTTTTTGTTTACTAAACTTATATTTATTTTTTTTAATTACATTTAATAATAATTTTTAACAATTTCTGTGGATTACCCTTATTTGCAAATTGTATTTATTATATTATTTTATTTAATGCCACTTACGTCACTGTGGTAAAGCGTAGGTATGAGTAGGTAGGTATCTAGGCATAAGAAAAATATATTTTTGAAATTTATCAAATAGGTTTTTTTTTTAAAGTATTTTCATATTCTGATGTAAACACATCAATTGCATAATTTAGATAGATATCCACTTGCTATTCAAACAAATGTTTTTATGATGTCATTCATAAAAGAGAAGTTATCATTTTAGTGTACAAAAGTTTTTGACTGTCAACTTTGTTTTTACTACAATAAATAAATAAATAAAAAAAAACTGTTATGATATACCTAGTCATAAAACAGTAATAATACAGTTATTTAAAATAAACAGACTTGAGTCTAGTGACTAGTACCCTGTTTAATTCACATGTAGCTCCATGCAAACCATTGAGAGCAATTGAATTGGCTCCCAAATCTAGATAGTTGATGTTTTACCATTGAAAATGCCACCCGAATAGAATGCAACGAGTAAAATACTTACAGGCGTCTGACATGAATCGTCATCTAGTATCTACACCTACCACACTTAATCGAAAAGAGCTTAACAGGTGTCGTCCCTTATGGTCAGCACACCCATAAAGTAAGATTATGCATTGCACCCACCTACGTCCCAGATGGCCTTTTTCCTCAAACATTCCCTGGTGTAGCACACAACCAAAATAATGGCCAGATACCACGCCCACCACAATTTTCTCCAGATCCAACCGAGGAACGTCTTGACCATTTTCGTACGGACACACGGAGATGTAGCTCAGCTTAGGTAACGTGCGACTTCCGCCGCGGACATTACCGGTCGGCGCGCTTGACGAACCGACAACTGCTACGAATGGAAATGTATCGTTTAAACGGAAACCAACAACATGGAGTTGTGGGTAAGACGACGGAGCCAAGTGACTACGAAAAAACGATAAACGGATAGTTAAATCGCCGCACATACGAGACGGCAGACGCTGTTTGGTCGTTTGGTGTTTACTGTTTAATGTTTATGTCGCTCGGCCGATCGATACAGGGCTTATCAGCAGGCCGGTGAGACAGTATTCGACGCGCCGTAATCCGTGAAACGTTTCGCCGCCTACTCGCACCGCACCAAATAATGGCGAAAAGCCAACAACAGTTGATTGACCAATAGCGACTGTCATCGACCGATGAGGCGACGACCACAGGGCTATTTAATTTGACTGCATCGAATATCATATTATTGCTTAATATTAATAATATTTAGTCATGATATTTATGTCCGGTTAAGTGTCGGAACCGGCTGATAACAGATTTTATTACCGGCAGAATTCCGCTTAACCAGACGTTGTAAGAACGGCCCTTAGCTAGTTGCTAGAAGCTACTTATAATAATTTTATTAATATTAATATTTAAATAAAAGTATATTTTCAGTGGTGGATCAAAGTGTATTTAACCAAAACTTCAGGGCATTATAATTAGTAAGAAAATTAAAGTTAAGTTAGAAAGTTAAAAGTTAATTAAAACGTAAAACTGCATAGTGCCGAATTTCAAAATTCTAATGGTTTTGTCTATGAAAATAAAAAGGTAATTTAACTGTTCCTTAAGAGTTGATCAACTTATAATTTTGATATCTAGGTCTAGTTTACTGTAGTTTCATAGTAGCAGCTACCTTCTAAGTAAAAATCGGTATGGCCTAACAACATTTCATTTTTTTTTTTTTTAAACATTTAAGTCTTCTGTCAACTAGGATAAAGTTCTTGAGTCAAAGTTATCAACATAATATGATCACAATAAGAGGCATAATGTAGATACTCCCTTACTCCTTAACATCAAAGTATATAATAGAACATCATAATAATTAGTAGGTACAAGGTACTATATCCTTGTCTCACTAGTAATTCATTATCGTAAATTGTATTATAAGCTTTATTTTATTGATTGTTGCATTTGATAGAAGTTGTTTTAATTAATTAGTTTATTGCATTTATTTGTTCATGATGTTACTACTGATTGTAATTCGTTTGAACCTTGATCACAAACTGTTGTTACCATATTTCATCCATCTCAAAACACTTACTAAAACTTATAAACTTTCATTATTGGTGTTTTAGCTATCCATTAGTAAAAGTAATATATACCATTTGGCTACTTCCATTTTTTACCTTTAGGTATCTTAAAGCATGAAAACTAAAACACGGTTAGTAAATTAATCAGTAAAAGACTGATAACTGATCAATATAGTCACTAGTCAGTTATGCGATTAGGCGCTTCGGGAATACTGTAAGATCACAACTCACAATATATTGATTTAAGCATATTATATTATACGCTGTAAAGCTATACACTTACTTGTTAAATTTGTTTCCTAACAAATGTTTTTATTTGTTCTAACATCAGAAGTGGGATGAACTCATCTGAGTGTTATGCATTGTGCCAATTTGAGTTTTTCTTATATGGATTGACCATCAGAAAGATACGAGAAGTACTCGATTTCCCAATAGGTCAATTATATTATATAATTATTTTATTTTTTCCCTGGATCTACTATAACTATACGTGTTAGAATAGGAAATTTCAAAAATAAAAAAAAATATGGTTTTGAAATAGTTGATTTTAATTTCATCAAACCTCAAGGGATGGCTAAGTAATTAGTATTTAATTGCCTATATTTTATTTTAAAAATATGAGAGTGTATAAATGCACTTATTATAAATATGTATTAGATTTAAGTAGTCTTGAATATGATATTGAATATTCATAGTCTATGGACAAATTATACTACTTTTATTAAATTATATACTGAGTGATTATTTTATCAAACAACTCATTATTTCAAAATCTATTAACGTTTTTGAAAGTATATTTTTACATAATTTCCAGTTGAAATAAAACAAGATTTTTTAAATATTTCTTGTTGTTTTAATTTTTTTACCTTTTTCAACAAAAACATACGTTTTTAATTTCATATTCTGAAACAGAAATATTTTGATACATAAAAATCAATATAATAATCATACAAATAATGAATGTTTGATAAAAGAACCATTCTGTGTATTAAATACTCTTCTAGAACTCAAACCTATAGAATCTCTGTTTTGAGACTGTCAATCAAGATTATAAAATAACAATTGTCTGTAAATTATTAGTGATATTAATAGGTATAGTAATAATTTTAATATTTAAATGTTATACAATAAATTCTGTTTGATACTACTATATTAATTAAAATTTACCTATGGATCTTATTGATTTGGTTGGGTTCCTATAATAAATTAGCAATCTATTTTATAACAGTTAGTAAGTAATTGTAATGCCATTAATTTGGGAACTTAGCTAAGTCCTATAAAATATAAATATACCAGTGGCATGTCAAAGTAAGATTTTTTTGAGACAATTTTCCCAAGACCAAAATAGGTCTTAGCGACTTAGTGGGTACTGGTCAATGAATTTAGTGCGATAAAAAGTTTTTAATAATAATATTATTTATATTACTTGTTAAATGTTAAGTAAAAAAAACGAGTATCAACACTGAATGCAGACACTTTAGTACATGTTTATTTCTTATGGTTACTGAAGAATTTACCACAACAATATGTTATTAATATAATTATGAAAACTGGAGGTTTTCCGTATTTGTATATTTTTTTTTATTATTGGTGAAAAGTTGAGACGGTTTCATTCATGAGGTAACGCTCAAAACTCAGAATAACCCTCAGCCAAACATATACATGTCAAAAAATGTAGAAAACAACTGTGGTTAGAGAAATGTTAGTTTGCTTCAAATTTGAAAATTGTTCAGCATGCTACTGATATATATTGTATAATTATTTACTCAATATTTAACTAAACATTAGATACCTATAAAAGTACACTATACTACTACAATGCATACTAATTAAATATATTTCAAACTAGGTTGATAATGATTTGTTGTTAAAAATTTTTGTTGATCAGTTGATCAATATGAATTATCTTTTGTAAAATATTATTTGTTGAGAAAACAAAATCTTAGTATGTGATAACTAAATTTAGAATTTACATAAAAAAAAAAAATAGGATGTAAAGGACACAATTACTAAGTCATCTTCTACAATTTAAGACAAAATCCATAAAATATGTGTTTTAATTTCGTAACAAAATTACAATAATTATTCAAATAATACATCAGCGTTTCAATAACATAATACAATAAATGGTCATATAATTTTGATATTTTTATTTTTAAATATTAGAACTCTCATTTGTAACAATACCTGCATTAATAATTTAGAAAAAATTGGTAGTTATTATAATTTACATATGACATAATATGAAAATAGTAATTGATAAAAAAGGCACAATAGATACATTATTATAAAAATGGCTCATTTGTAAACATCCTTAAAATCTCTGAAAAATGAATATTAGTCAGCTTAAACTTATTTATTTGATTAAAAATTAAATTATGTATATTATCAATATATTTAATACATTATATTTGATGGTCGTTGTTATTATGCATATTTTCTCATTTTATAGTATGTAGATAAATGATGTTTTTTTTTAAATAGATGTGATACTATTGAATACTGCAACCAATATTTAAAAGGGACTTTTAAAAATATAGAATTATGAAAAATTAATTTGAATTAAGTATTTTTTAAGAATAACCATCTTGATAAATAATCCAAAATTGATTAAAAGCTTAATAAAACAATTTTTTTTTTATTATTGCTTGAATAAATTAATCATTATTTTGGAATTATAACAATGATGGAATATATTATATACAAAAACATTATCACATATCAGTTCATGAATATTATATAATCTAAATAAAAATACCAATATATCCTATGCAATTGCATAGATATTGGTTTTTTTTTATTAAATGTAGTTTTAAACAAATTGTAAAAATGAAATTTAAAACAATAATAATTGTATTCTTGTTAAATAAAATAATTACGTGCCAACATATGGTTGTAACTTCAGTCAAATAAACTATATAAAACTGTTTTATTTATTCATATTTAGCAACAAGAACCATTAAGTAAACTCCTACTAGTAAAGCTATAATTTCTTTAATAGATTGTTTAAAACTAGAGTCTTCCAAAAGACTTGGTATTACGTTTACAGTTGCAATATAAATGAAGCCACCTGCTGTAAATGGTAGAACCCAAGAATTTGCTACTTCGCCTGAAAAAAATTAACATTATTATGCATGATAAAATAATGTTTCCAATAAATGTTCAAGTGAATATAAAATTATCAAACTGTTTAAAAGTAAATTAAAAATACTAAATGTATATATAAAATATTTAATTTCACATTTAAATAATGCGGGACCGCTACATCAACATTTGATTTCTTTGTCTATCACCACATAATATAGGAACAAAAAGATATTTCGTACTTCCACGATTACGACTCTCTGGTCCAGTTTAGGACAAAAGCACCTATTATATATTTTGTAAGGAATATTTTGTGCGCATTGACCGGATAGATTTTTTTATATTAACATTATTTTTAGCCATTAAAAATGTAAATATTAAAAATCTATCCGGTCAATGCACAGGATATATTCTTCTTTATAAAATAATATAAAATAGGTATCTTTGTTCATATATTATGTAGGAGATAGACAGAGAAAACAAATGTTGGTATAGCGATGCCTTAATCTAAAAGCTTATTTAAAATATATATTGTATAAATATACATATATTTATCAAGGAATTTTTAAGTTTCTTATTTCATAGCATATTATGATGTCTAATTGTATTAATACATTTTAAATTAGTTTTCTTATATTGAATTATTCCTAATGATTTTCATAAAACCTACAAATCCGTAGTATGTAATATTTTAAGTGTATTTATAATGAAAAAATTTGAAATCACTACTAATTGATTCAAAATACAGTAGTCGTGATAACTAGAAGTTGAAGGGAGACAAAAATTTGCTTCGAAATATCTAACTCGAATTTATATTAATTTATATTTCTAGGGAATAAAAAAAAATTTGAGTTGTCAAGTTTTTAGAGTTATTGAGGTTTGAGTTATCGCGACTCGAATGTAATTTATAAAATAAAATATTGTTTGTACATTTATTATATAACAGCCTACATAAGTTTAATTAGCATATAAATAATGTACATGATGTTTTTATTTATAATTAATTAACTAGAATTTGTATGTTATATGAAATTATTTAACAACTTACACAGTGTGTATTATATAATTTAAATAAAATGTATTTATAAACTATCAGAACATACTGTTTTAATAATAATATAATGTGTATAGGTTAATACTTGGAATATATTTTAATTTATTTATATATTATATTCACTTGTAGCTGAGAAATATAAAATTATTAAGAGTTTGTACAAACTTACTATCTTTTCCAAATGTCAATGACACTAATGTACCGCATATAGCTCCTATTGCAGTTACTAACTGACATTTCATAGCCTGCAAGAGAGAATACAATTGTTTGGTTAATATTATATGAATTTTAAAAATAATAAAATAAAATGCAAATCAATTAACTAAAATTAAAATGATTAAACAATCAGATAAAAACAAATACTTCTAATTAATTATTTAAGTATGTGTTTATTCAATAAATGTATAACATAGTAAATCTTCATTCAGAAATTGTATGTAGTTAGCTTTAATATTAAAGTAAATTGATCTATTATCAAGTTTAAATGTAAGAATATTATCTGGGGTCTTACCTAGTTTTTTGATATTTAAATTTTAAAGCAAGTTTTAAAATTTTTAGGTGTCCTATGTAGAATAAAATCATAGATATTTACAATTAATTTACTTCTCTATCTTTAAAATGATAATTAATTTAATACGGTTAGATATTTAAAAACACAAATTTATAAGAACATTTTACTTCAAATAAATAATCAACATCATATTTTTTAGAAAAGTTAAGCAGTACAAACATAGTATGGTATCTATTTTTATAAAAAATGTAATTAATTATTTAATTTAATAAGCTTGATTTATTATTGTTAACAAACCGTTAACGAATTTTAGAATATATTTACTCACATTTGCCTTAGAGCTACCTTCTTGAATTAAAATTGCATAATCTCCAATTTCGTGAGGAACTTCATGAAGTAATACTGTTATTGTTGTAACTATACCAATATTTTGGCCGGCTAAATAAGCAGCACCAATAGCAAGTCCATCAGTAAAATTGTGTGTAAAATCAGCAACAACATTTAACCATCCAGCTACTGATAAACTTTGTTTTGGAGCTATAAAAATATAATAATAATAAATAAAATTAAACACATGTACCTAGAATATTTAATATAATTTTACTATATTAAATTAATATTTTTATTTTTAAGACCTAAGTGGGCACCTTAACAAAATAGTTAACTTAAGTAGGTACCTAATGAAATAAATAGTATGATAGTTTTTAAATTAATTTGGTATTTTACTTAAAATTTATAAATATTTTATTTATACACACAAGAAACTGAAGATTCTCTTGTGTGTGTAATTTTGTAGAATTATTATATGTATTTATTTATTTTAATTATATCATTATTCATTTAAATACACAACCTAGTTTTCAAGTTTATTTAAACTAAAATTAGATTAGATAACATATAGAGTATATAATGTATAATGTGTGTTGTGCATGTATAAGAAAAATTTAAAAAAAAGACAAATAAGAATCACATGATAACATTTACATTTTTCTTAGTTCTTAGTGCTTGACTAAATAACTAATAAGTACTTTAAACTTTGTAGAATAATTAATTAAATATCAACCAATATTATTGTGTGTTAAAATAAAAAGTATAATTTTATAATAAATGTATTATTATATTTGAATAGAATATTTTTACAATTGCTTTTATACTTATTTAATAGGTTTATATTTGTTTGAAATGTAGGTAGATATTAGATGTAATGGTTAAAAAGTTAATTTAGGTATTTGTTTAAGTAAATGTCTAGATAAATCAATCAATAGCATATCTACGGAGGCCTGGGCCATGGTACATAGTGAAATTTCAGATTCAAATGTTCAGTTAAAATATGTATTTTAATATAGGTATATTAATGTCATAATAATAAGTCCCAGCACCTTGAAATATATAATTGGTTCAAAATGAAAATAATTCTTAATATACACCTACCATTGAGTTTGATGTATTACTTATATATCTAAATCAGTTCAAATAATGCTCTACTATGCCTACTTAAACTATAATGTATTTAATATCTAGGTACTTGTCTGATATTTTGCAGTTAAACATCTCTTTTACAGGGTTAAAATGCATATTTAAAATTAAAAATGTTATCAGTTTAAAAAGTAGGAAATTAAGTTAAACATAAATTTTATCTTATTACACATTAGACTGATATAAAAATTATTAAATTTACTTGTGAGTTTCACATTTTTGTCATCATCTTCATCTTCATCATCACTCAACTTTTCCTTGGGGCGTACAGACGAATGTGAATGACTATGACCACCTTTTATCACTCGAACCATTTTCTCAACAAATAAGAAAACCAATATGCCGGCCAGGATCCACAATCCCACTCTCATCTCGTTGCCATGGTCATGGCCACCCTCTGAACCGTGTGAATCGGCACTACAATGTTGACCGTGATCATGGTGATGGTCATCGTTGTGATGATGATCACCGTGTCTGTGGTGGTGATGTGTGGACAATGAATGTGGGATTAAGTGAAGGAATGCGTCGCCCAACAATCCACCAGACGCAAAACTCAATAGCACTTTCAAAAACGACTTATGTTCGTCCTTGTTATCGATTGGTATGAAGAACAACACGAAAAACGGCAGTACGCTAATGGCCACGGTGGATGACAATGCTTTGACCCAAAGCATCGAGTCGACAATCGGCGCAGACACGGGATCGGCGGTATGGTGATCATGATCGTGTTCGTGATCGTGGTGGTGGTGGTGATGGTGTCCGTGGCTCAAACAAAGTTTCGGCAGTCCGAGGAACACAAACGCGAATATCAGTGTCCAGCAAATGTACTTGATGCATTTCTTTGACAGCATGATTATAAGTCAGCTGATTCGCCGGGTAATTTTGGTTTGTCGGACACGGACCGACGACAAACGGGAAACCCTAATAAAAGTTACAAAAACAATGAGAAAAACAACGACGACGGTAGTGACGTCGAGTTGTCATTTCATGCGTGGAGGCGGCCAACGGATGAGACGGTACTTGGTTAGTTTCGAGGGGAAGATAACGACGACGACCGTAGAAATAAGAAGAGAGTGCAAGACACGGACGGACGATGAAAAGAGGCTTGTGAGTGAGATAGCGTGAATGGGAAAGTAGAAGGGAGAAAATGTCGGTTGATAACAGGACGCGTCGTCGACGGTGTTAGGTGGTAAATGATAAGAGGTGCAACAATGCGAGGAAAAATAGGAAACGATTTCGATTTGTTTAATCGAACCGTCCGTAAAGTACGTCCTATTTTCCGTATTCCGATTTCGTTCTACTAATAAAAAAAAATAACCATTTAAATTAAAGCCGAGGACTAATCGGCAACAAGTCAAGCGCTGAATGATTATAATTTATACTATTATTTAATATAATATAGGTAGGTCGTAGCCCGTTGCCCGTAGGTAACTATATAAGAATATTACACCTACCTTTTATATTAATTTGTCAAAATAATTGATATTATTAAAAATATGAAAATTGAGCAAGTTTAATGTGCTACTATAATATGGCTTGTGCAGTTTTATGATTATATCAAACATATACATATTGTCATACTGAAGTAGGTAGGTACCCATTTATTTGATAAATTAAGAATTGACATTGATTTGAAAACCAGCGGCACATATTACATATATATGTTTATTAATACAATAATAATATAGGTACTTATTTGCATTCGTATAAACAAAAGTATATTTAATTATTATACCAATGCATTATTTAATAATTAAAAACTTATTTTGAATACCTGTATATTAAATTAAATAATATAGATATAAAATACCTGCCTATAGGTACCTATTAAATTGTGGGAAAAAATCCATTATGATGCAAACTTGTTTATTTCCAAAACTTTTAGTAAATTGTTGTGACGCATTTTATCAAAATTTGAACTTCAAATGCTTAAAAAAATAAATTATGCTTGTGTATTTTAAAGATTTTTATATACCTAAAGAACAATTTATACGGGCTTTTGTATTAAATTTTCAAGGTTTTGGACCGAGTGAAAAAAATTTCATCAATATTTAGAGAAAAAAAAAGGAAAATGTTTATAATATTATAATAATAGCACAAAAAAACTCAAAGTATTTTAAAAATTATACCATGTATAAAAAATAATAATATTGTAAACAGTTTTTGAAAATATCAAGTATCAAGTACGGTTATTTGTTTTAAATTGTAACACAATATTAAACAAATTTTAATTTGAATTCGTTACCTATATTACAGGTGATATCACATAGGTATCTAATGTTGTAAAATTTGAACTCACGCTCATAAAAAATTAATGTATTTCCGATTAACTTAATTAAAAAAATAAATAAATAAATAAAGCTTATATAATAGGAATCTTTTATTAAATTAACTAATTTTATATTTAGACATTTTTTTTTATAAATTTTCGAGATTTTGCCAAAATTCTAAATTTAAACACTTATACAAAATAATAATTTGTAACCATGTGTTTTAGATATTTTTTAATATGTAGTAAATTAAAAACTCATAAAGAATATCGACACCTTGAATTAAAGTTTTCAAGCATTTTGACAGCAAACATTTTTTTATCGATATTTAGAGGAGAACAATTTCAAATGTTTATAATTTATAAGCAACTGAAAAAAATTTAAAATATTCTTAAAATTTAATCATGTATATCATTATCAATGTCAGTATAAACATTTGGTGAAAATTGTATGCACCGAAGGACAAAGGTTATTCATTTTGAAGTTGCATCTAAAAACAAAATCGATTTTCTGTTTTACGTAAAAATTTCCGTTATACATCAGAGTAGTCAGTATTCTTTATTATTTTTTTATGTTTTTTCAGTTATTTTAAGTAATAAATACTAGGAATTATTACTTTTGGCATTTCCGAGTACCAACTAGATTCAATTTTCTATCAGAGACCCCCCCCCATGTACTGCGCCAAATGGTGATGACAGAGTATTAGAGTAAAATAAAAAAAATAACAAATCAATATATTCATAATTCATCGGTTCGCACAGAACCTAATACGGACATTTAGTTATAGGCATTACATTATAGCCTTTAGGTATACCTTCCATTTATGTATATTGTGTATATTGTGTATAATATACATATGTAAATAATAATAAAAAGAATAGGTACGTACCTTAATGTAGGTATCTACGGGTGATGTAGAATTCTGCGCCAGACCGATATAATATTGTTACTTATCAGTAATACTATTAAAAATAAATAATAAAGGTATATTTATTATTTTTGCATTTTTATTAACTAGTACTAAGTTAAGCCTTTACCCAATATTTACAAATATTCAATAAGTCATTGAATGTCAACGATTATGATTTATGATGAATCTCATAAACAAATACGTACAAATACATAATATTTTATGTACATACACGGCGTGATATCAACACCGCATGTGTGTGTGTCGTCTAGCTATCTAATATCTATGTATAAATGCGGCTAATGTACACGTAATAATACTTGCAGGCTATACGTACGTGTTTTTATTTGATGGGATATAGCTATATAGGCAGATGATAATATTATTATGATGCCGGTAGTAGGTACCCGTTCCCTCCCCTCCACTAATGCATTGCTGCTGCCGATGTATTATTTGAAAAAATGAATATTTTACAATAATCGTCGACGAAGAATATTAATGAATAACGACATAGCTATTAGCTTGGTACAGTTACGTTCCTAATTATCTAGCTGATGTCCAAACTCCAAAGGAACTGCAAAATAAAAAAAAACTGTTATAATGTCAATGTGTGTAGGTATGAAGTAGTATAGTAGTGTCAAGTGTGTACTGCTGACTGTATTGTACCGTCTGTATTACTGTGTACATTATTCACCAGCCTGACAAATTCAAGTGATATGTCATGATTAGGACCCGGATTTTTAAATCCTAAAAATATTAAAAAAATTCTAAGAAAATTCATTTTAACTGAAAATGGCCTAATATTTTATTTAAATTTATGATTTTTATTTTATTATAAAAATCTGAAAAAAATATAATAGAAATGTTGACAATGGTTTAAAGAGTTGACCAGAAAAAAAACATTACTTTTGAGGCTGAATTACACGTTTTAAACAATAAACACAACAATATTTATATTTTTAATTGAATTTATTTGAGTATCTACTTATAATTTATATTGGATTTATCACTACAGATGTAATGAACTATCAGTCATAAAAATAACGATTGACGGCAGTATATAATACGGTAGTATTGACGGTGGATGACAATGCTTTGGCCCAAAGTATCGAGTCGACAATAGGCGCGGACACCCTGGAGGTATCCGGTCATGAGCGGATAGGCCATTTTTAGCCTACCGGGAAATTTTAAAAAGGCGCTTCTACGTGAAAAAAAATCTAAAAAGGGCCCCATTACCGAAATACGAAGGGGGGGGGCGCACCGGGAAATGCCCGGTTTCCCAGTAGGCCTATCCGCCCATGTGTCCGGTGCTCAAACAAAGTTTCGGCAGTCCGAGGAACACAAACGCGAATATCAGTGTCCAGCAAACGTACTTGATGCATTTCTTTGACAGCATGATTATGTCAGCTGATTCGTCGGGTAATTTTAGTTTGTCGGACACGGACCGACGACAAACGGGAAACCCTAATAAAAGTTACAAAAACAATGAGAAAAACAACGACGACAGTAGAAATGAGAAGATAGTGCAAGACACGGACGGACGATGAAAAGAGGCTTGTGAATGAGATAGCATGAATGGGAAAGTAGAAGGGAGAAAAATGTCGGTTGATAACGTGAAAATTCGTGATTTGATCACACAAACTGTTTTATAGATAACACGATAACATAGTTTTTTTTAATAAAAATATTCAGTCATATTGTTTTAATTATAACTCATCTATTATCATGACGATTTTCTATAAATACGATTGGTAAATAAAAAAAAATATTTTATATTTTCCAATTGCTATTAGGCAACGCGGTGGTACAAGGCTTCCTACTCCAAAGAAAATTAAAATGTACTACTATCGTTTAGTGTGGCCGTTCGAGCGACTGTTTGTGTCACTCGTCACATATTACACAAAAACTGTTGTTTATAACTGATGACTTTGGTTTCAATAACAATTCAATGTAGAACAATAAAAATATTACTTTTTTTTTGTCTACAGGTTTTCCCCTAACATACATATTTAAAAGTTTAACATTACTATTTTGCTAAAAATAAGATAAAAGCGTTCTGTTTGAAGTTTGTCAGAATTAGGAGACATAATCCTTAAAATAAGGATAATTCTGTTTTAAACAGGGGCGTATGATTACTATATTGTTGGAGGTAATATAATAGTATAAAATAAACAATTTTTTTAAGATAATATGTTTGTTGCTATTTTCACATAGAAAATATTACAATTTTATTATTGCGGTAGTTTCATTTTCTATTTATAATATTAACAATTGTAAGAATAAAAGAATCTACTCAATTTTGAACTATTTATTTTATTGATGTATAAAAGACTTTTTATAATCTAAATAATATAATTACTACTAAACTGTCTTTTGCAATACAAAAATACCACATAATTATTATTACCAAAAATATTTTAAAAAACATTTGTTAATGTTTTTATGACACATTTGTAGCAATATTAATTAATAAACCAACAATATTAAAACGACAAACAATCAACAAATTTGTTGGATGAAATTCCAGAATAAATTTTAGCTTAAAAAATAAAATTTAATAGTGAACCTCGTTTAATGTACTTTTTTAATGCATAGGTAACAAACATTAATTTTTCTAAAAAGTCCTTTCATATAGTATATAAATATAATTAGTTAAATATTTTATTATAAACAAATTGTTTATAATTATAAAATAAGGATTTTTTTTCTAATGAATACAATGTATAAACAATTTTAAAATGTTTAATACAACAGTATTCTAATATAAAAAATTATTTTTCTTCTTAATGATTACATTGATTATCCATATTAACACTTGACAAAATTATACTCATGCACACATACATGTATATTGTACATTGTATGTATGTGTGTTTACTAATAGAAATTACAAAATATAACAAATGAATACAATAAGATTGCATCTACATTCCATATTCAAATTTTATAATTCCTATTATGCAAACAAGTATAATTACATTTATTTAACGCTGAGGCATTTATAAAACAATAAATAAATAAATTATGTTTATTTGTTATGCGTAAAAATTTGAAATGCCCCTTGGAAAACCAAATTATAGAAATGTGTTATTACCCCTAAATATAATCTAACTTAAAATAAAATGACGACAAGTAAAGTAATTATCAACAACCCGAATAGTCATAATTTCGAGTCGCATACACCCTAAATCATTGATCACTAGTAGTGGGTTTGAGCTCTTTAATTTGTTTGATCAGATACGCCTTTTCATCATTAAACTGTTCATCTTCAGATCGCTCGGTATGAAATCTTGTTAAGAATTCTACCAGCTTATCTTGGTTACGAAGCAAAATGTCCAGAATAGGCTTTGGTTTATTAGGATTAGCAACAAATACCTAAAGAAAAAAAGTACTATTGTATTATATTGTAAATATTTGCAAATTAAAATTTATACCTTAAAAACATGAAAAGCTTCAAATTGAATATTTCTAGATTTTTCCTTTAACATATTCATCATCAATTTTAAATTGTCCGGATTTGATATGTAACGAGTCATTACCTGAAACAAATAATTAAACATCTCTAATATAATCAATCATTTCTTACGAGATTTCATTTTGGGGATGCATTTACAATACTCATTTTAAGAATCTTAAAGTTACATCGAATTCTTAACTTAAATTCATCTTTAATTTGTCCTTTTTGTATAAACTTTTAGTTTATATAATGTATAATGTGAAAGATGACATTGCTGTTTTGAATCATAACTAATGTACTCGTCTTAAATCTAAATTAAATGTTATCTGTAATCATTTTTGGGCAACATAGTTCCAAATACACATTTATACAATTTTGCATAAGGCATAAATTAAATTTAAGTAATAATTTTAAATTGTATAAAAAGTATATTGTTAACCTAATCTAATCACTTTGAACGCAATTAACTTTTCATAATATTGACAAAGCTTTTTGTTTAGTCAAGATTTGTAACCTTATTTTAGTCTATACTCGGTTCAGAATGAGATTGTATCTCGGTGGCGACCAGTTTTCGTTAGCGACGGTTAGATACTTACTCCACTTATAATGGAATAATAGTTCAATGAAAGCTTGTGAGGCTAGCGCTGCAGAGTGAAGCAACTCCCATGTGCACAAGTTGGCTGTCGAGGTACGATCTCATTCTGAACAGAGTATATAGTTTAGAATCTCTCTCCTTTAGCAGAACCATTGGTTTTGGAGATGATTCATGCTAACTCATTATTATTTGTGTATATAGCATATTTAATTTGTAAATTGGATTGATGGAAAATAAATATTATGTTTTTATTATTCCATCATTTGGAAAACAATTGGATCATGAACATGTATTTTGAATATAATGGAAATAATAATTATTAAAATTTTAAGTTTTTTATATGTTAATCATAGTATAAAATTATGTCACCAGAGAATGTACTAATAACAAAAAATTAAAAAGCACCTTAAAAATGTAAGATTAAAAGACATAATTATGATAAAAACAATTCAACCAATTTATAAAAAAAGGAATATTATATATAATTAAATATGTACCGTAAAATTATGACGGTCTAACAACAGTTCACCAAGTAACTTGAGACTCTGGCGACGAGTTACATAATTTTCAGAATTCAGCAGCTGTTGATAATGTGTAAACACTTTATCATAGTTGATTTCAAGGAATTCAGCACATAGTGGTTTGTGTCTAGTCAGCAATTCCTATGTTACAAAAATAAGCAATAACATTAAATAAAGTTAGTGAGAACAGAGTAGTGTATTCTCATAATTAATTAGTATACAACCTTAAACGTGGAAAATGCATCTGAAGCAATATCAAAAGTTGAAACTTCTACATAACGGAAAAAATTAAAAAATTCTTTTGAGTACAGCATTATTTTTGCTAAAGCTTCATATCTAGCACATTCACGTAACATTGTTCCACAGTTAAGAGCTATTTCTTGATGTTCATACCTTTAAATAATATTTATGTTATTCATACAATTATTAGTTGTTACTCTGTAACTAAAAATGCAAACTATGATGTATTCCTAACAAAAATGAATACATTTTAATTTTTAAATCTCCATAAATGTTTGTTTTAGTAGAAATTATAACTCCAATTTTAAATATTCCTCTTATATTAAGTGATATACATAGATAATTAAGTATTTGAACTTGGTATATTATCAAATTAATTATAAATTAAATAATTTGTGAAATTTTTTCAGATGATCAAAGCCTGTTTGATGTAGAGATCATTTAAATAAATAAAAATAGTAAAATGTATAATTATAATACATAAAAAAAAACTCAACTTATAACTATGAGTATATAAGTATTTTTAGTATTTTTAATAGGGTTTATTAATTACTCAAATATTTCATACAATGTTATACATTTTACATCTGTTTATTGTTATGATTTAATACAGATCAAATATCTATAAATTATAATTTATAAATAGCAGTAGAGACGTTTAGCTACAAATAATGCGACATGCGCAACAAATAAGGCAGTAACTCAACTTTTACAACTACAGGAAAAGCAATATAAACTTTGAATTATGATTAAATACTTCTTTGATTGTATTGAAACAAGAACACAATCTTATTTGAGTAGAACTAACAATTTTGATAGCATGAACAAATGTATGTTACAAAATAGCAGTAACTCGATTTTGCATTTTTTCAAGTTACTGCCTTATTTGTTGCGCATGTCGAATGGTATTTTGCGGTAATAAATATTTTGGACAACTTGTTTATGCTAGACAATTGGATTGAATCAAATTGGATTAGTTTAATTTAGTTGAATTGGAATTTAACTAATTTTATATATAAATTTAAAAATATAATATTTTAGTGAATATTAACAAAAACTTTCATAAATTAGTTTTTTTGCCATTGAAGTGTTTATGATTTATATTTTAAGTATTTAACTTGAAAAACAAAAAATTCAAATTTATTTATATTATTCTCCTCGAGATTCGAGTTATTTATACTCAACTCTACATGTAATATGGATGTATATTAATACGGTAAACCTCAATAAATGCATATAATATTAACATAAACTCACTTACCCAGCAATTAGAGTAAATAGAATTTCAGATTTTGCACAAATATGTTCAACGGTAGGTGATCGGCTACCCAATTGCCGACGAAGGACATTGTTAAAAACTTGAGCAACGTCCTTTTTCCCCTGCAATGTTCAATAATATAACATTAACAGTTTTATTAGAATAAATTTAATTAATCTATTAAAATTACATACTTCAAAGTCTATTTTTGTCAAATTTTGTACCAACATTAGCAATAAGTTGTTGTTGTACATTTCTTGTGCTAACTGAGCAACAACAATATCAGACAGGGGCTCAGTATCTGCTGTTCCATATAATAAATTTTTTATGACTAAAAGATTCTTGCTAACATCTTCCTGTGCCTGAAATAGCATAATTATTACAAAAATTAAACATGATCATGTAATAAAAAAATGTGTATTTATTAATAGTTCAATAACATTAATTAAAAACCCGAGAGTTACCTAAATTATTATTATTACTTAATAGTATTAATAGTATTTAATTTACACAAATTGATCTACACTTTGATCTCTATGTAAACATTTAGTTATCTAATAATGTTCAATAAAACCTATCGGATATCACTTGAAATATAATATAATCACATAATATAAATTATAATAAATAAGTATGATTGTTATTTTATAAGATTTATATTGCATCTAATAAAAATAAACGAACAATCAAATCAAGTAGAATACAAGTAATAATATTAAAGAATTAAATGTAAAAACTTATCAAAAACACATAATTAAATATACATATAAACATATGATAAAAAAGTTAATTGTTTGAAATTTTGACAGAGGAACAAAATTAATAATTATATAATAAAATTACCCAATCAAATATCAGTTTTTATTATATTATACTTACTTTTTCTAACTTTTTATCTCCTTTTTCTAATGCAACAACAGCTTCTTTTATTTGTTTCACTACCTCCACTGGGTTTTTCTGTGATTTCCCAAATAACGGCATGTTTCTAAAATAAATAATACGATTCATATTAATGAAAATCAACCAAATATTATAACACTATTAATATTTATACGTAGTTGATAGTAATAATAAATTATAATAAATGAATGGACCACACTAAATATTATTATCGCATTAGGAACCATGTTAATAAATAAGACCATAGTCTCTAAAAAAACAATGCATACATATAAGGTATATTATCATAATTTAGTATTATAGCAAAAACAAAATAATGTATAATTAAGATAAGAGTTTTGAAAACACACACACATTATTTATGTTATCTTTTAATAATATGGTACAGATTATATTAGGTACCTGTTATCTCTTTATAAATATTGTTAATTTAAAAGTATTAAAAAAATAATCAATAAGAATAATAGATTTGTTGATAATAGTTTCGGTTTTGTTTACTAAAATTTAGAAAATAATACATTTAACGTAAAATTACTTTTGATGAATGGTATTCAATAAAATATTTCAATAATAATAAATCACAGTAATGTATATTTATCATTTAAAAATGATGGAATATAAAAGCGTATAAAATTTTTCTTTAAAATTCAAAGTACCTAAATATAAAAATTGTTGACACAGACATAGTTAGTTTATCAAGTAAATATCAAAATATGTTAGGTATGTTTTTTAATAAACATCTTGGAAGAGTTCCAACAAATGGACTTATAAACAGAGGAATTACTATAAATGAAGTTGCTTAACAATTATTACAAAGAAATATTTTAATAAAAACCCAAAAATGAAAATGGAAATTTGATTAATAAAGCATAACAAAATAATTGATGCAATACCTACAAGAGAATAAGGTTCCAAAACAACCTTATTATTTGTATAGACAGCTTCACAATAAAGAATATTTGTTTATAAACAACAACCATTCCTGATTTCATATATTGTTGTAATATAGTAGTGACTAATATTAATTCATTAGACTTTAACATTAAAGCAATAAATCAAGATTTATTAAAGACACAGGGCACATAATTGTCATAACTACTAAGGACTAAGGTAGTAGTCGATAATTAGTGATAAATAAAATAAATACAAAATAATCTAAATTGTGCTTTGGATGATAAATAAATTTAAACTTGAATTAGTTATTTTGCAATAGTTGAAGTAAATTATAAAATTATGTTTACATATTTTTATAAGAAATTATAAAAGTATTTATATATAATACATTATATATTTTTTTTATTTAAAGAGCTGTTGTATTTTAACAACTAAGCTTATAACAAATATATTGAATATTCAATATTTTATCCAAAAGTACTAAAATTCTGACAAGAGAAATATGAAAAAAAAAAAAATTGATGAACACTACAAAGTAAAAAAAATAAGTAAGTTAATGGATCAAGTTAAAGATGACTATGTTAAAATATACTTACTTATTCTGAACAAAGTGGAGAAATAATTTTAAACCGATTATAAATAACCATTAACTATTTAGTAATAGCATATGCATAGACACGCTGTCCCCAATGACACAAAACGCCACAGTAGGCATACAAACACATCAGGTGAAGAGAACAGAGGACAGCTGAGGATGATATTATCAAAGTTGTAACCACCGTTGGTCACAAAACGGTCGCTTAAGACATTATAGATCCCCGGTGGGTGGCCTAGTGTCCAATATCGATCCAGGTGGATATATGGACGACACAACGCGAGCTCTAAAGCACATCGCCAGACACGTCAGAGGACAGCCGCTGGCGGAAAATTTGCAGTCAAGACGGTCGTGCAGCGTTGTCGGGTACGGCTAGATACCGCGACACAACCCGCCGTGTGCGTTCACGCCCCGACACCTACTGGTCGTTCGGGAACTCAGAGTCAGGCTATCGCACAAGTACATTTACACTCACCCGGCTAACATAAGACGTATGCAGTTGGTATATTATTATAATGCGTTTGGTGCTGTGTGTCTTGAACGCAATGACGGCGACGTGCGTCTCCGACGGTCGTCGGGTCGGTTGGATGGAGAGCGCGCGCGCGCGTGTACGTGACGGCGGTTCAGACGACACGACAATTGCAACGGCGACGACGAAGATAATATATTGTGGCAATCAACTTGTCGATGAGGTCCGTGGGCAGTATCGCACCATCCGCAAACTCGACACCGGACACGGCGGTTATACTAATTGTTTATTTATTTTTTATTAAACGCACTTCACCGAACCGTGCGACAACACGACGACGATCGCCAATATTGTTGTTATGTAGGTGTATTATTAGGAGAGAGAGCGATGAGCGTCCTTCCGTAATCTGTTGTTGTGTTTACGACTAATCACGTCCCGTAGTCGACGGGCGACGGCGATAACGTTCAAACGTGTACTATTATAATGTATTACGTGTGCGTATGAAACGATATTGTTAATTATTATTATTATTATTGTGATTACTGTGGTAGGCACAACAATAATAATAATTATACATTATGTTATTATTATTATTATTATTTTATCGGTGAACAGATACGTCTCGCTATCGGCTTACACATGCCAAATATTTTCGTCGAGACGTGCACGCGCGTGCCTGCGCGTATGCGTGACAAATGTGTTTGTAAATTACGTACGGACGTGCGTGCGTGCGCGCGTGTGCGTTGTCGGTGCACTGCAGCAGCAGCAGCTGCAGCCGTCGTCGTCGTCGTCGTCGAGTCGTTATCATTTTTAGTCGAATAAATTATTGTAGCTCATATACATTATTATACGGTTTTTCCATTGCGCACGATCACAAGATATTATTATTATTATTATCTAATGATATTATTATCATCGCGAGCCTGGCCGGCGGAAGGGTGGTGGGGAGCCGCTGACCGTGGAAATAATACGACGGAACGAGATACGCGCACGTCTTCGCACTGTTGCCACTTACCCATATAGACTTACAAATAGTTATTATACTATATTATTATACTCTACCGTCTACCCCCCCGCCCGCCCACCATCCAAAGATCTGCTCGCGGCAAACGGACCAAAGCACAATCTTAGGCCCGGATTAATACAATCGTAGCCTCGTAGGCCCTAGGCAAAGCCGTATAACTGGAGGAGGGTCCAGGGGTTCGGACCCCCCGGCCCTCCAAGAATTTTTTAAAAATAGAAACATTTTATAGTGGTGAATAAAGTTAATCATCGATCATACATTTTCAGTATTTATACTTAAACGTAGAGGTATTGAACTTCGGTGTTAATTTTTTAAAAACAAAAAAAATCAAATCTTAACTTTTATATGATAATAATTTTAACAAATCTTAAAAACAATTCATTTTACACCAAGTCTCCAAATTTATAGAAAATTAAATTGCTAAATACCATAAAAAACAACTTATTTTACACTAATTTGGATATTTTTTTATCCCTCGTATTTAAGTATAAATAAGATAATTATGTAACAAAAAAAAAAAATAGTAGCCAGTAGCCACACATTTTATTTTTGTTGGCCCCGAAAATAGGCATAGTGCCTATGCGCTAATACGGTCATGCGGAAGATATTATTATTAACCGTGGACCAAATAAACGGAATTAAGTTTTTCAGATTCTGTAGAGCGGAGCGATGATTGTAATGGTTTTATAACGATGTGCGTTTTAAAATTTTTTTTTAAATGATCGTGTTTGTCGTCACCTTTTGAAGCACTATAGAAATGTTTTAATTTTCAATAATATAGTTTCTGGTAAAGTGGCGAGAAAGTAAATTCAATAAGCAGTATACGGTAGGTAGGTAATTGGATATTCATTTTTGCCAAAATATTGTATTTATTGTATTATATAAAATATTTGATTATTATAATAAACTATATTATATTATTGTTCTTAACTTTTAAGTTTTTTTATGACTTAGGACTTAGGAGGTACCTGCAGTAGAATGCTAAACGAATATTCGAGTAGGTTCGTGGTATCAACAAGCAAAAACATAAAATGTATCTATTATCCAAATAATGTTTTGAAAATGTCAATGTGTATTTGCATGTATAAAATACATTAATACCTATGTAAAAGTTCAAATTTCCACAAATAATTACAATTCACAATAACATAACCAAAATCCTTATTCTTTGATTAAATATTCAATTTCGTCCAAACCTGAACTTCAAATGTCCATTATGGAAATCGTATAATTGTATATATTTTCTTATCCTTTTTTTGTTCCAGTACCTACAACATACCTAAGTTTTGAGGAACCTTGTATTAGTTGTATTCAATTTTCAAACTTTTTAATCGACCCTAAAATGTTTAATAAATGCTAAAAATTAAGGACATTTTAAATGCCTATAAATAGCTAAAACTGAGTCCAATTATTTTGAAAATTTAATTGTGTTTAGAAAATGACAATTTAAGTAATAGTGGAATGTTTTATTTTTCGACACAAAATCAAAATAATTTGATGAGAAATTTTCTTGTTTACGTTAAATATCCAATTTTGTTAAAATATACACTTAACTTTTTTTTTTAAATTTTAGTATTTTTTAACAACTTTTGAGGAACCACATATTAAATTTTCAAATCTTAAGTATAAATATTAAAATGTATTAATTTATAACTACAAAATAATTTTTAATTAAAAAAAAATAAAAATAAGTTTAGTTATACTCGTAATAATTTTTATGAGTGACTGAAACTCAAATGTTGACGACATTGAATATTCTAACTTTTCTAACTAATAATAACGATTTGGCTTCAATTGACTTTTGTTATTTTTATATTATATTAAAAAATAATAATTATAGAAACTTGAAAATCACCATTGGTACTGAAATTATTATTTTATGTACCTACTCAAAACTCAATGAAATTTTTAAAATATTAAAACTAGGTAATTTTAAACTATTTGTAGCGATTTACAAAAAAATTTAATTTATTTTAATAATACTGATAATTATAACAATAGTCAATAATGTTTAGGTTTAGTCAAAAAGCTTTACATTTTAATACTAGTCTATAATAAGTTGTTCTTACATAGAAATTTAAAACATTAAAAATACAAAGTTTAAAATTCAATAGGTAGCAATTGAAATTCAAATTTTGACAAAATACCTACGTTAAATAAAAAAAAAATTGATAAATTAGTGTATGTACTACATACGTGATACGTGATACGTATGTAGGTAGTCAGTAGGTACGTTTAGTAGACCGTTTGATATTTTGTGGCTAAGACTTGAAAATTTAATACAAGAAATCTAAAAATATACTCATCAGTCATTAAATTTTTTTTATATACGTTTGATATTTGAAGTTAACATTTTGGTATTTAAATGAAGAATAACGATTTCAGTTATTTAATTATTTCATAATTTTGTAATTCAAAAATATTATCTATTCACGCCGATCATTATTGCTAGCAATAAACAGGCTCAATTATTGTCAATTGTAAATAGACTTTTATACAACGGTATCTAATCTGTATTCTTTGGTCATACGCCCATCACTCATCCTCTTTCAAACTTTCCCATATACGATATACCTATATTGTTATATCACTGTGAATTTTAGTTACCACATTTATCAAACTATTGTTATTGTTATTTTTATTAATTTGCATTCCATATTATTTTTAGATAATTTGTAAAATGCACTTATTATTATTCTTATATTATCTTAGTATTCTTTGTATATTAACCTGTCTGTTGTTGTTATACATTGTTCGTCGTTCGTGCCGTTCCACTATAGCTTATTGACAGAGTAGGTACATGCATCGTCATGACGAAATATTTAAATTTACTATTATTCATTCCAGTTTGCTTTTCCATCATAAATAGTATAATTGTGCAGTCATTGGTGTTGTAACGGGTCTTGACGGTAGTATTATACTTCTATATAAACCAGTTGTCCACAGTTCACCTGCGATTTACTTATATAGCCTACATAAGTTAAATGTATATAATATGTTCCTTTATTTAAAATGTAATTAAATGGACCCGTAACCATTTGAACTAGACCATTTTTTATTAATCCTTTGTGACGTAAATTCCTTATACTTATTATTATCGCTAGCTGTGTATTATATTACCTATCAAATACATCAAGGCGTGTAAGTTGAATTACCCACCCAATAAATTCCAGATGCTTTAATTATTGAAATAAAATGGGCTTTCGGGTATTTTCTCTTTCATAGTTTCATACTTATACAGGGTTCAGCGGCGAAACAAACAGTGCAATATTGAAAAGCTATTAAAAAACTACGCAACGTCAGAAATGAGGTTTATTTTATTTTATTTGGTACACCATGCTGTTTTATACGTTAAGTTTTGAAAATAACATCAGAAAGTTGATGACTTCCAGCGTTGTTGAAGGCGATTTTTGAAGTTTGATGGCCCGTGCGCTCACTCGGTTTGAGTATTCGCGACTTATTCTGTGGGGGTTACCTGAAAGAGAATGTTTTTGAACATTGTCCTCACATCTTGGAAAACTCAAAAGATTGAATTCGGAAGGAAATCGCCGCTAAACCCGTCGATATGTGTAAAAATGCGGCCGAAAACTTAAAAAATCGCTTTTAAAAATTTATTTTTGCGGGATGTCATCAATTTTCTGATGTCATTTTCAAAACTTATTCTATACAACGGCGTGATGTACCGAATAAAATAAAATAAACCTTATTTCTAAAAGTCGCGTAGTTTTTTTTTTAATGCAGGTAGCTTTTCAAAACTGATTTGTTTGTTTTATTTGTTGCACATGTATTATCTATTTATGGAAATTTGAAACTTTATGTATATTAATTTATTCTACTATATATTTAATGTACATAATGATATTTTAAGTTATTGACTATATGTTAGGCAAGGTATGATATTCTAGTATATTATGTACATATTCACACCGTTTTATGGTAAGCCAGTATTGAATCTAAATTTAATAACAATAATATCTTCGCAAGGCTTCGAAGCTGACCAACGATTCATCAATTCCCTTTTAAATATAGATATCCGAATGCTCCAAATCTTCTTAAAAGAGTTTCTTTTATAGAATAGATTTGACATATTCGATTCTGTGTAACATTGTAGTTTATTTCCAAAGTGCTGTGCTAAGAAATCTAATAAATTGCACAAGATGGACCTAAAAGCTTGGGGTGGGGTTATTCACAAGCATAATCTCAAAAAAACCATTCAAATGTTAACATGAAGGATTTGTTTAATGTGGTCAAATATATAATTGAACTCGATGTTTTATTTAATGGAATAAGTAATTTATATACATTGTATAATAAGATATTTAAGATACATTCATATTTTTATTATAATAAAATATAAAATATCTTGATATCCTTATGCGTTATATTACTACTAACACTTTGAAAACCACTAATTGTTGGATGAGAATCATGATGTAGATCGATGAAACTATAAAAGATAACCCAGTTAGTTAGGTATAGCATAAAATAAAAATAAATTATTACACTAGAATTATGTACAATACACATATACATATGAAACATAACATTGTAAATATTAAGTAGGTATGCTTAATTAGTTATATAGAACTTTGGATACTGTATTGCAGTAGATAATAGCAGTTTGTATACAATTAGACTTTTAAAGTTTTAACCATATTATTTTATTTATGTATGTTTTAAAAGTGTTCAAACCATTAAATTACATTATTTAAAAAAAGGTAATATTTTAAAATTGTATGTAGTATGTACCATTTAAAATAGTATTAAATAATTTAAAAAAAATGTAATAATATAATATAAAATAATATATGTGCTTGCTAATTTTGTAATGATATTACAAGAAATCTCCCTCTCAGAAATAAAAAATATTTATATTCATATATTTGATAAAATTTCACTTAAAATAAGTACAAACGAATTTTTTTATCATACTTATTGCATAGTTTAATGATATTAGTAGGTTGTAAAGTAATTAAAATTTACAAAATTTTAAAGGTAAAAAAGATTAGCATATTATTTTCCAAAGATTAGGAAAAAAACTATAAAATATTTTAGATGGTCATATTTTATTAGAATAGTTTAAATTAAAAAAATATTATAAATGGGATATTGCTCGTTGCCCGGGCCGTACTGCTTTTAAGTTTACCAACTTTAAGAATTATTCTGGATATTATACTGCTATTATGTCAACTTAAACCTGTGGTGTAGGTACAATAGTAACAATGCTCGTATATTATCATTTATAGAAGTATTATAAGTGGTTAAAATATTATTACAAATATTAATATAGTTTTTAGCTGACAACAATTATATGGGCCCGTCATACACATGACCCCGTGAATGTGTTCATCTTAATTAAGTCATGCTTGAAAAATTGAAAGTTCACCAATTTTTAATTATCAAATATTATTGTAGAATACAGAAAGAAAGTTAGGATAACAATACATTTTTAAAACTATTCACGTTTAGATTCATTAATATTTTATTAACGTAAACTGCATAAAATTATATTTTATGGTATGCACAATTAAAAATATATTTATAATATATATGAGTATAAAATAATATAACAATTTAATGGAATAATTAAATAGACATAAGTAGTGAATAAATCGATTATTATAAATATGAGTGTAAATAGTATTTTTAGTTAGTGGTTAGGTTAGGTTATGTTTCAACATAAAATAAACAAAATAAATGGTACTTGCATTTATAACGGGCTTATTAAAAAATATCTCCAATTTTTTTTATTAGTTTTTTTCCTTTCTTCTTTCCTTTTTTAAACTCTTTTCCGAGATCGAAGCCATCAGCTAGATGCAGATTTAACAATTCTAAACAAATGAATAATAACAGCGCCTTCCAACCAAAGTGTACGTTCTTCACCCACATTTTATGAAGTTTTGATACTTGTAGAATTAAATGTGAATGCTGATGAATATAAATAAATACTGATAACCTGATAACTAATTTCACTGGCGTATATTTTTGTAAATTTATTGTGGAACATGACAACGTCAAACCAAATAGCGTAAGTCCAATATTTGTTTTATTTATATATATATTTTATTATATATATATGTATGTATAATTGAGTATACACATTTTTAAAACGTTATGAATTATGATAATTTATTATATCATTTGTATGTAATTATTTTTTTTGTTTTACGCTGAGGATCTAAACATAATATATTAACATTTGGATAACATTTGAATAATATTGAATGATTGTAGCTATTAGAGGGGCTGAATCCATAGTTTAAATTTTAATAAAATTCGTTTAAATTATATAAATATGTTAATTGTTTTTCTTTGAGTTGTATAATGATGATATAATGTAGGAAATAATTATAAACCAATATTATGATTTTGTGATGTAAAAAAATATTTAACTTATAAGTAGTAGGTACCCACATTTAAGTAGCTAACTATATTTTATTAATCGTTTATTTTTCTTTTTACAAAAAAATCAAATGCTATTCTATAAGTTTTTCATATATTAGAGAAAAAGGAAAGGACTCCGAAAGGTTAGCCTTATTGACAACTGAATTTAATGACAAATCATTAATAATGGCATTGAAAGTACCTAGAGGTTCATCCTTTGTATTAATTGGAGTTTCGACAACATCAAATAATAATAATTTATTAGTCCTAGAAAGTCTATCTTGAACTTCATCAATTGATTCAAAATTCGTGAATGTAGTTGCGTTAGAATATTTCTCAAGAGAGCAACAAAGTTAACTAGTTGTACGACTTATTCACTCTTAACTGCAGCGAGTTTCGCTGTCAAGTTTTTTAATGGTGATGTATAAGTTAATTTTAGCAATTTTAATTTACGAGTAGGCATTATCGATACTTTTAAAACTCTGCTCATGATAATTTTGAATAGATTTTAAAGAATTACAAACATCATCTAAAGTAATCACTTTTTTTTTAGAAGAGTTTGCAGTACAAGTTTTCTTAATCGGATTATCACTTTTCGTATTATTTGAAAAACTTTTCTTGTTTACTTGAAGGCACTAGGAACTAAGTTTAATTTGAAAAGCATCATGATTTGACAAAATCACGCCGCCGTAATAATTTGAATGCAACTAAACATACATAGAATTCGAGGAAAGTGGTTAGCTTAATGAAATACAAAATATTAAATAGAAATATTTAACCTGTATTGACCTGTACTGTACTTATGATAATTTTATTAATTTAATGATTTAATAATATTATTAATAATTTATTTATAATATATGTCTTGTTTAAATTGAAAGAATTGCTACGTGCTTTAATGCTCTATAATATAAAGTATAATACCATTAATACCTACAAGTTACAACACAAGCACTGTAACGTAGACTTAAACATTTCAGTACATAATATGGGGAAAGGTACAACAATAATATTATTATGGGCATCCTGCCCACTACTAGTCCTTAGTAATCAATTTATATACGTTATAGAATATTAGAATCATACGAGCCATCGAAACATTCAAAACCAATATAATTCGTGACATATATTTTTGTATATTATAAAATATATTTTATATAGAAATAATGTAACGCATCAGGTGTAGGAAACTATACAGTAGCTTTAACCAGACAGATGCAGCTGTGAGTACTTTTAATCCAAACGATTAAGTGTAGGATACAGTGGATACATCATAATAATAATATATAATTTGCCATTAGATAGTAAAATCATTGCACGTACGCATAAATCCGAGGACGTATGAACCATAGGAACACGATGGTGCGCATCGATTGATTACCTACTGATTAGATACACAGGTGCACAAATTAAGTGTTCAAAATATATGAATCGAATTAAGAAAATACACTGATTAGAACTCGTTAAAAGAGGTTCTGATGTTGTTCGTAGAATTCATAATTATGAAGACTATAATTATTGTTAAGTTAAATTGTTGGTGAAAAATACGACATGATTATGTTGACTAGAAAGTATTAGATGGTTTTATCAAAGTTTTCTACGCTTCTACAGAATTAACTTTCTCTTCAGCGGTAGATATATTTTTGACCATTCTTTTTTTCTGGTGGCATATAACAAATTAGCGTTGATTTAATAATATTTGATCTTAGATTATGGATCGTTAGGTTAGGTTAACCTTTCTTCAGTGATGGAGTTTTATATAAGTGCTTTTTGTTTTCTGCATGCGTTATTAATTAATCTATTATATTTGTGCTAGGTTGTTACAATGATAGTAAGTATATTATTACACATTATTCTGAAAAACACAAAGAAAAATAGGATAACAATAGATTTTAAAAATTAATCGTGGTTCAGAAACATTATTTAATTATATTTTTCTATATTAACATAATATTTATACATCAACTGCATAGAATCGTATTTTATAGCTTGCACAATTTAAAATAAATAAATAAATTCATACATATAATATATAATTTATGGAATATCATTACAATATACATAACAGAATAATAAAACAAGTCATAAGTATAGTAAACAAATCAATTTTTATAAATAGTAAATAGTGTTAAGTTATTGGTTAGGTTAAGATATGTTAATAACAAAAAACAAATAAATAATACCCTCGTGTTAATGTCCTGTTAAACTAATTTCCTGAGAAAGTATCCCTGAACTACTTTCATTCTCTCATGATTCCTAATTTATATTTTTTATCTTCATCAAAACCTTCAGCAAGATGCCCGTTTAGTAATTCGAGACAAATGTATATGAACAATGCCTTCCAGCTGAATTTTATATTTTCCATCAACATTTTTCAGTTTTAAATTGATTTTTTTTTTATGAACTTTAGATTCTAGTAGAGTTAAATATGAACGAGCGGAATGCTGACGAGTATAACTACTGTAGTTATAGGCTTGTAGCTGACAACTAATTTCACTAATGTATTAAATAGTCAATTTATAGTGTAACATGACAAAATTAAACTAAAGTTTACAATAATTCAAACATTTGATTTATTTATTAAAAAGTTGTCTGCGACGGAGTTGTCCAATATTTAGAGAAGCGGGGCGGGGGTGAATGAAAAATAGTATATTTATGTATATTTGTACTATTTGTATGTGATAGGTATGTCATATGTATGTAATATTATTAAAAATAAAAAATTGGTTACACCGAATCACTACTTACGAGTTACGATGAATAAGACAAACTATAATTAGTTTAATATTGTTGTATATTTAGTGTAGTATTTACAACAGGTGTATAATAATGCAATTATTATATCCAATTTAATAATTTTATTTATAATGAAAAGTAGAATTTGGGTTTGAAGGAAAATGCCTTTTTTTATAATGATAGGAAAATAATTCTTGTACAAAAATGTGTTTAATTTAATTTTTAAAGCAATAGGTAAACATAATTTTTGCCTTATTATTATTTTTTTGTTTAATTATTAAGAGACTATAATAGTTTTATACATTTTTTACGGAACCAAATCGTTAACAGCTTGTGGAGACGACATATTATCGATGGCATATTTAAAATTACCTTTAATGTGTATGCTCTATATTAATGTATTATCGCTGTTAGATGTATCGATAAAGTATTTGATATAGTTAATTTAGCATTTATCTAAGTATCTATATACTACCTATATATTAAAATGTGTTCTTGATGGGTAGATTTGAAATTGTTTGTCAATAAGTGCTTTTTTTTTTGACTATTTTTCACATTTTATTGTTTATATTATTATTAAATCTGAACCCAATCCTAAGATATAATAGTGTCAGTAATGATATGAAGTGTAATTAAATCAATGGTTATTTATCCTATAGAGTATAGGTAACTACACCAGTCACCAGACAAATATGCCACATTATTATAAAAATGTTAATTCAGCGTCTTTTTTACTACCGCGTGGTTAGGTACTTATAAACTACATAATACATAATACAGGGTTTTTAATTCCAACAACAATCATACATCATATGTACGATGTACCTATAGTCTATAATAAAATATACTTAAACAATAACGATAAAAATCATCAAAACATCCTTTATTTAGACCAGTGGTGTCCAAACTTTTTTTACCGCGGGCCTTTTTTTATGTAAATTAAATTTTTTTTTTTTACGTAAATATAAAAGATTATAGTTCTTCCGCGGGCCAGATATTAAATGATGGCGGGCCGTAGTTTGGCTACCACTGATTTAGACTATTCAAAGTATCCTGTTATAGAGGTTTATTTACTATAGAAAATGTGCCCATTTCTGAAAAAAGTCCGCTATTAATTAGTAATCATTAAGGGAAGTTTCATTGTAGTTACTATTTTTTTCTGTTGTAGGCTAGCCTCTTTAAAAAATATATTATCAATATTAACGACAATAATATCATAATTAATAATGATAACAAATAATAATAAAAATTGAAACAGTCGTGTTCAACTTCATCAATGGTCTTAGCTTTTGATTGTATTTCATAATTGTTATTATAAACCAAATTATTATTAGGTATTATATTATTACTTATTAGCTCATGGCTAAGTCACAGCTAGTTAATAGCGATAAAAAAATTTCGATAACGCAAATGGTGGGACATTAATCGAAATCTGGTAATTTGACTACAATGAACCTTTTTTTACAGAAATAACTACGGTCACTGGCATAGTTTAAGTCACAATTTTTTTTTTAAATCCTTTGAATTTAAAATAATGATGAAATTCGTCCGAATAGTAAAAATGTCTAAACTGTTCTATAGTTAACAATTTATTAAATTTTAAATGTTTATACATTATGTTTAAATATAAAAGACAATATTTCTCGTCAAATGTTATAACAAATAAAAAAAAAATTAACCGTAGCCTCTAAAAATCACATAATTGTTACAGTGATAATTATAGACATAGAATTACAATTTAACACATTTATTACAGTGACTTAATTAATGATATAATGAACAAACTGTTTAAAGTAAACTACTTTACACCTACTTTATTGTAGTGAGCAGAGTAACTTCTTTAGTTTTTTGGCCAAAATAATAATGATATAAACTATAAAGTAAAATAAATCCTATTCATGTGTTGAAATAATATTCTTAATGATTATATTGCAAGTTTTTGAGTTATTATTGTTCATTATATATATATTTTAAATATCCAACATAGGTTCTTAATTTAGAGTAATGATTCTCAATCGGTGTTCCAGGCGTTTAGTCTAATATTTTTATTATTAAAAATTGAAATTTTCTAATACTAATTTTTTTTTATCAATACACAATGCATTACGTACAATGATAAAAAAAAACAAAAAGTTCTACGTTGAAGAAAAAGTTGCTCTTGTGCCTCGAAAGAGCAAAGTTTTCCGACTTAAACAAAAAGGTTGAGAATCACTAATTTAGAGTAGAATTTGTTTCAACAGCAACATATTATCTGTTGTTATTATTTTTTTTATGTAGTAGTTTACTATTTACAATTTGAAAAGAATAAGTATGTTTTATAAGTATATTACATATTTTATTAAAATATTGTGCACTGCACAAGTTATCGACTATATTAATTTATGTCTGAGTTATGCCAGTTATGCGGGGTGATATATTAGATTGAAATTTGTAATTTCAAGATCAGATACATTTTATATTTGTATAAGTACTCGTATTTTTTAAAAAAATGCTGTTATTTTAACTCATTATTATTTATACTAATCATACATTCATACATTTATATAATTATACATATTTTAGTAATCCTTTACAATATTATATTTGTACTTCAAACATAAATTATACATAATTTCATTTGCTGATTAATGGTGTTATAAATCTCATTTAATATTAAATCATATAGATCGTAAAGTAACATATTTTTAGAATTATTAAATGTTGAAAATCGGATACACGTATTATTATACTATTTTTTATTAAAATACTTTTAGATTCTGAACGGAGTGATGAATGTATTGATTTTACAATGATGTGTGTTTTTTTTTTTATTTTTATTTTTATTTTTGTGTCTGTCATCACGTTTTGGAGTAGTAATAATGCTTCGATTTTTGACTTCAGCCCTTCTTTGAATAGGAAAATTCATCTAGTTGGTACTTTGGGGGGGGGGGGGGGTTAAAAGTTAAATATTTCAAGTGGTTTCAAAAGCGTCGGGAAAAACCCTGAAAAAATAACGGAAAAACGGGAATTTTTACGCATAACCACTTTTCGACAAAATCGATTTTTTGATTTTGCTGTAACTCAAAAACGAATCATTGTAAATACTTGAAATCTTCATAAAATGTTTATATTATAGTTATCTATTTACGATTAAATTTTCAAAATATTTTGACCTTTTTTAAGCTACTTATAGACAATTGGAATTTTCGACTTTTCTAAGTTTTTTTTCTTAAAATGCCAATAAAAAAAATTTGGCTATCCAAAAAATCTTTAAAATTTAATACAAGGTTTATTATAAGTTGTAACTGTGGTAGTAAAAAAAAATCAAAAATCGTTAGTCACAATTTTTGTTTATAAGCATTTAAAGTTCAAATGTTTACGAAATATATCAAAATTGAGAAAATTTGTAAGGAATTTTGAAGTTGAAAATTCATAAAATTTTTGTGATTTATACTTAAGGTTCAAAAATCCAATACAAGGTTATCCATAAGTTTTCCTACAAGTAACTGTAAATAAAAATTCCAGCGTCAATATAGAAAACATTTTATGAGCGTATGAAATTTAATTTTTTACGAAATCGCGTAAAATAACGATATATTACAATTTAAATATAGGTAATAATATAATATATCCAACTAATTATCATTGACTGACAAATCATCTCCGTTGAGAATAGTTTTTCGTATACAATGATACCCGTCATTGCATTCAAATTTAACACATCCATTATGGTGATCAGTGACCTACTCAGTACTCTCCATCTCTACTATACAGCAGAGCGATACCGACTTGCCCACTTTTTTTTTTGAATAGGTGAAATACCATTTTAATGTTTGTATTTATAGTTTATACTATTACTATAGAGTGTTTCATAAAGTGTGCAATTTTTGAAAATGCAATAAATACGCTGATGGTTACTGAATCACTCTATGACAATAATTTATTATGTTCAATAAAAACGAATTACCTTCTAATCGGAGTGATAATAGATGAAAAATAGTTAAAATAGGGTTGACAACCTTATTCAAACAAACAAATCCAACGCATTAAAACAAATTGCGCACCTTATGAACACTCTATATAATATGATTAATTTAATAATTTATACATTATATACATATGAATAATTGATTAAAATAATATATTTGCAATACACTTGCAATTTAAAAATAAATTGAATTTTATAAATATAGGTATTAGACATATTAGCAATATAAATTTGATTGTGTAAACAACTGTATTTACATATAGTCTACCTACCTACCTATTTTAATTCCGGCTTTCCTACCGTCTTCCTGCGTGTTAGCACGGGAATTTATTATTAGGTATTGTATTGTTTTTTTCGAAGTAATTAATTGGTGACAATTTGGTAAACAAGGTGACATGATTTTCTGATATATTTTTTTTTTTATTAGATAGGCACATGATAACATCCGTCAAATCGGTATTGAATATTGATTCTTCTATTTTTTTCATTATTTTGTAAAATTATGTAAAAATGTTCCAGTGCTACGGACAATGAATTTATTGATATATGGAATCCCCGTACCTCTTATCTTAGTTCAGAGATACCATAATTTGGCCACAGATTCAATGTTGCGCCTTTTTGAAAATTGTTATTGTTTACCACGATATCACCGTGGTTTTTAAAATTGTTGTTTGTGCTACAGGTGTCTTTTTAGTCGAGGCTTATTATGTTGGATATGTCGAACCCCGTTAGTACTTATAAGTACTTTAACAGATCAATCACTATAATGATCGATTGTTATTTGTGACATAATATTAGTCAACACCTTGAGCTTTCAAGTTTTAGTGCTTATTGTGAAATATATTGTATAAGTTCTGATAATCGCGAGCCTAATACAAAAGTAAAAAAAAAAACATTTCCAAAATATTAATCTATTCTAAGAACAGCAGAAGTACATTTTTATAAAAACTAATTTTCCGAGGTAATATAATTCTAAATTTATTTAGAATTTGTTTCTGAATTTTAATTGAGTTGACTGAATTTGAAAATAGTAAACAAAATGACATAATTAAAGGTAATATTGTGCATATAATAATTATAATGTCAAAATAATTGATTCACAAAAAAATCTTTTGTTGTTATATAATCTTATTGTTAACCACTAGAGTCTAGAAAAAAAGACAACTACAATATTTTAGATAATATGAATACATCGAGTAAACAATTTCTTAATATAATGTTTTTAAAACTGATAAAAAATTTGAAAGTATTAATTATTAAAAAATTAATTAAATCATGAGATAGCATCTAGTTTTAATAAGATAACTGTTAAACTACTAAAAAATTTCACATATTTTACAGTTTAGTTTTTAGTTTATATATTTAACTTCTAATACAAGGTATTTTCCTTGAAAAATTTAAGATAGTGCTCGTAGAACATTTATTTAAATCAAAAAATTTGGGAGATATGTCTACATATAGATTTATTTTCATGTTCTATAACTTTACGAAAATATTTTTAAAAAATAGTTTAAGATAGCTTTAGAGCATTTTTAGAACAAAATCAACTTTTATTTAAAAACCTATTTAAATGTATTAAATAGGAAAATGATAAAAATGTAACTCAGTTGTAATGAGTAAGTAGATAATTAAGCTAGCTTTTACATAAAATATTAATGAAAGAGATCCGATATCATCCCAAGCGGTATAACGATTTGAATCCATAAAAACGTCGGCGTGAACAGTCCCAAAATTTCTATTTTTTTTTAACTATTCTCCAAAACTAATATAGCTAAAAAGTTGGCATCTTATTGTAGTAGATAGGTTCAAAACTCGTTAAGTACATTTTGCGTGTTCTCTTCCGTGTATAGATAATAGTGCGGGCGTGTTCTCGATCTCACTTACGATTCGATTTACATTATTATTTGAATTTTTATTAGAAGAAGATTTGCCCTGATCTTTCTTCTTTTCTCGTTATGAACACACGACATTCGCTAATAACGTGATTTTCTTTTTTACGATAGTGGAAAAATTTAATTTGAATCCAAGTATCCAGGTTATTTTTATAGATTAGTAATAAATAATTAATAAGAAAATGTAGTTCAATTGTTAAAATAATACAAAATATTTCATTTTTTTTTTATTTGCCTGACTTGAAATACGCATTTAACTAAATTTCAAGACTAGATGAATAGAAAATTACATAAAAATTAAATTTTTTGACTATTTGCCTGAACATTTAATAAAATGCCTGATTTGAGTATATGCCTACGACATATGCATATTAATTTTTATATTAACTTTCTAGTCTACAATTATTTTCTAATGTTATAATATTTTTGAGTAATATAAAACATTTTTTAAATAGTCTGAATAAAAAGAAAATTGGCTCCTAATAGGTATACTTGCTAAACTAAATTCTTTGTTTATTCAGTAATAATAATAATAATAATAATAATTTATAGGTAATGTTAAATGTAAGGTGCCTTAAATATTATACATGACTTATTACCATTTTCAGTTAGTCATAGGTACTTAATTATTCAAAATTATTTATTAATTATTCAGATTATGTTTACGGATATACAGTGAAAACTCTTTACAACGAAAAACTCTATATAACGTAAACATGACATACGATTGGTACTATTGGTACTCGTACTATTGGTTGGCTTGCTTTATAACTCATTAGTCAATTCATTCTCTATAACGTATAGTCACTCTCAATAATGAAACAATATTTTATGTTTCATAACATAATTTTCCTGTTAAGTATTATAAATTATAAAAATAATCGGCAAAAATGCCGAAATTTCCAAGAACGATTACATTCTTTCATTTTCTACTTTTAATATCGTAATAATTTAATAATATTCATTTTATTATCGACGTAATTTCTAACAACAATTTTGTTTTTTTTTAAACCCTCTTTATTACGAAAACTCTCTTTAGCGAAAGAAATCTCTTGGTCTCTTTAGATTAGTTATAAAGAGTTTTCACTGTATTTGATTTTTATTTCTAATATTGTATAATATATTTATTTAGCCATATTATTCCAGAATATATACTTTTAAGTTCCATGGTAACATAACAATGTGATATAATAAATTAATTACAGAAAGTATTTTGTGAAAGATAATTTTTTCAAAATAGTGAAGTTCGAACCTTAAACCTAACGCGCTTTTGTGAAACATACATATTTTTGAAATTAGTTTTGTGAAGCATACATAGTTTTGAAACTTACTTAGAAATTTGAACCTAACGCTTTACACATACCTACGAAGCTAATCAGAACAAAATTATTTTTGAATATATCTAATATATTACCACTTATAGTATTAGGTATTGTTATATTAAAGCATCACAATTAAAATGCTCGCCTTATGCTATTTTATCAAGCCATATCTGGTTAAATATCTGGATGGAATAAAACAAAAGTATCATACTAATAATTTTTATAAACTGTTAACTGTATGTGAACGGGAAAAACACAAGGAAAAAATTACGCAATGAACGCGCGCGTATTTTGGAAGTTTAGCACAATGAACAGCAGCTATGATAATTTTTCCCGTCACAGCATTCTATTTTAATAAATAAAATTGCATTCTACGTACTAACCGTCATTTCCAGACATAACGATGGAACAGGACCTACCGGCGACTAACAGGGAAATACTTGAAGAGCCGGTAGAGGTATCAGAGCCGTCAGATGAACCCTAAAAACCAGCGGTAAAGGTTAGTACGGAGGCACAGCAGGCACGGAACCGTAGAAATTTGCTTAAACTGAAGGAAAAAATGAAGGCCAGGAAGCAAGCAAACGCAGCCTGCAGGCAAGACAACAATCTGACCAGGAGGTCGCTGGCCCCATCCAATCCTATCACGTACGTGCTGGGCTTTGCCGCCCCCTGTAGGTTAGGCTTCCCAATGACTTCAACGCGTAGCAATATATAATATACTTTTTAAATATATTTTACTACAACATTGTTAAAATTAACATGTTTGTAAAAATAAATAAATTTATCAATAAAATACCAATTCATATTATGTTTAACTAATTACCTACTTTACTGTTATTAAATATAACATATTAAAAATAATAACTTTAAACTTAAAAAATAATTTATTATCAATTTAATAATATCATCATTTTCTATGTCTTAAGTAATTGTCTACTATTTTATGAAATGTTGTTTTTATTGCTATTATCGTTTTAAAGTAATAGATCGTCTGGATTATTTTCATATCAATAGTAACAACTTACTGTACAAATACGGATCATTTTTTTGGTATATTAAAAATACTAAATAATTTTTTTTAACCATTTTTAATCACCAAAATAAAACTAAAATATTGGACGGTGACCGCTGCAATGCCTCTGGTCGATGACGCATGCCCGCATAATATTTATTAGATAAAAATATTTTTATTAAATTGTATGTATATTGCAAAATAAACTTTAATATTAATTAATATTTATACAATTTACTTTTGAATAATTTTGTTAATTCGGGCATATTTATAAGTTTAGACATTTTTAAGTATCAAGTACCTATTATTCTAGAAAACAAAAAGGAAAATAGGATAAACAAACATTTTAAATACTTATAATAATATAATATATTATACAATTTTATTATAACTGAATACAATTATAAAATAGACATAAATAGTAAATAAATAAATAATTTTAAATTATAGTATATTGTATATTACAGTGGTGCTCAACCCGCTAAAGGTATTCTGTGTGGCCCGTCACAAATTTATAAATAAAACAAAATATTCTAAAAAAAGTAAAATTATATTTATTTATTTATTTTGTAATAGTAATAAATAATAATAATAATAATAAAATAAAAAAAACGTTAAATGTGAAATTGCAACTAGTAATTTACTTTACCTACTAATAATAAAATATCTAGTTCGAATTTAGTTGTTTCAATTCTCATAATTGAATGTAGTTGTTCATCCGTAAGTCACGATAAATGAATTGATTTTATTTGTTTCATTTGTGGAAATAATTGCTCACAAATATTTGTCGAGCCAAATACAGTTGTCATTTTCATTATACCGTTTATTAAAGCAAATAAATCTCCGTGTGATAATTGAGAATAAAATGTTAAAATATTATGTTCCTTTCATTTTTTGATATACTGATCATTGTATGTACTTACAATGTTTACCTCAATTCGTGATCTTTGAAATAGTCAATAAAATATAAAACATTCGCCATATATATTGTACACTTATTATGTATAACAAAATTATATTATTAGATTAAGATTGGGATTATTTGTACTTTTATATTTGGTGACCCACTCGGTGATGATTGTTTACCAAAGTGGTACGCCGAACAAAAAAGGTTGGGCATCACTGCCAACATACTATAATATTACTATCAATGACTTAAATTAAGGAATTATTATTTCTGATCAAATTATGCTGTACACCACGAATATACGATGTTAACTAAGAAATATCGTTAATGCTCATCATTTTCAGATAATAATGCATTTAGCAATATTTCTTTGATAATGACGATAGTTCTAGATTTTTTCAGCTTCTTTACGGTCTTACATTGTAAAATTATTTATCTAATCAGTAAGTACTAATAAGAACTTATTTTCGGTATCTGTAATATGAGGATCATCATCAATCAGCATTAAGTAAAGTATAGCCGTCCATCGGATACATCTATATGACCATAAGGTAGTTATTATACAACATAAAATGCGATTAGTTTTTTTTATAATATTTGTACACAAGCATGCATACTGCTAACACATTGCACAATATTGTATAATAGGTACCTAACTAGTAACTATGTATATAGGCGATCGATTTTTCTGTGCACCGTGAAACGACATTTTAAATTTATAATCTAATTAAAATATTTGTCATTTTGAGGTATAACGCCAAACCACTCTTTACATCAGTTGAATTTATTGACCGATTTGACCGACACAATTTTTTCTTGAGCTGCTGCTAAAGTAGATTTGTTTTCCCTTTGGTCTTAATTCAATGTATTTGTTTAATTACCTATTTGTCTAAAGTTTGAAAGACGTAGGTAGTATACACATATAGGCTATCAAAATAAAATCAAGGCCGTAACTGTTGGGGCGGGGGAGGGTCCAGGGGTTGGACCCCCCTGAAATTTTTAAAATTAGAAATACTTTAGTGGTTAATATAGTGTATTAACTATTAATTTTCAGTATTTATGTTAAGAAAAAAATTTTGGATCCGAAATTTTTTTTCAGTTACGGCCTTGAATAAAATAAATAGTCATATACTTAGTTAACTTTGAAGATATTGAATAAACATGATTTTAGCCTGTAGATACAAAAGAAAATGTTAGATACCTGGTTAAAAATCTTTAATATATGTCAAAAAAAATGCCATGTGATGACACGCTGGTAGTATACCGTTAAGGATTGCTACAATCATCAACATTGTCTATTTGTAGAAAACACTAAGATAATAAATCCCTACTCATTGTTGTAAATGCATTAATTTAACAAAATATTTGAATGTTTTAGCAAAATTTCCTTTATTGTCTGCTAATGTGTTTTTAAAGTTAGTGACTAGTATAATGTTAGGTATTATTGATAAAGGCTAATCATTTACATTATATTACTTATATTCTTATAAGCTATAATACATCATTGACAGTAATATGAATACATATGAAATATTATTATAAACAAATAAATTATTATAAATAGTAAATATTATTAAGTTAGTAGTTATATTAGGTTTAGTTTGCACACGAAACAAACACTTGGTATCCTCCTTCCACATTATTTACCTGAGGGTGATTTTTCGTAACTTTTGTGTCGATTTTTGTATCCAAGTATTAAATCTTCATTATCGTCACCATTTATGAGATTCAGTCTTAGTAATTCTAGACAAATGTATATAAACAGCGCCTTCCAACTAAAGTTTTGGTTCTTCACCAACATTTTTTCGAAGTCTTTAAATTGATTTTTTAATTAATTTGTTTAGTTATGATACTTTAAATTTAAACAAGTTGAATGCAGACAAACATAATTACTGTAGTTTATAACTAATTTTACTAAGGTATAACATAGTCAATTTATAGTAACGTCATCTGTAGTGTGCTAATACCGTAAGTCCAATATTTGTTTTATTTATATGAAATAATATATGTATACAGTTGTGTATACATATTTTAAAAATGTTATAAATTATAATAATTTATTGATTGTATCACTTATTTTAAATTATTTATTTCTTTATTTTTTTCGTTATAAGTTGAAGCTCAAAAACATAATATATTAACAATATTATATTTTATATACATAAACACAAGAAAGTAAATAGGCAGTGTAAACTTATAATTAAGTTTATTTATTCTTTAACAATGTAATGAAAGGCGTTTCACACCGTTACAGTATTGCAATTTAATTATTATACTCTATATATCATCATACGTATACCTTAGAAGAATATGTCACTTTAAATTCGTTTTATATTATCATAGAATCCTCTCTATAAAGGTATAACCATTTTTGATTACTTTAATAAATGTATAATAATAATCTTACTACATCTAGAAATTCGTTGGTCCAAAACGGTGTAAATTTTCCCTTAAAAAGAATACTGGTATAAAATAAAGAAATTTGTTTGTAATACCGGTATACATTTTTTGACTCACCTCGCGAGCTGGGTAAAAAAAGTTGTACTGGTATAAATGTGTAATTCCCACTTTTTCTTACCTACTCTTTTTGCATATCACAACTCTTATCATTTAATATTATGATTACTTTCAGATTTATTTTCTATTGTTCAGATATAGTTGTTCCTTGTTTCGTAAAATTTGAGGCAAGTTAGGCAAAATAAAGTTTTTCTATTTAAGCAAATAAAAATATCCAATATGAACGAAAATTTGTATTTTTATCATTTTAATTAATACTTTATTTCAATAATGGTTGAGCATTATTTAAGTTTTAAACAGTAGGTACGAATGATTATCAATTTTGACTTTTAAAATGTTTTTATACATTTAGAGCATTTGATATACTTGAGCTGTAGCCTCTAAAAGTTTCCGGATATATTTGTGTAATTTAGTAATTAAATTTAATCTGAAATAAGTAATAAAGTTTGGTCCGGAAATGATAGTTTGGGTACCTATATCGAATGATAAAAATTGTTTTAAATAAAATTTCGTACTTTTTATATAAACATAATTTATAAAGAAATACTTTAACTATACAATTTAAAAGGTTATAAATTAAAAAACTAAAAAGGTGAACGTGTAGTTAATCAGTTAATATACCAAGAAGAATATTTTTTAATAGCGGTTTACATAAATGTTAGATAAATGTAATATTTTATTTACTATTAATAATTATACTAGGATCAGTTTTACAAATTATAGATAGTTTGTATCACCACTATCATCAGAGGACATTCCTAATGCAGTACAAAATCCTGGGAATTTTAAAATACCATATTTAAGTATATTTAAAAATTCCAAAAATAATATTATCAATAATTATTAAGTTATTGAAAAGAAAAAGGACGAGAGCATAGGTACTTGGTGTATCATCATGTATCTATTTATACGAATAAATATATTAAAATCATATAACAGCCGGTTGAATGATTTAAAATAATTTAAATACGATTAGGATGTATGGTGAAAAATCAAAATAAACAAACCTAAATCTATCCAAGTAATTTTTTCAGTAAGGAATCATGATTCACTGTCTATTAGGTTGAACAATCAAACAATTTCAATGGCAAATTAAATGAAATACTTTGATGTAATATTAGATGAACACGAAACTTTGGGCCAACACATAAAACAATCAACTATAGACTGCACCTTGTAATCTTTAAATTGATATCTATCTATACATCATTAAATCAATCATACATGATTACATGAACCAATAATATCACCCGTAAGGAAATACGGTATTCAGTTATGGGGTTTTACTGAGTCTTCTATTACTCGATTTCCTTATCTGTTCTATTACTATACCACTACCTGGTACATTTATTCAGACATTACTATTGGATCTATGTCCACTTTATTTTTTATTTTTTAAAATATTAAAATACAGGAATATAATACTGTTGTTTAATTAATTTTGTGTTAAAAAAACTTACAGTGTAAATGTGCAATAAATCGAAAAAGTATTTGATACAATAACAATTATTATTATTGTTGTTTTCATTATTGAAGTTTGTCATTCGTACAAATGGCATTGTAGACGGTATTGCAATTACTATTTTCACACAAAAATAATGTTGTAGTATTATCCCTAACTTTTTTTCATTAGTATATCTACAAATGAAACGCTTTTATAGTATAAAATAAGTATAGATCACAATTTAATAAAATTTTAATTTAACAATGATAATTGTCCTTCACAATTATGAGCCTACGGGATATTCCTCTCTTATCCGGTTTACTTAAAAATTTACCAATTTTTAATTCTCAACAATTAAGCATAATCTATATGCGAAAGTTTCTATTCACGGTAGATAGGATAAAAATTCATTTTCAAAACTATTTATGATTAACAAACATTATTTAATCATATTTATTATTATAATATTATTAACTTAAATGTATAGAATTGAGTTTTAAAGTTTCACAATTATAAAAATAAATAACTACACACACACACACATTTAAATATTATTTCAATTGAACAGAATAGATTAATACTCATATGCATAAATAAATCAATTATTATAAAAAAGTAGTAGTAGTAAATTAGTGGTTAGTTTAGGCGAGGAACCGGAGGAACAAGGAAAAACTAATGGTACTCGCATGTTGGTGTCCTGTTACTTAGCCCCTCTTGGATTAGCTTCAAACCAATTTCCTTGAGTATTTTTACCGTCGGCTTCAAATGAATTAGTAGTTTCGCTATTAACGAGATTCCGATTTATCAGTTCTAGACAAAAATATAGAAACAGTGACTTCCAGCCGAAGTAATTGTTCTTCGCCAACATTTTTTCCAAGTCCTGAAATCGCTTTATTACTTTAATTTAGTTTTAATTATTGTTGAACTAAACGTAATAAAGCGGAATACTGATGAACATAACTACTGCTGATAACTAATGTAATTGACGGATATTATTGTCAATTTATAGTGTAACGTAACAACTAACAACAATCAATAATTATGTAATCCCAATATTTGTTTTATTTATTAAATATAATATATTTGCAATTGTGCATACACATTTTTAAAATATTAATATGAATTATTATAACTAGATTCACTTGCTTTAATTATGGGCGCTCACGAATTGCCTCCCGTAAATTTTTTTTTAAAGGCTACTCGAATTACCACCCGATTTCAAAAATAACATTTACTTGAATTTCCTCCTATTTTAAGTAGTATCCCTCTTGTACTGGAATCACCTCCGATAGGAAATATTTATAAATTAAATAAACTGAACAAATTAATGTTAATAAATAATTATAATAAATTAATTAGTTTTGTATAAAATTATAAATATCTTAGTAAATATATAGGCTGATGCAGCTGTATTAATTATTAATAACAAATAGTTAATTCATAAAATAATTTAGATGAAATGTGAAAATGTTAGAATAAAAATTTAAAAAAATCAATAAAAACAGCCGAAATAATTAATAATCGACACATACAATTTAAATAAAATTATAAAATTTAAGTTTGGTGTATTGTATCTTAGCATAGTTTTCGTGGTTTAAATTTATTTGTCAATGCTTTTAACTTTTAAGTATTGCAATTTTAAAACTTAATTTATCAATTAAGTTATTAATAACATTTATTTTATTTTTTGTGGTTGTTCTAATTGTTTTGGATGATCTGATTAATCTAATTTTTGAAAATTACGGAAATCGATATAATAATAGATAGTACACACAAAACTATCTAATTATTTATCCGTTTATTCAGCTTATTATTTTTGACCTAACGTTAGAGCTACCTAACACTATTATAGTCTTAACTTGATTTTAATTTTTATAAAACATTTTTTTGGACTTATAACAACATTGATATATTTTTTTTAAAATATCTTTATTGGTTCTCAGTTCAGAGAGTAAAATTTTATTTCAACAAGATGACTGATGCTTACTTACATTTTTAAATTATAAGTTATTATTTAAAAATGTTATAAATTATAACATTTGTAATTTAGTTTTTGTTGAAGACATCAAATTATTTCATACACATACAGTTATTAGATTAATAGTTATGTTTAAATAATGGTTTCATATGTTATATTTGTACCTTCAAATTTCAATATACATAATACATATTTAAATAGTTAATGGTGTTATAAATTACTTTTAATATTAATTTATATGGGTTGTAAAATTGTATTATTATAGAATTATTTAACATTGAAAATTGGATACATGTACTATTTTTAATATTATTTATGTTGACATTTTTATGTTTCGGAAAAAAAAACTTTTATAATGTTTACATTTATAATTTATAGTTTACACTTTTAAAATATTAATAGGTACATTTGAATAATGGCTAATAATACATTCGTAGTTGAATCGTAAATTTGTAAATTATAAATATGCATATATAGGCGGTAGGTAGTATAAATTATTATTAGTTACGTAAGCAATACTGTGAAAACAGCTGTATTGACATAAGGTAACTATTTTTGATGTTATTAGTTTTCTCGCTGTTTAATTTTTTTTATTTGGCTTACGCGTTCGTAATTAATTTACTGTTAATTATACACTTTTGCTGCTAGACATTTTAAGTAGTACTCCCCTCATAATTGTTATTCAATTTCCACCGATTACTCATAGAAAAATTCATATGTCCCCATAGATATCTCCACCTGGTTCAGAGGAAACACTCTAAGTGCGTACTAAGTATCGCGGTACCTCCATTCATTTTACGTTAAATCATTTCATAATGTTTAAATGTGAAAAGTGTATGCCTTCACCATGAATCGTAGTATAATTCATCATTTAAAAATGTTAAAACTCGTGACCGTTTTACTTACCGTGTATAAAGCGTATTGAGGCTTTTAATTATAGATCTCTTTGTATGTAGGTATTCAACGCGAGAAACACGTGCTTAGTATATTACATTCAAATGATTATTTCAATAGTACTTATTGGCTATTTTATAAAATTGTTTGGTGCAATTTGTGTGATGGATATATATTTTTTTAGTTTTTAATTTTAAGATTGAGACACCAATTGGTCGTGGAATCATGGAAATTTACTTTCGACGACAAATATTACCAATAGAACTGAATTTCTACTGTCTAGCCATATTATTTGCACTACGAGTACAATAATAGTTCTAATGCTTAATTATGTTTATTAATTTTACTTATTGTTAGTATTTTTGTTTTGACTACCGTTCATTTTTAAATTATCATTATCCAGTTGAAAGAGTTTAGATATATACTTTATACTTGGTGTTTTTAAAATATAATCTAGGTAGTACACAAATATTACCACAACAAGCCTACAGAGGATTAATGTTATATATATATATATATATATATATATATATCAATCTTTAAGGCTGGGCATTAACGAGTTAAAAAGTTAAGTTACTTTTAACTAAGTTACTTAACGAGTTACTTTTATTTTCATAAGTAACTTCTAACTTAACGAGAAAACCCAGAATGATTTTAATATACTCGTATTAACTATTAAGTAATAAATTCGTTGTGTCGTCAAGAATTATTATTTGTTCATAACATTTTGTTCGTATCGTTCCCTGTGACGTTTCATGTAATTAATTTTAAACGAAAAAAAGAAAACTAACTTATTTTTAACTAAGGTAAGTTACTTTTTTTTCTAATTAACTTTTAATGAGTTAAATAAATAAAAAAGTAACTTTAAACTTAACTTAAAATTTTCTGTATTAACTTAACGAGTAAAAATAATTAGTTAACTTGCCTAGACTTGTCAATCTTATAGTGTAATTTCATTAACTAATATCCTTTAATATAATAATGTAAGGTTTTTACAGTGTTTTAATTGTTGGATGTATAAAAAATAGAGTAAATTTACAATACTCAAAATACCCATAACCTAATACATATATAAAATAAAATATCCGATAAAAACTTATAAAAAACAATTTTTGTATTTTTGATAGAAGGTATATTTAAAAGTTGAAATTGAACAAGTTTTCGTTTATTGATTTTAAAATGCAGCTTGATATTAAAAGTTAACAAACTTACCTATATAGGCACTTAGAAAACTATGCACACAAAAAAACAAATTGTGTATAATAACTTTTAATATTTTACGTTTATCCTAATACCTAGATTGGTATTAGATATTTTAGTTTTTAAGCGAATTACGAACATTTACAATTGTATTTACATATTGTATGATATCAGAAAATGAATGAAAACATTTAAAATCATTACAGTTATGATAATAATGTAATTATATTATCATATTGTTGAATTACTTTAAATTGGGTTTTCCTATGCTTGTATGTATTCAACTAGTCAACTCCACAACGTAGCAACAAATTATTTTATTTTCTAAATTTTTTATCATAAACGTTTTTTATTTTAATTATCCATAAAAATACACATTCACTACTACACAAATATTAGATAACAAATCGTTAAATGCATAATCATAGCCAACGGATAGGTAATATCTGCATTACTATTCGTTAAATGAAGGGTTTGTATAATATACCTAATATCATACGATCATACAAATTGTTAATATTGTTTGTTGATAGATAGTACCAAGAATCAAGATATATTACTATATTATAGATATACACGTAGTACCTAATTATTTATAATTACTATAACAATTTATTATTTTGTTGTAGTTAAAGGAAATTTTTAAATGAGATATTATTATTAGGTTATTTGGTAAATTAAATAATAAAAATAATTAAGCATATAACTGTGAAAATAATGTACTATACAATTTATAAAATTTAATCAAATTGGTTTTTAGAATTTATTTAAATTGGGTATTCTCGCGGACGTATAAGACTCAATTCTAATACAAAGCAACCTAATACTTTATTTTCTATATTTTTCGTCTTGTTTGTTAATTTATATTTTCCATAAAAACACACCTTTGGAAAGTTACGGTCTTCTAATTCCTTCACATCCATCCCAACTTTTTTACTACATGCATTATTTTATATATACCTAAACCACTGAATTCGGTTTACAATTCCAATCACTAGTTAAACTCCAAGATGCAGCGTTTACATAAAAACTATTAAAAGAATAGTATATTAATAAAGGCTATATAAAATGATAAAAATTACAAGTCAAGTACAAATTAAAAATGTTTTCATCATGATTATAAAATAAAATAATATAAGCGACTACAACTATTCGATTACTTGAGTATAGTACCATAGTAATTACTAATTAGTAACTATTAACTTAAGTCAATTTAATAAAAATTATTTAACTATGTATTTTTATATATTTTGGTGGAAAATGGATATTGTTTTAAAAATAATAGTGTCTATGATAATTTTTTTTATTCAAAAGTCCTATGGTTAATCAGCAACATTGGTATATAGATAAATAAAACAAGTAATGACCCTATCTTAAGCACCAGGTTAATTGGGTATGTAGTATTTTATTATGAAACAATTATTATTAAATATTTACTTGCTGTAAAACTATCGTCAAAAGGCACCGAAAATGAATAATTTCCTTTTACCTCAATCATATTTTATGTCATATTTTTACCGAGATGTATATTAAGTTGAAATGTATTTGTCGAATGACAAGTATATATTTTCTCAAATACTGTACGATATTTTCCCCGTAATAAGTGTTATGTTTATAGCTGTTTTAATAGAAACTAAATAAATAAATATTGATAATCATAAGAGAAGTCTTGAAAAATATAAGTCATATGGTAAAAAAAATAGCAAAATATTATATACCGGTATTAGTTTGTAATTATTATCATTACATAGATACATGTGATTTTGTGAAATAAAAGTAAACAATAATTATCATTTTTTATTTAGTTTTATATTTTGTAATTATGTGTGTAGTACTACTGTAGTGATTATATCAAGTTTAATAATAGAAAATGATTATTTTCTTAATCGATTAGTTTTTTAAAGTTTAAGACAATGATCATTTCTATTTGAGATACGTACCAAAAATTATGAAAAACTGCAAAAAAATAAAAGTTGAGAATGTGCGTTCTAAACACTCGAATAGAATCTAATTATTGAATTAGTGAGCTACTCTAACTAACGCGGGTACCTAACATATCGAATTAAGTTATCCATTGTTATTATTTTATTTACTTAAAATCATTTTCTTTTTTTTAATCAGATTAATTGCAATTTATAACCTAATATGGTAGCATGGTAACATTTATAAAATTTATTGGAAATATTGTACTTTATACCAAAGTTTAGATGATTTTATCATGAAAACTTTATAAAAAAAAAAAAAAATAAAATTTATTGCAATTAAATATCCGATGAAAAGATATATAAAAAAAAACTAAAATGTTGAAACTTAAAATTTTGATGGTAGGTATGTTTAAAAGTTGAAATAGAACAAGTTTTTGTTTATTTAGCTTAAAATTAAATTTATTATTATTTAAAAATAATAAACTTATGTGGATTTGTTGTTTGCCGTGTGTGCAATTTTATGCCTGTGATTCTAACTATTCTAATTTCTAAGTCGTTGTACTATTTTAGTACCTTACGAATTTTTAAACTTCCATTTTTTTGTTGCGAATTTGCTAGTAATTTCCTTTCATTTCAGTTATATTTGATGTCCTTTTACTGAAATATACATTAGTTTGTAAAGCATTTATTGATTGACAAGGATATACTTTTTCTAATACCGTACGGTATGTTCCCTGTAATAATACTTAATTATATAAAGACTTTTTTTGAATATTAACTTATCAACATTTATAATCATAATCATTTGTAGTCTTAGAAAATTTAAGTAATATGTTAAAGAATATAACAAATTATTACTTTACCAAAGGCAAGTTTGGCATAAAAACGTTTTTCGATTTAATCAAATAAGAAAATCCAAAAAGAATAATTATTTTTATAATTATCATATTTTGTTGATATTTTATTTCAACAATGATCGAGTATTTTATAAGTTAACGACACTAAAAATGATTAACAGTTTTGAATTGTAAAATACAAATGTAACTTTAGAGCAGTTGACTTGCTAGAGCTTTAGCCACTAAACGTTTTCGGACAAATCAAAGTAATTTAGTACTTATATTAAATCAGAAAAAAGTGACAACGTTTGTCCGGATATTATATTTGTATACTTCAAATAATAAAATCCGTAGTCTTTTTAAATAAAATATCGTATTGTTATTTTAACTTTATTTGTATAGAAATAATTTCTATTGTATTTTATTTTTGATATTTTTTTTACATGTATTTTACTTTTGTATTTTCATGAATATTTATTACAGATAAATGTTCTATGCTTATGCTTTCGAAGTCCTTCTGTAAAATGCAAACTAACATGACTCAGTGGCGTCATTTCAGTTTTCAATAGAAAGAGGCAAAGGTTTTGACCAGCCCGAATGGGTAAAAATAACCGCTGGCTTCGCTCGCAACCAAATAATATTTACTTACATTTTTATCGAATTACCATTTTCCCACCTCACTTATTCATAATTATATTTAATAAGATTTTTTTTTACTCTAATTGTTTCAAGCCTTTTTATTAACTGGGTAATAACATAATTTGCAAATATATGATAGCAGGTATTTTATAAAAATAATTGTACAATCCTATACCAAATAAAACTCTGTAAACTATTAAGTATAACAATTTGTATTAATTAAGAAAAATAGAATTAATTTATTAAAGGATATTCTTTTTTTCAATCTAAAAGATAGGTACATAGAATCGAATTTAGAAATGAATACTATCTTAAGTTATATTAATTTTTTATTTTTTATTGCTTGATAATTAGTTCAGGTTTTATTTGTTTATTAAACATTTTAGTAATTGTTTTTGATTCTTGGACGACTTGCTGTAGTTTTATTATTTTTGCACAATGGTTTTAGCCGCACCACACATTTCTTTTTTTTAAGAAATGTTTTGTCCATATCAAAAAATAATGAAAACACGCGTCACGAAAAAAAATTAAATTATGTAGAATAAGCGGTTACTGAAACTGAATTAAATTAACAAAATAATAGTTTACTGTGAATTGTGATACACGACTGTCGCAAGTTAACTGAAGTCTGAGGACTGAGATCAAGGATAAATACGAGTGTCAATTGATTGTTCTTTTTAGAATTTGTAAATTTATAGAATTTGTAGATTTTAAAAATAAAACTATACGGGATTATGATATAAATTATTATTATTGTTGTGCGTACAACAATATTGTGTTCCTACTTCCTTTTTACGTACACACACAAAACATACATGCACGTTCTGCATACGTCTAAATATAAATTTATTCCTACTATCAATTAATTAAAAATATATCATTGTGACGATAATTTTTTAGTAGTTAGACTGAAAAATATTTCTGAAAATATTATAAAAACAATTATGTATTTTTCACTAATAAAATATAATAATGGTTAAATGGCAAAAACTGGACACCGGTCCATTGGGCTGCTTTTAAAATCAGACAGGGGCAAATGCCCACCTTGCCACCATTAAATGACGCTACTGACATGACTCTGTTACATGAAAATTTTGAATAGAAATACAAATATCAATAATTCATGTTAGGTTGTTTTATTAGTCCAACATACACTAGACACAATCCTGAAATCATCATCATTATTTTACATTAAAACGAAATTATACTTGTTTGGAATAGACCAGAGGTCGGCAACATTTTTAGATAGCTGAGCTAAAATTTAGGATTTATATAATTTCCCAGTTTTTCAAGAGCAACAAAAAAATTGTTGTTTCAATATTTTAGTATTTGCTAAATAATAAATTCGCTATATAATTGTTTTTTGATTTAAAATAAACGAATTTATATACGAAATAATATTTATTCAAGTGAAAAGTGAAAAAATATAAATATTTTTAGTACAAAATATATTCAAGTATTTAGATTTTTAGGTATAATAATAAAGTATACAGTTTTTGAATAATAGATATGGTTACATCAATGGGAGCATTGGCTTTGCATGCATTTGGAAAGTTTTTATAGTGTAAAACACTTTTAATTTTTGTTGATTACGATGGCCTGTTGTTGAACAAATACTTAAACTTTCATAAGTTGTAAATGGATAGCCCATTTTGTATGGCCTATCAGCGGACGCTATGTATAAATATCCGTACTCCTGTCCGAGATGGTAATGCGCGGGGTAGAATTTAGCCGGTCGACTACAGACGCGACATGTTCAGACGTTCCTATCGATTTCTTATACATTTGAAATTTGAATTTGTTTTTTTTTATAGTTAATGTTTTTATCATACAGAAATTGATTTTACTAACGTATTTTCATGTATAGATATTTTAATTGGTTGTACCTTATAATTCTATAATCCAAGCTGGCAAACTCGTTATGTTTGACAGTTGCAACAGAACGATTATTGGATTATTATTTGATTAGAAGGCAACTTCATAATAAACATTATTAAACTACTGTAAGGACTCCGACAAATATAAAATGTTTGCTCAAGCCTTCTGATATCAGATTTTTATTACAGGTAGGTATTATAAAATTTGTTTATAACAATATGATCAAATACATGGAAATCTTCAAATGAGTTATGTTATTTAAACTACACCGGGAATAACTACTAGCAGCTAACTAGTTAAGTAGTTAATATTACGAGTACTACTTATATCTAAAATTCCAAGTCTAGAAAAATGTATGACCATTAGATCCTTATAATAATACGTAATAAATATAAATTATGTCGGTTACCATAAAATAAATATAACTTATTATAAATTAAATTACCTACCAAGATATTCTGCATATTGTTGATTTTTAATTTTCAATAAAATTATAAATAGGTATCTTTAAATTGTATCTAGCCATTAATCTTAATACTTAAACAGTTTTATTTTATTATATGTTAAATGTAATAATACGTTCTGCTGTAATCACTTAGATAATAATAAAATATATTGTATATAACATAGGTTGTATGATATCAAATAATGTATTCAAATAGAGAAATACATTTCAAATAAGGTTATATATATAATTTCATTTTAAAATATGATATAATTTTTCACAGATGACAGCTATTTTGTAATTTGCTGTGCAGGCTAATTAGGTACCACCAGTACAGATTTCTTTAAGAGACGAAGTGGCATGAAAACTTCTAAATTGGGCGTTCAAGAGTATGGTGGTGTACTTGCAAGTTACAATACATTATGTATGACCATCCGGTGCTAATGTAATAAATCCTGGCGACTTTGTAACTCAAAGTGCCACATTAGTGGTGTACGTAGTAATAAATTAAGTAAAATAATTCTATTTCAATATGCTTAACATTATTTTTTAGTAATGATTAACTAAAATGGTTATAATTTAATAATAAAAGGTATTCATTTTTACCTTTTCAAACCACTTTTAGATAATAATATTAACTCTTCCGTTGTATGTACCTCACTGGATACGCCGAATATATTTAAAAACTAATATTAAAAGCGTCTATTTTAGGTTTTTTTTATGATTATTTGATTACCCGGTAAGAATTTTTATTTAATTTTCATTTAATCAATATTTAACCTAGAGTGCCCAAATAGAATTGAATACTGCTATACAATGCCCGGACAATGTTAATTTATTCCAACTTTGCCCTTGAAAATCGGGCATTGTGCACAGTTCCCGGGCACTTTTAAGTATGAATGATTGTGAGTTATGAATTATAAAATACAATTATTAATTTAGATCAATTGACATGATTGAGTTGTAACCTCTAAAAGTTTCTTGACATATGAATGTAATTTTGTAATTAAATATAATATGAAAAAAACTACAAGATTTATCCAGAAATTAATTATTTACGCTTTAAATAATACAATTGGTACTACTAATATTTCAAATTAAGTTTTTTTTACATTACTTGTATTGAACGAATTTCCAATCAAAATAGTTTCACATATATTTTACTACTGTATGTGAATGAATAAACATTTTAATTACAGATAAATAATCATACTTTTGATGTCATTGTAAAATTTAATCAAATTGGTGTTTCCCACGGTCGTATAAGACTTGTCTCAAATTCAATGCTATTGATTAAAATATTAAATGTTTATAAAAATTATTTTTAGACAATACTTAGTAAAATTTGGTTTTAAATAGTCAAAACTGTTAATAATTGGATAGCTTATAGTATTGTATAAGGTATTATAATATTAATTTATTGAATTTAAAGTTTTCTTATTTACTAAAACAGTAAAACCATATTAAAAATAAAATAAATAAATTATTGTCAAACATTACCGATGGAAGTGGAAAGCTTGTTTTAGGAAAGTTAAAAGCTTTCATTAATGAATACCACGCGTTTCCATCGATCATTTTAAAACTACTAGTTAAAATTAAAAGTTGTTTTATCTTAATCATAAATTTAAATTATTTAAGTATTTACAACTTTTAGTACTAGACTATAGTAAATAAAATGAATCGAAAAAAAAAAAACTTAATGATATTTATATATTTTGGTATACCTATTATTGTCTTAAAATATACAGTCAATAGTAATTTTTTTCATTTGATATTCTAATTCTATGGTTAATTAGTGACATCGTTCAATTATATTCCAATTAATAAAATAACACAATCTGTACCTAGTTGAGTGAATATATACTAGGTATATGTTATTATTATTATTATTAAATATTTACTAAGTGTAAGACTATCGTCTATCGTTAAAAGGTACCAAAAATGTAAAATTTCCTTTTATCTCAGTTATATTTGATGCCCTTTTCCTGTAATATAGATTAGTTTGTATGGAATTTAATGATTGACAAAGATATATTTTCTCAAATACAGTACGATATTCTCTCTGAAATAAGAGATAATTATATACATAATTTTTTTTGAATATTCATTTATCAACATTAATAATCATTTGTAGTCTTGGAAAATATGAGTTATATGTTAAAAAAATATAACAAAAATATTATTTTACCAAGGGCGAGTTTGGCATAAAAACGTTTTTCGATTTAACCAAATACGAAAATTTAATAAAAACGAATATTTTTACTATTATCATTTTTTATTGATATTTTATTTCAATAATATAGTCGAGTATTATATAAGTGTTGTACAGTATGAATGATTGACAGTTGTGAATTATAAAATACAATCATTCTTTTAATGCAATTGATCTGATTAAGATGTAGCCTCTAAAAGTTTCCGGACATATGAATGCAATTGTGTGATTAAATTTAATAGGGAAAAAACTACAAGGTTTTTCCGGTAATTAAATTGTTATGCTTTAAATAATACAATTGGTACTACGATTATTTCAAATTAAGTTTTTTTTACTTATTTGTATTGAAAGAATTTTTAATCTAAATAGTTTCACATATATTTTACTACACTATGTGCATGAATTAACATTTTAACTACAGATAAATAATCATATTTTTGATGTCTTTTAGGTTAATAGAGATAAGTATTCTAACTTAAATTCATACCTATAAGTCTATTGTTTTTTTGAAGAATTTGTATTCATCAATAAACAATGGCAGCAGATGTGTAATATGGTTCACACAGAGCCTACTCTATGTTTATTATAGATAAATGTTCTTCTGTAAAATGCACATCCTCATGATTATTTTACATTAATACGAAATTTGTTTTGGAATAGACCAGAGGTCAGTAACATTTTTAGATAGCTGAGCTAAAAGTTAGAATTTATATAATTTTCCAGTTTTTAAAGAACCACAAAAAATGTTTGTTTCAATATTGTAATATTTGCTTATATATAATTGATTTTCGATTTAAAATAAACAAATTTACACACGAAATAATATTTATTCATGTAAAAACATATGAATATTTTTAGCACAAAATATATTCCAGTATTTTAGGTATAATAATAAATAATAAATAATACAGATATTGAATAATCGATAGTTATGGTTACATCAATGAAAGCATTGCTTTGTGTGTATTTGGAAAGTTTATTAACACTTTTAATTTTTGTTGATAACGATAGACTGTGCAGGTATTTCATATTCTTAATAGCAACAAAAATATAATGTTAAATAATACATATTCTTTTTGATACCTTATAAAATAATTATGTTTGCGTTTAGACCTGTTGTAAAGAGCTGCAACTTAAGATCGAAAGAACCCCATGTGTGTTGACTCCTGGATTAGACTTATAATTTATTTTTTACACTTATGTCCATTTGTCTATCTCAGCTTACGTTTAATAATATTATGACACTTAATTGTTAATGTTATGTAATATTATTTGCTTGTTGATATTGATAACGGTGTCCAGTCAACAGATAGCGGATAATTGATAGAAGTCAATTTATAGCACGTAAATTGATCGCGAGCAACTATTCATAGTAGGATAATTTGTAGCGTCTTACTGAAGAATCCAATGAATGCAGTCAAATTTGAGTTTTCAAATGCATCTATAAATGGATGTTTTTCTATTTATCACAATGTGTATGGCGTCATGTTTAATAAACTGGATTTAAAAAAAAATGTAAAGAAAATTAAGATTTTGTAGTATACATACGAATGTTACCAGGTTTGGCGTATGTACTAACAAAATTGTTGATGAATTTGAAAAAGTTTTAGAAACAGACTTTTATATTCAAAATGAAGAGAAATTTATACCATTTATAGATTATTTCGATGGCAATTGGATTGGTCGCTTGCAAATACAATAAAAAGAGAAAATAACTTAATTTTCCAATAAATATATGAAACTTTTTTTTTTTATGTCTGCTGATTCACCCCCAATAATTAAATAATTTGTTTGAAATATTAAACTCCTCATCGCACCCAATAATATGGAAGTTTATAAATGCGTTGATAAAAGAGGAGCAAGTAAATAGGATGAAAATAGAACAATAAGTTGCAGGGATAGAACCACCATAAAAAATATTTATAAAGATCGGAGTGCTAAAATAAAAACAATGTTTTAATATTATGATAATAGCACAATCGAAGATTATCTCAGAGGTACGTATAGCACATAATTTCCAGCTACATGTATAATCTTATTATAATTGTCTAACTTATAAATATCGTCAATTTTTTGTATTATACTTTTATTAGGTACCTAAATTTTAATTGTGACTTGTAATATTTATTATTATAATATATTTTTTAAATTATTCATTTTATTATTATTTTTAACATAAATATTATATTAAAATATCAATCAATATTGTCAATTGTTTATATAACATTTATTAGCTAAACTTTAATTGTAATATTTATTACTGTATAATAATTTTTTTAATTGTTTGGTTATTGAATTCTGTACGGCGCTACAAATTGTCCTACGATGAATAGTCGCTCGCGATCAATTTACGAGCTACTAATTGACCGCTATGAATTGTCGCGCTATAAATTATCCGCTAAATTTGGTATTTAAAAATAAAATTTAATATCGTCAAAGCTGTCGTATAAAATAGAATAATTAAAAAATATAAATTATATATTCACCATTACCACCAGAATCAAATGAATAATAATTGCCTAAAGTCAAGTCACCAAATACTCTTAGTCCCATTATGACTGATCTAAAACATTAAGTAATAGCGGATTGCATTTTAAATGTATTTTATGATTTACATGAACTATTTCTGTTGAATTATTAAATATATTGTTATGATTTATTGAAGTTGATAGGTATTCATGACATAAAAATGTTAAAATATGATATTTTAAATATCCAATACAGAATAAAATTAATAAAAAGTGACAGTGACGTACGTTCGAAATACTATGAATCTACTGTAATAATGAAATTAATGTAATATAATATTATTATATTATTGTAACATATAATCAAATTTATTTTTCCCATGGTCGTTTAAGACTTAACTCCAATATGATGCAACCAAGTACATCATTTTTTACATTTTTTATCTTCGACGTTATTTTATATTTTCCATAAAAATACACCTTTGGAAAGTTATGGTCTTCAAATTCCTTTAAATCCAACCCCGATGTAACATATGTTCCCTGAAAAATTTAAGATAAATTGCTAAAAATACATATATCATTGATGTTAAAATGCATACATGTATTCTAATAACAATTTTAATAATCATTGTGTGCCAATTACAAGAGTTAGTTCTATTTTTGGAGTGAATTAAAAAAAACAATTGTTTCAAAAATATAATAAAACAAAAAAATGGAAAAAAAAAATGTAAAAACCCTTTGATATTACAAAATTATAGCTAACAAAATACTAGTACGCTTTTACTATACTAATATAATTCATTAGACATTGGTTAGGTTAGGTTACGTGGTTCACTCAAGACCTTTAGGTACTATGTACAGAAGGGCGAATTCAATGTCATTAGTAAAATTTGGCTTTTAATAGTCGTATAAGTAATAATCATTGTCTTAAATTATATAATGGTAGATTAATATTAAATTGCTAAAAATATATAATTATTGATTTAAAATGTATGCTAATTTCAATCCCGATAATCATTGTAATCCAATTACTAGAGTTAATCTTAGTTCTATTTTTGGAATGCATTTATAAGAAAAATTGATATAAGATTGTTTTAAAAATTGACAAATGAAGAATGCAGTTGCCTTTAAATATTACAAAATAAAACTAATAAAAACGATAGTATGCTTTTACTATCAGAGTATAATTAATTATACGCAGTAAATACAATTTAGAAAGTAACATAATCGATATCTGAATAAAAATCATCGAATACAAAATAATGACTAATTGAAAGGTTAAGTCAGCATTACCATCTATTGAATCATTTTGGTACTCACAAATTTATAATTTTGGTTTTTAATAGTCAAAACTGTTAATGGTTGGATAGCTTATAATATTTTATAAGGTATTATAATATTATTTCATTGAATTTAAATGAATCACAATAATTTAATTCGTAGTTTATATAAAATTAAATAATTATTTTAATAAGTTACCGATGGAATTGGGCATGTAGATTTAGGCAAGTTAAAAGCCTTTATTAATGAATACCACACGTTTCCAAGGACCGTTTTAGAACTACTACATGCATTCTTTGCTATGTATACCGCTGAATTTGGTTTCCAACCACCAGTTAAACTCCAAGAAGCGGCGTTTATATCAAGCTATTAAGAAATAGAATATTCGTTAAGGTTATGTAAAATAATAACAATTACAAGTCAAGCATGAGTTAAAAGTTTTTTCATCCAATTATAAAATAAAATAATTTAAGTAACTACAACTTTTTGTTCCCGAGTATAATAAGTTTTGTTAAACATAATAGGCATTGTCTTAAAATGTATAAAGTCGATAATGATTTTTTTTATTCGGTAATAATTCTTTGGTTAATTAGTAATATCGTTCAATTATATTCTAATAAATAAAATAGCTCAATCTTAAGTAGGTACAGTAGGGTCTCGATAATCCAAGCACAGGCTAATCCTAAAGACGCGGTAATCCGAACGGTTTTGAGTTCCATTATTCAATTATTGCACTTATTTAGACTAATAAAATAATATTCATAACGACGACTGCATATCACACATGTGCGTCGTCGGATCTTATACGTTGATAACGATTATTAGCTGCGTGTCATACTATATAATGATTTCATTTTTGTCAAAAAAAGTACACGAATATGGTCCCATGTAAAGTCACAGGTAATCCGAACAAATTCGGTAATCCGGACGACCCAATCTCGTTCGGATTATCGAGATTCTACTGTACTTAATTGAGTGAATATGTACTATATGTCACAACTTACAATTATTATTGAATATTTACTTACTATATGACTATCGTCAAAAGGTACCAAAAATGTAAGATTTCCTTTTATCTCAGTTATATTTGATGTCCTTTTACTGAGATATAGATTAGTTCGTAATAAATTTATTGATTGACAAGGATATATTTTCTCAAATACAGTACGATATTCTCCCTGAAATAAGAGATAATTATATACATAATTTTTTTTGAATATTCATTTATCAACATTAATAATCATTTGTAGTCTTGGAAAATATGAGTTATATGTTAAAAAAACATAACAAAAATATTACTTTACCAAGGGCAAGTTTGGCATAAAAACGTTTTTCGATTTAACCAAATACGAAAATCCAATAAAAACGAATATTTTTGCTATTATCATTTTTTGTTGATATTTTATTTCAATAATGGTCGAGTAATTTATAAGTTAACGGCACTAAAAATGATTAACAGTTTTGAATTGTAAAATACAAATGTAACTTTAGAGCAGTTGACTTGCTAGAGCTTTAGCCACTAAACGTTTTCGGACAAATCAAAGTAATTTAGTACTTATATTAAATCAGAAAAAAGTGACAACGTTTGTCCGGATATTATATTTGTATACTTCAAATAATAAAATCCGTAGTGTTTTTAAATAAAATATCGTATTGTTATTTTAACTTTATTTGTATAGAAATAATTTCTATTGTATTTTATTTTTGATAATTTTTTTACATGCATTTTACTTTTGTATTTTTCATGAATATTTATTACAGATAAATGTTCTATGCTTATGCTTTCGATGTCCAATTGTAAAATGCAAACTAACATGATTCTGTTACATGAACATTCTGAATAGAAATAAAAATATCAATGATTCGTGTTAGGTTGTTTTATTAGTCCAACATACACTAGACACAAACCTGAAATTCTCATGATTATTTTACATTAATACAAAATTTGTTTTGGAATATACCAGAGATCGGCAACATTTTTAGATAGCTGAGCTAAAAGTTAGAATTTATATAATTTCCCACTTTTTAAAGAGCAACAAAAAAATTGTTGTTTCAATATTTTAGTATTTGCTTATATATAATTGATTTTTTATTTAAAATCAACGAACGAATTTATACACTAAATAATATTTATTCAAGTGAAAAGTGAAATCATATAAATATTTTTAACTCAAAACATATTCAATTATTTTTGATTTTTAGCTATTATAATAAATTATACAGTTTTTGAATAATAGATATGGTTACATCAATGGGAGTATTGGCTTTGAATGCATTTGGAAAGTTTGTTACACACTTTTAGTTTTTGTTGATTACGATGGCCTGTGCAGGTATTTTATATTTTTAAAAGCAACTAAAATATACTATAAATAATATATATATTTTTTTATAAGAAATTGTGTTTTTTTTTGTTACCTAATAAAATTATTAAGTTGAACAAATACTTAAACTTTCATAAGTCGTAAACGGATAACTCTTTTTTTATGGCCTATTAGCGGTCGCTATGTATAAATAGCTGTACTCTTGTGCTAGATGGTAATGCGCAAAGAACTTAGCCGGTCGACTACAGACGCGACATGTTCAGACGTTCCTCTCGACTTCTTATATATTTTAATTTGTTTTTTTGAAGTGAAACTTCTTTACAGAGAGTTCAAAAAAAAGGCGACGGTCGGGCGTGGTCGGCATCGCAGTCGGTCGTCAAGAACCGCCCCTTTTGCATATCTTTATATATAAAATTCAACTGTACGTGTGTATGTCACTGAACTCCTCCTAAACAGCTGGACATATGCCAATGATTGACATTGTCATTGTTTGGGTGACACCCTGGATGGTTTAGGTTCACTAATCAGCCCGATAAAGTTAATCATTAGTGCGCCCCTACATTGCTAAAGGGACCTCTGTAGACAATTTCAAGTATTTTTAATTGTTTAATAATTGTTTGTTATTTTTTCTAAACGGTTAATAGGATACAAAAAATATCAAAAAACAAAAAAAAAATAGATATTTAAGTGCATATTTATCATTAAAGATTTTTAATTTTTAATGTGACATTAGCATATTTAAATGCAATGCGGGCAGGATAGTTATGTTAAGTTGAATTATCATCTATACACCAAATTAGAAAACCAAAAATAGTTTTTATCCTAACGCTAAATGTTAGCATTAGGCAACCAAAATTAACACAGATGCATTTTGTACGGGCAACGAAGTGCACGGGGACAGCTAGTAGTAAATAAATAAATAAATAAAATATATAAATAATAAAATTAAAAAATACAGTTCTATTAAAATAAAATTGTAAAGTGTGTTATTTTTATTTTTTTTCCAATACACCCCTAATATCAGTTGTACGATTGAAAGAAGTTTCACTTCATTCACGAGTACTTGTTACACGCACATTTTTGTCAATGTTTATCTCATACAGAAATGTAATTTACTAACGTATTTTCGTGTATAGATATTTTAATTTGTTGTATCTTATACTTCTATAATCCAAACTCATTAAGTTTGACAGTTGCAACTGAACGATTATTGGATCACTATTTGATTAGAATGCAACATCATATTAAACGTTAACAAACTACTGTAAGGACTCCAACAATTATAAAATGTTTGCTCAAGCTTTCTGATATCAGATTTGAATTACAGGTAAGTACTATAAAAAATTATTATAAAAATATGATTATATACACGGAAAATATATCAAATGAGTTATGTTATTAAAACTACACCGAGAATAACTACTAGCAGCTAAATAGTTAAGTACTTAATATCTAGGTAGTACTACTTATATCTCAAATCCCAAGTCTAAAAATTGTGTGACCATTAGATTAGATTCTCATAATAATACGTAATAAATATAAATTATATCGGTTACCATAAATATAACTTAAAATTACCTACCAAGATATTCTGCATAATGTTGATTTTTAATCTATCGTTACATTATATCTAGCCATTTAGCTTAATACTTAAACAGTTTTATTTTATTATTTGTCAAATGTATTGATAAGTTCTGCTGTAGTCACTTTGATAATAATAAAATATATTGTATATAATGTAGGTTGTATGATACAAAATTATGAATTCGAGTAAAGAAATACATTTCAAATAAGGTAATATATAATTTGCTATTAACGATTTAAAAAGAATAAATACATCGGATCAGTAATCTTAACGATAAAGTGATCGTATAGTATATGGCGCGAACACTATTGTTGTTCACGATATGCAAAGAGGTATTTATCCAGGCTAATGAGGTACCACCAGTACAAATTTCTTTGTGGGATGAAAACTTCTAAATTGGGTGTTCAAAAGTATGATAGGTGTAGGTACTTGCAAGTTACAATACATTATGTAAGACCATCCGGTGTAAATGTAAAAAATTCGGGTGACTTTGTAACTCAAAGTGCCACATTAGTCGTGTACGTAGTAATAAATTAAGTAAAATAATGCTATTTCTGTGCTTAAAATTATTTTTTAGTAATGATTAACTAAAATGGTTATAATTTAATAATGTTTAAAATTATTGTTTTATTTGTGTGCCAATAATAAGAGTTATTACTCTTATTACGATACAATTTGTAGAAAAATATAAAAAAGACAAATTTAGAATGTAGTTGCCCTTAAATATTACAAAGTAAAACTAATAAAAACGCTAGTACACTTTTACTATACACGAGTTTAAATTATTATACACAGCTAGTTATCAAACTTAGAAAATACAATAGATTTCTGAAATATTTTTTGATCTCCCTTTTTTGAAACCTGAAGATGTAGAAAACTGTTTTACCGATGATATAGTATCAATTTTACCACAGAATAAAAAAGTAGAAATATTTACAGATTATATTTTAAACACATATATAACCCCCGATTGTGACTTTCCTCCTTCTTTATGGGCAATGTATTCAGGATCAATTACACGGACAAAAAATAGCTGTGAAGCTTTCCATTCAAAATTTAACGGTATGTTTTATTCTGCTCATCCAAATATCTACAAATTTATTGATGTACTTAAAAATGTACAAAATGATACTTATATAAAAATTCGCAGCAGTAGTCAAAGAAAGAAAATAAGACGTGAAATATGTGAAAAACAAGAATTTTTAAGAAAACAAATGATTAAATACGACGTGAACGAAATTACACGTTTTGATTATGTTAAAACTGCATCGTTTAAATTTTTACCAAGCCATAAATAATATTATAATAACATAATGTAATTTACATATACCTACATATAATTTATATTTTTTGAAATTTTTTTACTTATTCTTTTATTTTTATACTTAACTACGAAAACAATATTTTTGATGTACATAATTATGAAACGATAAAAAACCACATTTTTAACCTACCTTTAGCAATATAATATTTAATGTTGCTATTGACAGCCCTAACTCTGTATTAAATGGGAAGGAATCAAGGAAAATAATAATAATAATTACTTATAGTCAACGCGGATCATATTTTTCGTGTGCGCGAATCGCCATGGGTTATTTTTTATTACATTGTGCAGGCGCAAATCGCCACTTATTATATATTTCATTGCGTGGACGCGAATCGCCACTTATTTATATTTCATTGTGTGTGCCGTGTGCGCTAATCGCTACTTATTTATATTTCGTTGTGTGTGCGCAAATCGCCACTTATTTTATTTATATTTTAATTTGTGTTTGTGAAATTATAGTATATTATTTAGGATAGGTAGCAGCTGGCCAGCAGTGCTCCACAAATTGTGAGTTTTTATTATTATTTAAAATATTATTTATCATAAAATTATTGTACAATACTATATACTATTTAGCTGTATAATATTATTATTTGTTATTTGTTTGAGCCGAACCGGCAATTGTTATATTATTATATTTTATAAATTTTTATTGTTGGATCAAAAGGGCCGTAGTTTATTATCAATTATTATCATATCATACAGCTTTTTACCAAATTTCTACTACGTTACCATATTTATTAGAGTTACCCGTGTCCCTATTTTTAAGTCTTACACACACACAAATATACACACATATACACACCACCCACAACTAGCACTCACAGGATTTACTCGGCAACCCTGCTGTCCATCTCCTGTTGAGTGCTATTTACATATGTACACACAATTTACACAGGTCGGGCGCGAAGTATTTTGGTGACCGGGGTACGTGTAGTGCAAGGTCATACATTCCCGGCCCGTTCATAACAAATAATAAAATAATTATAGAGGTCCATTAGATAAATAACATTTAAATTACAAAGTTTTGACTATTAAAAAACAAATTGAACTAAGTATAAATTTGTGAGTACATACATGATTCAATGGATGGTATTGCTGACTTAACCTTTCAATTAGTTAGTCTTTTGTCTTCGATGATTTTTATTCAGATATCGACTATGTTACTTTCTAAGTTGTATTTACTACGTATAATAAATTATACTCAAATAGTAAAAGCATACTATCGTTTTTATTAGTTTTATTTTGTATTATTTAAAGTCAACTACACATTGCTAATTTAGTGTTGATTTTTACTAAATAAAATGAATTAAATAATATTGTTTGTTTGTGTGCTTAGCATATATACATCATTGTAAAATTACAATTACTTCGTGCAGAATCTAAAAAATAAACAATTAAAAAAAATTTAAATTTTTAAGCCATGTTGAACTCATTTTGACCCAACAAAGAGTCAATATATTTTGAAAATTATATTTTTTTAAAATAGACTAGGTTATAGGTATGTACAACTAGGTATTAACCTAGTTTGAATTTTACAGAAGGACATCGGAAGTATGAACTATGAACAGCTATCTATAATAAAAATGCAAGCACACACAGCAGTAAAATAATATATGTAAAACAATTTATCCTAAATAAAAAAAATAAAATATAAAATATTTCTATAAAAATAATTTTTCTACAAAATACGAGATTTTCCTTGAAACAATTGTAGTATGGATTATATGAAATATAAAAATGTAATACCGGGAAAACTTTTTGTTTCATTTTTCAGATTAAATGCAAGTACTAAATTACATTTATATTACCGGATATTTTTAGAGGCTATACCTCAAGCATGTCAACTACTTCAAAAAATATATGATTATATTTTAAAATTCAAAATTGTCATTTTTATTGTTGAAATCAAATAAAACACTCCATCATTGTTGAAATAAAATATCCATAAAAAAATGATAATATTAAAATTATTCTTTCTTATTGGATATTTTTATTTAATTAAATCAAAAACCATTTTTATGCACAACTTAGCTTTGGTAAATTGATATTCTATTAAAAATTTTAACATATTAGATATATTTTGTAAGACTACAAAAGATTATCAATGTTGGTATGTGAATATTCGAATCAAGTCTTTACATAATTAACTATTATTACAGGGAGAATACCGTACGGTATCTGAGAAAATATATTCATGTCAATCGACAAATTTAATTAAATTCAACACTTATTTCAGTAAAAGGACATCAAATATAACAGAGATGAAGGGAAATTTCTCAGTGTCAATACCTTTTGATGATAGTCTTTCAGTAAGTATAAATATTAAATAATGATTGTAAAATAATAGGACAAAGTTAATCAATTAGCTTATTAATAACAACTTACTAAACTAACTTATTGTAAAGTTTAAAATGATGATATTTTATTTATCCGAATTTAATCGACCGATATTGCCAATTATCATATAATTATCGAATAGAAAATATAACCTATCGTAATAGATACAATACATTTTAAAAGAATACCTTTTTTCCCCACGGAATATATTAATTATTATAATATAAAGTGTACTAAAGTACTCTGTTGATCAAATAGTTGTAGTCAATCATATTAATATATTATTTGATTTTATGATTGAGTTGTAAAATCACTTTTAATTCATACTTGACTTGTAATTGTTATTTTTTTTTATAACTATCACCTTAACGAATATTCTATTTCTTAATAGCTTGATATAAACGCCGCTTCTTGGAGTTCAATCGGTGGTTGGATACCAAATTCGATGGTTTATTTATCAAAGAATGCATGTAGTAGTTTGAAAAAGTTCGCAGGAAACGCATGGTATTCAATAATTAAAGCTTTTAACATGCCTACAACTAGCTGTCCAATTCCTTCGGTAATGTATTAAAAATTTAAATAATTAAATAATTGTTTTATTTAGTATGGATTAAATTAACGTGGACAATTTAAAATCACTGAAATTATACTCAAAAAATACCCATTACAATATTAATTTATTCTCATATAACTTATGATAAAGGTAACTATTATAACTAGGTATATGCGACTATTGAAAATCAAACGGAACAAAGAATAGTCTATAAACAATTATAAAAACAATTTTATCGAAGGCATTGAATTTGCACTTTTATATAACATATTAGGCCTGGAGTGAACCACGTCATTAATAAAGTCACTGTACAATTGTACCTAGTAAAATACAACTATAGTCTATTCAAAATAAGAAACACAGTCTGCGGCGACCAGTTTACGTTGGACGGCAAACAACAAAGACACTGTTGTAAAACAATAACCGCGGGTACCCGTGTGTCCTAACCTATCTGTATGCCTGTTGTGTTTTAAGCCACGCCCATGTGCAGTAGTCGGCCGCCGACTTTGTTTCTTATTTTCAATATAATGTTTAATATATAAGTTTTAATTTTTTAATGTTTAAGGGCATCTACAATTTTTAATTTATATATTATTTTATCAAAATTTTGAAACGATTTTTTTCAAAATTCACTCTAATAATAAAGCTAACTCTTTTTATTGTAATACAATGGTTTTGAAAATTGTAGATAAGACGCATGTATAATTAATCTTCATTTTTTAGGGTATATATATTACATCAGGGATGGATTTAAAGGAACTAGAAGAACGTCATAACTTTCCAAAGGTTTATTTTTATGGAAAATATAAAGTTACGTTCAAAATAAAAAATGTTGAAAATAAAGTGATTTTTTGCACCGTATTAGAGTTGAGTCTTATACGACCATGGGAAAAACCAATTTGAAGTTATTCTACAAAATAATAATTTATTACGTTATTCTCATAGTAGTACTGATTTTACCCAAGTATTTTGATTTATTATCAGATATCAAATGGCGTATGCAATAAATATATTTTTATTCACTAATTCACTAGAAATATTTATAGAAAGTTCATGTTTTAAAAAATCAACTAAATTATATTTAAAAAAAATATTTTTTTATAATTTATAAATGTGGTTAACTTAATTTAGTTTTAGACTTTAATAAATATTATATTATATAATTTCTTGCATTATAAGATTGACTATTTACAATGAATTATTCTCAGATAATTATAGCGTAGTAGTTTTAATTTTGTAATATTCACGTGAAAATATATTCTTTATTTGTTGCTGTTATTATATTTTTAAAATATTATTTGATTTAAAATGCACTCCACCAATAAAATTAAATATTGTTTTGAACCATCTTCAGAATCAACCAAACAAAGGCTCAGACGATATTATTGAGCTCGCTAAACCTCCACCATCTTCACCACCAACAGTTCAAAGGGTACTTGATTTTGTTGCTCTTCGCAATAATTTCTTAAACTACTTGGTTTGGAAAATTCCTTATTAAAATCATCATCTAATCTGCCACTTTTTTTGTCGATATCGAACCCGCTGAGATCAACAAAAATATATTCCATGTTACATCCATTCTTCACACCAAAGTTCGAATCGAAGAACCAGATAAACATCGGGGAATAATTCAGTGTCAAAATTGTCAGAAATATGGCCACTCCAAAAGCTACTGTTTACACCCACCTCACTGTGTCCGCTCCGCTGAATTCCACACGTCTTCATCTTGCACCAAATCCATAGATCAACCTCCAACGTGCGCTCTCTGTGGGGGAAGCCACCCTGAAAATTACCGTGAATATACTGATTGACGATTGTACGGTTCATAAAGACCTACAGAAGTTTCAAAAAAATATTTATGCCACATCCTAATGATGATCCTGAATACCTTAATAGAATTTCCAGCTTTCTTAATAGTCCATTATCAATGTCTTTCCCAGCAAAACACACAACCTCAAATGAAATTAAATACTTAATTATTAGCAAACTAAAACTAGGGAAATCACCTCGATACGACTTAATTACAAACAAAATATTACAGCACTTACCTTATAAAACTTTAATAACCACTCGACAGTATATACCAAATACATAGACTTACTAATAAAATTCAAACTTCATTTGAAAATAAAGAATATTGTCCCGGGGATTTCCTAGATGTGGCCCAAGCGTTTAATAGAGCCTGGCACGATGGCCTTCTCTACAAATTAAAACAAAATTAACAGATGGTATCATCAGGGTTTATCCGTAGATAAACAGCTGACGGAGCGGCTGGACGTGTGTGTTGCATTGACGAAGGAGGAATATATAATATGTATATACAAGTGTAAAAGTATAATATATATTTTATTAAAAATTTTAACATTATAATAGTTTTTTTGCCACAAAAAAAAAATGTCAACAAAAATGACATTAAAAATACGTGTATTTAATTTACGAAGTTTAATTATTCTAAAATTATATAATTTTACAATCTGCAGAAAATAATATTGCATGTAATTTATAACGCAATACAATTTTGATAAATTTTGTTTTTGAATTAGATACGACAAAAAACATTAATCGTTTGAAAGAAATAGTTATTAAGCGGATGAGTATTCAATGTCGTAAAAATTTAGACATCAAAACTGGCTAATCAAAAATTGATTTGGCTTTCGGGTAGAATTTTTTTTTTATATAGGTTCAAAAACACAAATAGAAACTTGTATTTAATTTATAATTTTAGATGTAAATAGAAAATGTTTATGTATTTCTATTCACAAAATAACATATATTTTCACGAATTTTCGTGTTTTGTAATTTTGTTTTAAATTGATATCCTTATAAAAAAATAAACTGTTGATATTTTTCACTTTCTAGACTTAGCATTGTTAAAGATAAAAGTGTGATTATTTTTTGCACAATAATGATTTTGTATTTTTTTGATGAATTTTAAAACCAAAAATGAAAAGATTTTTTAAAAATGTTTAGTTTTTTAAGAGTTGGGACAAATAAGTCCCATTGGTCCTTTACGATGCAGCTTTAAAAGTCCCATTAGTTTTTTACAGAAAATTAATTTGTTTGTTTTTAATGGATATTGTAAAGAAATTGCAATTTTTTTACTTTCTAAATTTATTTAAAAAGAATGACTGTAACAAATTAAACCATAAATATTTGAATTAATTGTCATCATATTTTATTTTAATTTAAACATTTCAAATCTAAAATTTAAATGATCAATTTTTTTTGTGTCCTTGTAAATTGTATATTTATCATACAATACGAAATATTTCGCTATATAAATATGATATCAATGATTTATTACATCAATGCAAAGCTGGGCATTAACGAGTTAAAAAGTTAAAGTTAAGTTACTTTTAACTTAGTTATTTAACAAGTTATTTTTATTTTCATTATTAACTTCTAACTTAATGAGTTTCTTTTTTTTAAGTAACTTCTAACTTAACGATAAGACCCAGAATGATTTTAATATATTAACTATTAAGCAATAAATTCGTCGTGTCATCAAAATTATCAAAATTAATTATTATTTGCTCATAAAATTTTGTTCGTATTGTTTCCTGTGACCTTTCATGTAATTCATTTTACACGTGAAAAAGAAAACTAATTTATTTTTAACCAAAGTAAATTACTTTTTTTTCAAATTAATTTTTAACGAGTAAAATGAATAAAAAAAGTAACTTTTAACGAGTTAAATAAATAAAAAACGTAACTTTTAACTTTAAACTTAACTTACATTTTTTTGTATAAACTTAACTCTTAACCAGTTAAAATAATTAGTTAACTTGCCCAGCCGTGCATCAATGATATATTCATATACTATAATTCACTATAATTTTCAATATCCGCAAATCTACGATTGTCACCAGGTATTTCTAAAAGTTTCTATTTCAAAATCACTCTACTTTTTAAATGTATACATGGTAAAACGCACGAGATACGACGAGTGACGAGACGTTAGTTGGAACGCGTTACCCGTCAACGATAATAAAAACAAATTTGAAGTCACAACAGCAAATAATATTTCCTCGTATAAAATTATGTATCTTTTGGTGTACTATAAATTCACTTCCTATAAAATTGAAAGAAAACATTGTGACTTAGACGTCCCATTGGTTATATAGAACATATTTTATTTTCTTCATTATTAAATACGTGGAATATGCCCGAATATGACCGCGGACTTAAAAGTCCTATTGGTCAACAAAGGATTAATTAGGAAATCAATACGTATAGGAATCTTGCATTAAATAATTGAACATTTTTACTAATATTCATGCATAAAAAAAGCTATTTGACATTTTCCACATCAAGGAAAATGTATGAATTATGTATAATTATGTTCATAAGTTTTTCGCGTTATTTAGAAAATATTGAGTATCGTGTTACATTTAAAAGGTTTGGGTAAAGTAGTAAAATTAATATTCGACAATGATGTTGATAATATTATTTCAAAACAAAATTAACTTTGTGACGGTAAGGTGATATTTTGTTCCACGGACTTTTTGTTCCGTTTTGTGGATAATTTAATCCTTTCTTAACAATTAGTGATATTTTATTTATAAATACATAGTAGAACTATATTTGGTACTATATCGTCTATATCTATAAGTACTTATTGTAAAATAAGAAGGGCTTGGTGAATATTAGATATTCTATAACTCTATTACCTAATTATTATTTTCAAGTTTTTGATTGTCGTATAATATAGTCTATACAATTAAAATAAAAGACTAATCTATCTTATAAATGTATTCGATGTACACTGGGAATAATAAGATACATTTTGTTTGTACATTTTAGATAAATACTTGTTATTAAAATAAGAAGGGTATTATTAAGACAAATATAAACATTGTTTTTACAAAATATATTTTTGCGGATGACGCATTATCTGGAGTTTTAATTGAATAATAACTTAAATAAACCAAATTACATTTTTTTAAATTTATGAATTTTTGTGATTAGGCTACTATAATAGACTACAATTTTAAAAACATTTTGTTTATTGGCATACGAAATCGTTATTGTGTAATATGTCAAACAACTATTTATATAAACAAACAACTCTACCTAAAGATTTATATATTTTTTTTTTAAATTTAATATTATTTATTGTTTCTATTGGTGTTTACAGCTGACAAATGATTATTCGTTTATATGAAACAATCTAGTAAAAAAAATACTTAGGGTTTTAACTCCAGTAAATTTTCTGGAGGGAATATAAATCTAATTTGTACCCGCATGATTTTTTTTATCAATATTTACATTTATTTATTTGTACCAGGTTTACGATAAGAAAAAACAAAAAGTTTTTTACATAGTCTTGGTGATCACAGACAATACTAATCATAGTTTTATAAGGTATTTTTTTAGGGTTCAAAATTAAATAAAACAAAATACTTTTTAATAGAAAACATGTTAGGTATTTTTCAAGAATTTAGTGAAACAGAAAATCGTTTGGTTAACAATGCTGATAGTTTATTAATGCACGTAGATAATATATGTAAACAATAATTTAATATTATTATAAATAAACACTTCTCTGGAAAACTGATTAATTTCTCTCAAAGGTAGTGTTATTATAATATACGAATACGAGTCAGGCGCGTAGCCAGGGGGGAGTGTTACAGATGTAGTAATACCCCCCCCCACAGCAACAATGGTATACTCATGGATTTTACTTTTTTTTTATTAATAATAATAATAGTAATATTTAAATTTTTTCTCATATACCATTATCTATTCACTTATCTATTGTTTGTACAATAAAGTTTACGTAAAGTTATTAATTTTATCAATTCATTTTAAATGACACCCTCCTTTGAAATTCCTAGCTATGCGCCTGATACGAGTAGAAGCAGCAGTAGCAGCACTATTAAAACTATGTGACACAATTAAATACAAAAATAAAAATAATAATATTTTACAAGAAGTGTTTGTGTGCGTGTCAGCGTGTGAGTGTGTAAGGAGGTCGGTGTCCGTTATAATATAATAATAATATAATTAATTATTGCGCCTCAACGTGTTGAATTGTTATAACTGTAAATATCTATAATCTATTCTAATCATAGTTGGAGATCGATTATTTTTGTTTTTCATTAGTACGACATGTGTTGCTACGTTGGAGCGTACATTTAAATTTAATAATTGGAGTGGATTCAAACATAGATTTTTAGTCAATATGGAGTTATGTTCGAATTGTTACGACTAATGAAAAATATCATTAGGTACTGACGAAATACAACCCACCACTTCAGCTTCAGATCACCCTACAATAAAACCAACCTCTCTAATATTTACTAAAAGAGTCGAAGATTTTCCTGGCTTATGTACTTCATCAATTGACTTGAAAGGCATCGATAATTTTTTCTTTAAATCAACCACGGATCACTTTAAAATTCAAACTACCAACTCAGATTCTTATAGAACTGTTGTATATTTTCTAAGAGAAGAAAAAGCCAAGTTCCACACTTTATTTAAATGAGGATAACCTAACTTAATCTAACCCGCGAAGTTTTGCGTAACTACATTCTACTCCGATAGCTTTAATGAAAAGCGAACTGAAAGTTTGATTATTCGAAGTAAGGCAAGTTACCCAAGTAATTCATCGAATCAATAAAATATACCCCCTTCCACTCTTCTTCGTAGACCTTGAACCCAGAGACTTTTCACAAGATTAATTTAACTCCTTATTACATACAAAGATCAAAATTTAAAAGCTTCACAAGCCAAAGATTATTAGCCAATGTCATAATTGCCAAGTTTATGGTCACACGAAATCTTATTGCGGATATATGTCTCGCTGCGTCCGTTGCGGAAACAATCACCATTCATCTGACTGCCCGAATTCACGTCAAAATCCTATGAGATGCGCTCTTTGTTCCAGCAATCATCCGGTGAACTATAAGAGCTGTTCATCTTATAAAGATCTCCAGTCTCGCAAGAAACCAAATTCAAATAACCATAACATATCTCATTTTAAGCTTAAGCCTAATAATGTAAAAGACAGCAACCCATTAAATAACACTCCACTCAATTATTATAATTATCTAACTTAAACTCAAATGTAAACTCAAGCCACTCAGAATCAACCTCTCTCTCAAAATACTTCTCAACTACCTCCAGATATTAATACAAACATGTTGAAATACTTAAATAAATTTAAACTCTTAATCAACCCATTACTGTTTTTACTTACTAAAGTTATTTCCAGCTTACTAGATAAAAAAATAATTTAGCCACCAACAAATCGCTTCTAATTTTACAATTTAATGCAAACGTCTCAAAAACCGAGCTATAAAATGTATTATATCGCAGACGAATAGACATCGCGCTAACCGAAACGCATTGTACTAAATATTTAAATTTTCATATACATGGGTTCATTTACTGAAAGTTAGCTATCCGGGCAACACTGTACATGACAGTGTAGTGGTTTTCATTGAATCCAGTATTCGTTTTCAGACCCTTTCAAATTACTGTTATGACCATACCATATATAGTCACTGTTAAAGTGGCTCAGTCAACAACATACCTATCCTACCTATCAATGCTATTAAATATTATTTAAGTTTAATTCTTAACCAAAAATTAACCTGGAACAAACATATAAAAGCTTAAAGTTTGACACTTTACACTCGATCCCGATAACTAAAAATGTTTTTATTCAAAATAAATTTACTAGCTTAAAAACTAAACTTCTAATTTATAAAACTCCCTTAAAACCTACATGGACATATGAGTTACAACTTCGGGGATCAGCAAAAAAATCAAACTTGAATAAAATTAAAATCTTCCAGAATATTACTCTAAGAAATATCACTATAATGCTCCTTTCTATATCTCTGATTTAACCCTCCACTAAGACTTAGGAATCCAACCTGTTACAACTGAAGTGAAATTATTCTACAAACGGTTTTTTGCCAAATTAGAACCTACTAATAAAAAAGTTATATACCTTAAGGTATATACTTCCAGAAAATCCACAACGCAGACTCAACAGGAAATGGTGTTACCATTTAAATTAATAATATCTCTCGCCAATGTAAATATTTGCAAACTAAGTGTTACTAAAATGTATACAAACAAATAATTGAAACAAGCATTTATGATGCGCAAACCCATCAAATATGCAAAAATATGTAAAATAAGATTTGGTATTTGAATTATAAATAAGTTAAAACAAATTTTTGGCCAAATCCATATTCTTATACGGTGCAACATCAAAAACCATGTAAATACATTAAATTCACAGCCTTGTTAATTAGTAACATCGTTAAATTATATTCCAATAAATAAAATAGTTCAATCAAGTACCTAGTTAAGTGAATTTATACCAGGGGCGGATTTATGGGGGGGCGATGGGGCGACCGCCCCCCCTTGGGATTTTTTTTTTATTATTACAGATTTATTTAATATTTAAATATCAAATATTTTATATCCCAGGATACAACTTGAATTAATTTATTTGCTTTTTTTATTTTTAGTTCTTACATGTAGAACTAAAAATACATTTCAGTATATATATTCTAGACAGGGCAGTGCTTGACTCTGGAGCATATATTTGGGGACAGAACCCCCTTTCTTTTTAAAAATTGTTTTAGTATAACCCTTCTAATTTGGTACTCATTAAAGGTCTAATATGAACATCAATAAAATTTGTAATTTTAATTTAATGGCATCCTTAAGCATTGAATTTAGAGCATTTTGACCAATTTTTTAAGCATAAATGCATGTTTATTAGTTTTTTAATAATATAATCATACAGCCCTATTTATTACACACTGAATTATATGCTTTGGATAATTGTTAATTATTTATTGTTTTATGTTTATCATTAATCAATTAATAATTAAATATGATTTTAATTATAGTTAAAATGCTTAAATTTTAATGATAAAAATAAAATTTTGCTTTTTAATATAAGGACAAAAACGTTTGCATCCAAATTCCAAAATGCTTTGCATGTTTGCTTATTTCTATTGTTATTACTTTTTAGATTAAAAACATGGTTAAGATCACGAATGGGTGAAAGTAGACTGACTGGCTTGGCATTATTGCACACACATAAAGATATTATTGTAAATATAGAAGACGTTATTAATAGATTTGCAAATGAAAAAAAAAGAAATGTTAAATTATTATTGTAATAAATATTTTTGAATAATAAATTTTTATATAGGTACTTATAATTATAAGTAAAGATATACCTACAGTGAATATAAGCGTTGTACTTATTTTTCCTTAAATTGCTGAAATTATGGTTAAGTATTCATTGTGTTTTATATAATTATTTATCACTCATAAATATTCCTATTCGCCACCCCCTAAACCAAGCTTCAGATTCGCCCCTGATTTATACTATATGTTACAATTATTATTAAATATTAACTTACTGTAAGATTATCGGATAACTTTCAAACCAATTTTCATTATTGTATTCATTTTTGATATCAAGGTTCAAGAATAATCCCAATCTTTGTTTTATTTATATTGATTATAAATATGTTTGCAATATTGTGAATTCATATTTTAAAAATAATATGAACTACATTAACTGTGGTATACTTGTATATAACTATCTATGTATTTCTTAATTTTTTTCGTAGCAGACCAAGGCCTACAACGATATATTAATAAATATTGAAACAGTCGTGTACAAGCGATAGTCATATCTGATTGCGTCTCACAAGGACCCTAACGAAATTAGATCGGAAATAGACTTTTTGTTATTATCATTTTTTTAATTTGTAACGTGATGCAGCACATCCTGCAATCACCCGTGTTATTGTATTATGAATATTGTACGCTTTATTTTTTCGAATAATTTGTATTCATCAATAAACAATGGCAGCAGATGTGTAATATTGTTCACACGGGGCTTCCTCTGCTATCGATTAAACAGCGGAAAACTAAATAAAAAAAGGCCTAAGATTTATATGCAATTACAGTGGTCGCCGCTTATTGTAATCACTAACCACGGTTAATGTTATTAATCGTTTATTGTTATATAAAACTATAAGTACGGGCCGGATGCATATTACCATTATTATTGATAATTATTATTGTAGATAGTCATAACAAGTATAATAGCTATGTAACATTATATAACTCACAATTCATTTTTTAATACTATACTTGTAGGTCTTTTTTTAAATTTTGTATAAAAATCTACTTAATCTGAATATAGTGATGGTGGCGTGGTGACACATGGTATTATTGTATTTATACAATATGATTTATCTAAAAAATATTTTAAAATGGGTTGGACATGGCATTGTTTAAAATAAATATTTATATTGCATGATTATGAATTAAGTGTTTAAAATATTTAAATATCTTTTGTCAAGAATAAATTAGAAAGGGTATGCTAAAATAATTCTAAGCATGAACCTAATAAAAATAATTAAAAGAAAACCAAAAGCATCATTTTAATTTATATTTTTCAATTGAATGTATTCTAATTAAATTTTAATAATAATATTAATAATATTATTAATAATTATAATATAAATATTTTATCGCGCCAAATGTGGAACCAATGAGAAAGCCGTATTTTCGTATGGGTTTTATTTCGTGTGCATAATGGTAATATGCGGGCCGGATGTATACTTATATGTGTAAATTATGTCGGTTATTAATGTTATTATAATCAATACGCCACATAACGTTATTGGTTTGAGGTCATAAAATCAACATTATGTACAAGAAATTGTTTTAAATATGTATGTGTTGCAGAAAGTATTGAGTAGGAGAAAGAAATAGACTTAGATTTTAAAAATAGGTTGAAAATGGTGAAAATATACCTATCACGTCAAATTGCACCGAAAAAGATATTTTACATGCTTTATTACAAACATATAAACTTGAAAAAATTGAGCTAGCAACAATAACGTATACCTACTGAAAAACCTCCAAGTTCTTTTGAAATGAGAGAGGCCCTACGAGTATTACGAAGAGGAATGCAACATCACTCGTCAAATTTTGAATTAAATTATAAATATGAACATTTTATTAATGATCTTTTAACGATACGAAAAAAAATAGACATCAATAAATTTTTTTCAAAAAAATTTTATTAACAATTTTAAATTTTGTGTATTTACCTACAAACTTTAAAATTTAAATAGTATAATAAATTATAATTATTTATAAATAATAATTTTTGTTAGTTACTATGTGTGTATTAAATTTGATAAAACGTTACATAATTTTTTTTTTCTATTTAAAGTATGTTTTATTTTTTTCAACATATATATTGTAAGAAAGGTATTATAAATTTAAAATTTAATAGTCGGTTGGTTCGAGGTCAATAAAGAATAGGGGTAGTGGGCATTTGGTTGTCTTGTGAAGGACGTTGGTGACCTTCCTCACCTCAAATAGGCGCAGCTCAAGTTCGCTTTTAATCAAATCTGTGGATGTGGACGGGTGTAAATTCCGTATAACGGCTCGTGTAGGTTTGTCTTCCTTTAATTGATATGTGTGAAATTGGGCTTCCTCGGTCTTAAGAAGTGAATCAGAGCTCTGTAAGATACTGGATTAGCAGTTTGAATTTTTAGGCATTCTGATGAGGACTTGCAGAAAAAGTTATCTACCCCAATTAGCTCTATTAAAGATAGGTCTGAGAAATATATTATTCCTTTCACGAAAATTGGTGGGGGTGGTTTGATTTGGTCTATAATGATATTTGGATTTTCTTCTGTAGAGTTATCAGGGGGGAGCGTTATCAGTTTATCACCAACGTTGGGTGTTAATACGTTGAAGCGATTTGCAGTAACGAATAACTTTTTTTTATTCTTATTCACATTTAAATTTGGAGAGAGACCCAGAGAGCTCTGGTTGGAGGAAGTTGACAAATTCCTTTTGTTGGTCTTTGTAGTCCAGCCATCATTTGAGGAATCGAAATCAAATGCCGAGTCGTTATTGTTAGTCGATTTGCCAGAGCGAGCTGCCTGTATAGTGGTTTTGGTTTGACTAGAATTATTTATACCTGTTCTGTTCGGTGAAGCATTAGAAGTGTTCTGATTTTTCGCCATAGTGCTTGAGAGCAAAGGTCGAATGTCGCTGCTCGAGGCAGCGATAGCACGACGACAACGATAGCGCAACGACTTAATTAACTCACTTATTAATTACGTTACAGCTTAATTTTTGAAAAGCACGCGCATCGGCGTACTTACAGGTTCGACTTTATTTAGTTTGGATTTGGTTCGACGATATCAATTTTTGCGAATTAATTTTTACAAAATCGGTTGTGAAGAACCAAAACGCCAACGCATTTTTAATAGAGAGAAAAAATGAGACATGCGAGTCGTGCGAAGTGCAACAAGAAACTGCTGTATAATATAAAGAAAAAAATTGAAAAAAATTTTGATTATGAAGATATCGTATGATTGAAATTTAATCAAATTGGTGTTTCCCACGGTCTTATAAGACTCAATTCCAATACAAAGCAACCAAACACTTTATTTTTTTCGTTTTTTGCTTTAAACGTAAATCTATATTTCCCATAAAAGTACACCTTTGGAAAGTTATGGTGTTCAACATCCTTCAAATTCATCCCTGATGTAATATAGGTACCCTGAAAAATGTAAAGATTAATTACTAGACATACATAATTATTGATATAACATGTAAAAGTGTATTATACATGACAAACATACATATTAAACACAACGTTTAATACTATTGTCTTAGTTGTGTTTCAATAAAAAGAGTTATTACTTTAAATAAAACAATTTATAGAAAAATATAAAAAATAATAAATTATGAATGTAATTGCCCTTAAATATTACAAAATAAAACTAATAAAAACGCTAGTATATTCTTACTATACCTAAGTATAATGTCTTATACATTTATACTATTATTATTTTTATTTAATATTAAATAATCATTTAATTAATTTTTAACACATATAAACGTATAGTGAATTTTTCAATAACATATTTAACTTAAGACGATACTGAAGTGCAAATTCAATGCTATTGATTAAACGATTAAATGGTTTTCAAAATAATGTATAGACTATACTTGATTAACTTAGGTTTATAATAGTCAAAAAATTTAATAATTTGATAGCTTATTATTTATAGTATTGTATAAACTATAAAATATTGTATTATTATTTTATTGAATTTAATGTTACACATTTATTTAAACCATCAAAAATAAAATAAATTAATAATTGTCAAACATTACCGATGGAACTGGACAGCTTGTACTAGGAAAGTTAAAATCATTCATAATTGAATACCACACGTTTCCAAGTACCATTTTCAAACTACTACATGCATTTTTTGATACATAAACAAATGAATTTGGTTTCCAACCACCAGTTAAACTCCAAGATGCACCGTTCACATCAAGCTATTAAAAAATAGAATGTCTATTAGGGTTATAGTTATAAAAACAACAATTATAATACAACTACGAATTAAAAGTATTTTCATCTGAATTATTTAATTATATTATTTAAGTGACTAAAACTATTAGTTCCCGAATATAATAATAGTTTTTTAAACTCAATGATATTTATGAATTTTGTTGGAATAAATAGCTATATTGTCTTAAAATGTATAAAGTCGGTAATATTTGTTTTAATTGATAGTAGTTCTATAGTGGCTCGGTTATTATTAGTGACAATTATTATTAAATATTTACTTACTGTAAGATTATCGGAAAAAGGTTCTAATAATGTAAAATTTCCTTTCACCTCAGTTATATTTGATGTTCTTTTACTGAAATATAGATTAATTTGTAATGAATTTGTCGACTGACAAGGATACAATCTCTCAAATACTGTACGATATACTCCCTGTAATAAGTGTGAATCACATATATTTTTTATTATAAATATCATAAATAATCATTGATAATCATTAATAATAATAATTATAGTAATATTAGAAAATATGAGTAAAATGTTAAAAAAAAATGTAACAATTTATTTTTTTACCAAAGGCAAATTTGGCATAAAAACGTTTTTCGATTTAACCAAATAGGAAAATCCAATAAAAATGAATATTTTAACTATCAACATTTTTATTAATACTTTATTTCAATAATATAGTCAAGTATTATATAAGTGCAGAGTGCTCTACAGTATGAATGATTGATAGTTATGAATAATAGAATACAATCATTCATTTAGAGCAATTGACATGATTCAGCTGTGGCCTTAAAAGTTTCCGGGCATGTGAATGTAATTTTGTAATTAAAATTGATATGAAAAAAAATTAAAAGGTATTTCCGGAAATTAAATTTGTATGCTTTAAATAATACAATTGGTACAACGATTATTTCAAATTAAATCTTGTATTTTTTTAAATAATACTTGTATTGAAAGAATTTCTATTCTAAATAGTTTCACATATATTTTACTATTATGTATGAATAATTACAATTTTGCACTAAAGATAAATAATCATTCTTTCGATGTCTTTTAGGTTGATTGGGACATTTTTTCTTACTTGAATACATACATATAATCATATTTTAAGTAACATGACTATAAAATGACTGTATAATTATTAAAATGCGAATTTGAAATAAAAACCATTTTTTTTGATATTTTTGATTTTTTACAAGTGATAAACATTTTCAAGTAACACCTAAATTAAAAGCTTTAAGTTAGATACTTAACAAATTTTATATAACATTACATTGTTTGTAACTTATATAAATGGATGAGCACTTAGGTATTTATAAAAAAAAATCAAAAACTAAAAACTATTATAATTACTTAATATATTTACGGTTATTTTTTTCATTTGTCCTTTCGCCGACATTTAGCATGACTTAACAATATGTGTACCTATAATAATTTTTTAATAAAACGGTATATTAAAATATTTTGTATTTTTCTATGTTGTAGTATCATTTAAATCAATGATTCTCAACCTTTTTATAACGGCCGCCCACGTAAGAAGCAAAACATTTTTCAACGCTCCATTAAAATAAAAATTAAAAATAATATACATGAAAAGTTTAATATTGAATAATTAATAAATATAATATATATATATATATATATATATAGAAATGTAAAGGTGAGTTAGGTTAGGTATTCAAACTACACAGGGAATAACTACTAGCTAACTAGTTACGTACTTCATATTTCAAATCCCAAGTCTGTAAAAATTGTGACCATCAAATCATTATAATAATACGTACCTAATAAATATAAGTAATAACCTTTACAATAATTATAACTTAAAATTACCTACCAAGATATAATGTATGATGTTGATTTTCAATTATTCTATATTATTCTATATATTTAATTTATTTATCTTTAAATTTATCTCACCATTAAGCTTAATACTTAAACACTATTATTTTATTATACGTTAAATGTAATAATAAGTTTTGCAGTAGTCGCTTAGATAATGATAACATAATATATTGTATTTAATATAGGTTGTATGATATCAGATATCAAATAATGAATTCAAGTAGAGAAATACCTACATTTCAATTATCAATTATTACAATAAAATATGATCAGATTTTTTTTTTACATTTTTATTTTGCAATTTGCTGTTTCAATTTAAAAAGAATAAATACTCTAAAAAGTAGCAAACATTTTACAATTTACACTATACGTATAAGAAAATGCAAATAATAGTATCTATAATCAATATATAATATACCCATTTTTATAGCAAAAATTAAATTTAATAATAATTATGCAAATAAGTATATAATTTAAAGTTAACCTTGAATGAACTTTAAGATGTTTTGATTAAAATACAACATAATTTTTAAATGAACTAGTATGAATCTATTGGGACGCTAAGTACACAAATAAACAATAAAATGTAAACACACATAATATTTATTTTTTAATAATAATCTATCCTAAAATAGTAATATTTTCTGCTTTATACATATTATGATAGGATTTATAATTGTTAAGTTAAAATTGTTAAATCATAAGCGAATGATAAACATTTTAAAATATACTTTACAAGATTTATTTTATTTTATGTACAATTAAATATTTGATAACTTCTGCTGTAGTAAATTAGGCAATATAATTTTTGTGTATTGCAGACGGTGTATGATAAAAGGAAAAAAATAAAAATATTTTGATTGTGAAAATATCGTGATCTAATCGACATGCTAGAGCTGTAGCCTCTGAATATTTTCGGACAAATAAAACTAATTTAATACTTATATTAAATCTGGAAAAAATGATAAAGTTTATCCGGAAATTATATTTTTATACTTCACATAATACAATCCGTACTCCGGTTGTTTCAAATAAAATCCTGAATTTTTATTTTTATATTATTTTCACAGAAATAATTTCTATTGTATTTTATTTTTATTATATTTTCATAAATATTTATTACAGATAAGTGTTTTATGTTCATGCTTTCTATGTCCTTTTGTAAAATACACATCCTCATCATTATTTTACATTAAAACGAAATTAAACTTGTTTAGGATTAGAGTCTAGTCTTAGCGGTCGGCAACCTTTAGAGATAGCAGAGCTGAAAGTTACAATTTACACAATTTCACTAAGAGCCACAACAAATTGTTGTTTCAGTATTTTAGTATTTGCTCACACATACCTTTAGGTCATAATAAATAATACAGTTCAGTGGCGTAATTTTGAATTGAATCTGGGATTGGGATATAAATGTATACTATCGTTCCTTAGGGGCTATTTCCCCTACCCCACACCACAATTACATTTCATAGATCACAATATTATATTAATTTATTATTATAAATTAAATGACGTAAATGGTATAACAATGGTTTTATAAAAGAAAATAACGTAAACAATTTAATTAAATTAAATATATTTTTCATAAATAATTATATCAAGTCAATTTTTCTTCTTGTTTTTTTTGGCCAAAATATTCAGTACGTCATCGGGGTTCAACTTAATATGCACTAATAAAATTCTATTTCAATTATAAACGTAATAAACGTAATTCTATCAAGTGTTCCTATTAAGTATTGAAGTTAGTAAAAGTTCATAATATTTATGTAATTTACAATAAATAATGATTATTATTCGTTTTATTGTAATAGACATTGATGTTGAACTGTTATTCAATGTTTACAGTAATATAATATTCGTATACCACAGAATAAATAATATTATGTTTTCATTCATTGTCAGTCTATATTACGTTCATATTATTTATTTTTGTAAAAAGTTTTAGTTAAAAATTATAACAAGAGTCGTAAAATGTTGATTTTATTAATGTTATCTTTTAGCTATGTGCAATACGATTTTCTTGTCATCTATTATAGTTGTTGAGATATCAAAGTTAAATAATAATAAAATAAATAACTCAACTATGATAATATCCATAAATTCTTATTTCTTATTTTAAAATATTTCTGATCTTAAAATCTTTTAAAGCTAAGTGCTTACGGGAATTTACTTATGCTTATTTAAAAAAAAGCATCTGCGGTGGGATATATGATACATCGCCATATCCTCCCACATAATTACGCCTCTGATACAGTTATTGAATAATACATATAGTTATGGTTACATCAATGGAAGCATTGCCTTTGTGTGCATTTGAAAAGTTTGTAACGCACTTTTATTTTTGTTGATTACGATGACTTGTGCAGGTTTTTCATATTCTTAAAAGCAACAAAAATAAAATATATTTTTGTTGATACCTAATAAAATAATTATGTTTGCGTATGGATCTATTATAGAGCTCTATAACTTATATAACTTACTATACATACAATTTTTCTATTTACACCTAAAATTAAAAATCAGATATAACTCATTTGTTATTTTTAGTTTACTATATTAAATACGATATTTATTTAAATATTTAAATATATAGATTGAATGAATTACTAAAAAGTACAATTTTAAAATACTTTACTAATATATCTTATAGATAAATAATTATTATTAATAATTATTTCGATTATTCGAATAGGCGATTATTTTTAACGAATGATACATAATCGTTTAATCGATTGAAAAAATGCATGGGACATTTAATAAATAAGTTGATATGTCAGAATTGTCATTAATACACCAAATCAGAAAACCAAAAATAGTTTTTGTTTTCTGCGTTTTTAATCTTAAACATAAATTAAAATTTTCCATAAAAACACACCTTTTTACACTATAATTGTCTGAGTATATTCATTATAAATAATCAATGTTGTAATGCAGGAAATTACATATTATAGTAATTATTGAAGTCTAAAACTTTTTATTTTTTATTTATTAAAATGAAAATGTTTCAGAATATAAGCATGCTATTACGAGTTTACTAACGTGTTCAATATTACAAATAACAAATTACATATTACTAATATTTTTAGTTAGTGATATAGTGAAAATGAGTATACATGCTAATGTTAGTTAATATTTATTTTTTAGTGGTAATTTAAAATTGATCTTCGTCTTAGCTTGATTGTGATAGAAGAAAATCTTGGGATAGACGTGGTTTTAAACACCGATTTTTTGTTTTTTTTCCCCGGGTTGTAGAACCGTGCGCCATCAGATGTATTGAGATTTGCGTGAAAGTCTTGGAATTGTATTTTTATCCAGTCTTGGAGAAGAGGTATTCCTGTGTCGTTATGAATTTGTTTATTTCTCATAAACCATGGGGCTTTGAGACATATTCTCAAAAATTTGTTTTGAAGGATTCGGATTTTTTTGATTTTTGTAGAGGAAGCTGCTGCCTAGATTGAGCAGGCATAAGTGATTAATAGCCGGATTATTGAGGTGTATAGTAAGATGGACGATTTCATTTGGAGGGTTGATTTAAATTTAACTAGGGGTTAAAGGGTGTTCATTCTTGCGTAGCCTTGGGTGAGTTTTTTGTTTATATGAATTTTCCATGTCATTTTTTTTTTGTTAGGCTTCTAGATTGTTCATATTGGGAGTAAGTGATTGGTAGTGCTTTAAATTTTTTTTTATTAAAATGGCCACTCCTCCGGATGAATGAATGGCGTCTTTGTCTTTTCTATAGATGTTACAACCATTAATCTTTAAGGTTTTGTGATTTTTTAGGTGGGTTTCCGTTATACAGACAATGACCATTTTGTTTCTCGCTATGAATTCCATAAGTGATGATTTTTTTGATTTAATGTCGTTGTCATCTCAGTTAACTAAATTAATGTCATTTAATTAATTAAATTTTGAAGAGATAGATTTTTTGTTATTGAGTTGAAGATAGAGCTTATGATATTTTGGATATTTCGGAGAATGTTTTAAATAAATTCTGTGATTTGTGAATTCTGTGTTTTTTACAGGTTATCGTTTAGTGGACCATTTGGTATTTGTTCTGAATTGAATAAATATGTGCTGTTTATTTTCCCTTTAGTTATATCAGCATATGATGTGGGGTTTGGGGTTCTTGTGGTGTAGTTATTTGCATTGTCCTTTCTTGCTGGGTTTGTTATGGATTGGCTTTCAGTTTGTCGATGTTTTTGGGTGTTGATTGACTTTTTGCTTTTGATTGTTTTGAAGTAGGCACAGCCTTTGTAGTTTGCCGGGTGCGTTCCGTTACAGTTGACACAGGTAGGAGGTATATTTGATAGTTTTTCGTAGTTCGAGTAGTGGTGTGGTTCGTTACATTTTATGCAACGAGGCTGGATTTTGCACGATTTGTAAATATGGCCGTATCTCTGACAATTTGTGCACTGTGGAGGATCTTTTGATTTTCGGCGTGGTTCAATGGTAATGATGCAATTTAGCAATTTATTTAGTTTTAAAATGTCTTGTGATAAAGGATTGTTTTCCAGCTATATTGCCATTATTGGGGTTGGTGTCTTATATTTGTTGTTTAGTCTTAAGACGGATTTGATAGGAAAGTTAAGTCTACTTAGTTCTTCCATAGCTTCAAACTCGGTTATTGATGTGGGTAGGTTTCTAATTATTGCGGAAATGTCGTTTCTGTTTTTTAATCTGTATGTATAGTATTCGTATTTTTTGTCGTCTAGGAATTTGTTTAAGGTGCGGAAGTTATCTACGGTTTCAACATTAACTTTTATTGTATTGTTCTTGGATGTGGCAGTAAAATCATTAGTAATGACTTTTGATATTTCTAGTCAAAACTGTGAGAATTTTGTTATACTGGCTATGAATAGCCAGATAATAAATTAAAATACTAAGGTAGAATCATTATTACTATGAAAATAACGTAATATATTATTATTTTTATAGAATAAATTCAAATTGGTTTTTCCCATGGTCGTATTAAACGCAATTCTAATACGGCACAAAAAATTACTTTATTTTCTACATTTTTTATTTTGAACGTAAATCTATATTTTCCATAGAAATACACCTTTGGAAAGTTATGGTTTTCTAATTCCATTAAATTCATCCCTGATGTAATATATGTACCCTAAAAAAAAATGAAGATTAATTATTTATGTTTCTTATCTACAATATTCAAAACCATTGTATTACAAAAATAATAGTTAGCTCTATTATAAGAGTGAGTTTTGAAGAAAAATCGTTTCAAAAGTAATATGAAATAATATATAAATTAAAAATTGTAGATGCCCTTAAACATTAAAAATTAAAACTTATAACAACACTAGTAATATTTTACTATCTGTATATGATTCATTATTTATATTAATACAATTCAGGCAATTACACAGAAATTAGATTAAAAATCGTGAAAGTTATAAACATAAGTGCATAAACAATTGGCAGATAAGATCAGTATTAATATTAATTAAATCATATGTATATATATATATATATAATGTGATACGATCATTTACTAAAATTGTATGACGTACAATTGTACAGTGAATTTATTAATGACGTGGTTCACTCTAGACCTAATATAATATATAGAAGAACAAATTCAAAGCTTTCGATAAAAATGTTTTTATAAAAGTTTATAGACTATTCTTTGTTCCATTTGACTTTCAATAGTCGCATATACATAGTTGTAATAGTTACCTCTATCATAAGTTATATGAGAATAAATTAATATTGTAATGGATATTTTTCGAGTATAATTTTAGTGATTTTAAATTGCCCACTTTAATTTAATCCATACTAAATATAAAAATTATTTAATTATTTAATTTTTAAATACATTACCGAAGGAATTGGACAGCTAGTTGTAGGAATGTTAAAAGCTTTAATTATTGAATACCATGCGTTTCCTGCGAACTTTTTCAAACTATTACATGCATTCTTTGATAAATAAACCATCGAATTTGGTATCCAACCACCGATTAAACTCCAAGAAGCGGCGTTTACATCAAGCTATTAAAAATAGAATAATAGTTAATGTGATTGTTGTTATACTACAAGTCAAGTATGAATAAAAAGTGATTTTTCAACTCGATCATAAAATCAAATAATATATTAAAATGACTGACTACAACTATTTGATCAACAGAGTACTTTAGTATACTGCATATAGTATATTATAATTTATTATAATTAATGTACTTCGCCAGGAAAAAATAGGCAAGTATTGTTTTAAAATGTATTGTATCCATTACGATAGGTTTTATTTTCTATTCAATAATTGTATGATTAATTAATTATATCGGTAAATTAAAATCGGATAAATAGGATATCATCACTTTATATTTTATAAAAAGTTAGTTTAGTAAGTTATTATTAATAATCTAGTTGAGTAAGTATGTCCTACTATTTCATAATTATTATTAAATAATAAATATTTACTTACAGAAAAAATATCGTCAAACGGTATCAACAATGAAATATTTCCCTTCATCTCGGTTATATTTGATGTCCTTTTACTGAAATAAGTGTTGAATTCAATTAAATTTGTCGATTGACAAGAATATATTTTCTCAAATACCGTACGGTATTCTCCCTGTAATAATAGTTAATTATATAAAAACTTGATTTGAATATTCACATACCAACATTCATAATCTTTTGTAGTCTTACAAAATATAAGTAATATGTTAAAAACTGTAATAGAATATTAATTTACCAAAGGTAAGTTGTGCATAAAAACGGTTTTTGATTTAATCAAATAAAAATATCCAATAAGAAAGAATAATTTTACTATTATCATTTTTTGTGGATATTTTATTTAAAACAATTTTGGAATGTTTTATTTGATTTCAACAGTAAGAATGACGATTTCGAATTTTAAAATATAATCATATATTATATGAAGTAGTTTACATGATTGAGATATAGCCTCTAAAAATATCCGGTAATACGTATGTAATTTAGTACTTGCATTTAATCTAAAAAAGAAAAAAAAAGTTTTTCCGGATATTATATTTTTATATTTCAAATAATATAATCCATACTACAATATTGATTCAAGCAAAATCTCGTATTTTTTAGAAAAATTATTTGTATAGAAATATTTTATATTCTATATTTTTTTTATTCAGGATAAATTGTTTTACATATTTTTTACTGCTGTGTGTGTATGAATTATTACTATAATAAGCTGTTCATACATCCGATGTCCTTCTGTAAAATTCACACTAGCTTAACACCTAGTTGTACATACTTATAACTTAGACTATTTAAAAAAAACATAATTTTCAAAATATATTGACACTTTATTGGGTCAAAATTAGTTCAACATGTTTTAAAATTTTACATTTTTTTTATTTAATCATTTTTATATTCTGAACGAAGTGATGAATGTATTGATTTTACAATGATGTATGTTTTTTATTTTTATTGTTGGGTCTGTCATCACGTTTTGGAGAAATAATGCTTTAATTTTTGACTTAAGTCCCTCTTTGAAAAGTAAAATTCATAAAGTTGTTACTTAGTGAGGGGGGGGGGAAAGAGCAACATTTTTCCTTGGTATTCAAAAAGGTCAGGAAAAATCATAAAAAATTAACGAAAAACTTTTTTCTAATTAACAGTATTTTATTATTTTATTTTGCTGTAACTCAAAAAAGAATAATAATAAATACTTGAATTTTACACCAAATGTTTATATTAGTGTTATCTATTTACGATTAAGTTTTCAAAATATTTTTATAGACAATTGAAATTTTCGATTTTTCTAAGTTTTTTTTTTTTGAAATGCTTATAAAAAGAAATAGGCTCACCAAAAAATCTTTAACATTTAATACAAGGTTTATTTTAAGTTATTTATGTTATTATACTTATCGTAGTAAAATAAAATAAAAAATCGTTAGTCTCAATTTTTATTTATAAGCATTTAAAGTTCAAATGTTTACGAAATATATCGAAATCGTGAAAATTGCCAAGTATTTAGAAGTTGAAAATTCATAAAATTGTTGTGATTTATATATAACACGTTAAGAAACCCAATACATGGTTCTTCATAAGTTTTCCTTCAAGTAACTGTAAAAAAAACTTCTATCTTCAATCTAGAATTAATTTTATGATCGTATGAAATTAAATTTTTTACGAAATCGTGTAAAATTAGGATATATTACAATTTAAATATAGATTATAGGAAATAATATAATATATCCTACTAATTATCCTGAACTGACAAATCATCTCCGTTATAAATCGTTTTTCGTATACAATGATACCTGTCATTCCATTAAAATTTAACACATCCATTATAGTGACGTACTCCCCATCTCTACTATACAACAAAGTGATTATTAATTTTTATTATTAAAATTAATAAACATATGGATTTTTAATTTTTCTTTGATGAACCTTTGACGTTTTTAGTCAATAAATTTTTAAATACAGATGAGAACGATCATTTGACATCAACCCAAGTGGCTGGGGTATATTTCAAATAACTATATAATATACTGTATAGCTAAATAGTAATAGAGAATAGTAATAACTTAAATTGTTTCTATTATTTCATCAATTGTTGAAATGCTTTATTGTAATGTCATATTTTAAGTTACAATATAGGTTATAAATGTTATCACTAAAAATTGCAATTGAGTGTACATAAAATGTTAATTCATTGCCAGTTGCGTATTTACGGGGGGGGGGGGGTCCAAGGGTACTGGACACCCTTCAAAACCTCTCCAAAAAAAAAAACTAAAATTCTTACATATTAGCAGAACCCGATTTATGTAGGCACGTGCGGCTGTGCGGACATATTTTTTTCCCGTTAACAAAATATTATATAAAATATAGTTTAAAATTCGTTGCGCAACATATGTTCCTTCAGCATGGTTTTAAGTAATAAGTATAGAAATTATACATTTATAATAATACAATTATATATTTGTTCAACTTCCTCCAAAAACTGTATAAGAACGTATAACTATTACAAGATATCATAGTTTATAGTATATAATATAGTTTATAATATATTAATTATATATAAACTGAGGACCCCCAGAAAAATTTGAAAATACGCCACTGTTCATTGACAACATTGCCATTTTAAAACTAGTTTAGTAAACTAGAAAATTTAATTATCTATTTATTGCAGATGCTGTATGATATCAAGAAATTAATTAAAAATATTTTGATTGTGAAAATATCATGATGATATTATTATTATAATATTATCGTTTAGTAAAATTTAACCAAATTGATTTTTCCCATGGTCGTATTAAACTCATCTCTATTACGGTGCAACCAAAAACTTTATTTTCATCATTTTTTGCTTTAAACGTAAATTTATAATTCCCATAAAAGTACATCTTTGGAAAGTTATGGTTTTCAAATTCCTTCGAATCCATTCCTGATGTAATATATGTGCCCTGAAAAAATTAACAATTAATTTCTAGACATACATAATTATAGATATAAAAGTGTATACATCAAATATATGCTTATTTAGTACAATGTTGAATACTACATTCTTATTTGTGTTCCGATAAAAAGAATTATCACTCTTATTACAGCAATTTGTATAAAAATATAAAAAAAGATAAATGAAGAATTTACTGGAATATAGATTAATTTGTAATAAATTTAACGATTGACAAGGATATATTCTCTCAAACACTGTATGATATTCTCCCTATAATAAGTGTGAATCACATATATATTTTATTAGAAATATCATAAATAACCATGGATAATTATTAATAATATTAATCATAATCATTATAGTAATATAAGAAAATATGAGTAAAATGTTTTAAAAAAATGTAACAATTTATTATTTTACCAAAGGCAAATTTGACATAAAAACGTTTTTCGATTTAACCAAATAAAAAAATCCAATGAAAACGAATAATTTTACTATTATCATTTTTATGAATACTTTATTTCAATATTATAGTCGAGTAGTATATAAGTGTTCTGCAGTATGAATGATTGACTGTTATAAATAGTAAAATACAATCATTCATTATGAGCAATTGACATGATTAAGCTGTGGCCTTGGTTCCCGGACATATGAATGTAATTTTGTAATTAAATTTGATATGACAAAAATTGTATGCTTCAAATGATACAATTGGTACTACGACTATTTTAAATAAAATCTCAAATTTTTATACCATTACTTGTATTTTAAAATAAAATATTTAATAACTTCTGTTGTAGTAAATTAGGCAATATAATTATTTACTTATTGAAGACACTATAATATGATATAGGAAATTAATTAAAAATAATTCGATTGTTAAAATATTATGGTTATATATTATTATTTTGTAAAATGTAATGAAATTAGTTTTTCCCATGGTTGTATATGACTCAACTCCAATTACTTTATTTTCTACATTTTTTGCTTTAAACGTATATCTATATTACCCATAAAAGTCCACCTTTGGAAAGTTATGGTTATCAAATTCCTCCGAATCCATCCCTGAAGTAATTTTTTTTGCCCTGAAAAATTTAACAATCAATTGTTACACTTACACATACATAATTTATGTAAAATTTATACATACGTATTGCGTATAAAATACATTATTGAAAACTATTGTCTTCTTCGTGTTCCAATAACAAGAGGTATTACTCTTGATACGATACAATTTATAGAAAAATTATTTTAAAAATATAAAAAATGAGAAATAATGATTGTAGTTTCCCTTTAATATTATAAAATAAAACTAATAGAAAAGCTAGTAAGTTATTACTATACCTGAGTATAATTTATTATACACGGTTTGTGATAAATCCAATCTAGATAAGACTCTTGATTATGATATCGTCGATACACGATCGCGGTATAGCATTGTACTTTCAGTTCGTCGTTTTCCGCCGATCGTTATTAAGGTGCAGTAAAACAAGCCGACACTCGCCGCCAATAATATTGTCAAGTCATACAATCAACACAATTATTTAATATTTAATTTACATTCAGCGTAATAATTTATTATACTGTCCATAAATATCTACCATTAAATGGTCCTAACGAACCGGATGTAAAAGAATTAAAATAAAATTGTGTTAACGCAGGTGAAGTGCATTCAGTAAAGAGAGGAGCTCAAATTCAAGGACTGCGGCAGGAAAGCAGTAAAATATAAGATAAGTGAACATCACCTATACATAAGGTAGTGCGCATAAAGGGAAGCTTGGTCATTTTTATAGAATTGTATAATATACTCAATAACGTGGAAATACTACGTATATATAACTACAAAAGTAAAATATTAAGTACACGAGGTAAAATATTTATAGAATATTTGGAAAGTAACGAATAACAATATAAATTTCGATCCAAAGTTCAAATAGCGGTGAACAGACAGATAACAAGTGTGAGAAATGCCTACAGCTCAACAAGGTCAAATAAATGACGGAGAGGGAGCAGCAAATGCAATACGAAATGAACTAGCGCAATGGACCATTAGAAGAGGACAGATAAAGATGAGCCAATTAACAAAATTTCAGGCAATCTTGTCCGACGAGAACAGTATATGTATTTCGATCTTATCGCAAAAGCTGAAGATAGGTTGACGCCTATAAACGATAAAATTAAAGAAGCGGATAAAAATTGTATAGTAAGTGAGTCAAACAATTTAGCGCAGAAATCAAGCTACATAAAATTTAAACCTATAGAAATACCGATATTCAATGGGTCGTTTGAATATTGTTCGGCATTTCAAGATATGTTTAGATCACTAGTGCACGAAAATGAGTGTGACAACAATTTCTATTTTAAATAGTTTCACATATATTTTACTACTAGTTTATTTAGTGTGTAATTATACTTTATAAACTTATTTATTATTTATTTGTAAAGGTTTCGCAGTACTAAACAAAGGTCATAATATTATCATCATCGTCATCATTATCATCATTATTATTATTACTATTATTATCTTATTCGTAAATTTCTAACTTGGTTGACCGAATGGACACAGCGAATTTACGCTGTGACCATCCGTGTTACGTTGCTGAGAGAAATAAGATTCCAAGAATATTTTCTGATGTAAGTATGTAACCGATAGACGTATTATGAGACGATTTATAGAACTCCAAGCAAAATCCTATGCTTACATTTTAGAAAAAAAGGAGGAAATTAAAGCGTAAGGCATTAGACCTCCATGTGGTTTTTAATTACACGACATTCAAAGACCATATGAATTGTCTTTTCACCAGTGATAATAAAGACAATTTTATCCTGTGTAGTTTGTAGAGAAAATATCTCTATCAGATCAAACAGCCATCAGATTCAAATGATTAAATCCAACAAATTATGTTTCACCTGAAAAGATGATAAACGGATAGCACGATGCGATAGAATACATACCTATACCCACGGAAATTTTAAAATCGTTTATTATTATTATAATAAAAATGTTTATGTACGTTCTTTTATATATAAATATATATATAATATATAAGCATAGAAACATAAAAACATCCCTCTGAAATATTATTTATATTTATATAGGTACATAATAATTTTTTTTAAATTTTCAAGTTTCTGGTTTATTATGATGGAATGGATTAATATACGAATGATACTGTTGGGAATGTAGGTAGTAGGTACCTCTGAAATAATATGTATGACAATATCAAAATATGATATCGAGAAATACATTTTTCAACGTTTTAAGCTTTTAACATTGATTGTTTTCAGGTATTTTCATCTGTATTTCGTATCAAAAGTCAATCGGACTATATTGATAAATTGATATATTTATTTATTAATTTTAATGAATGGCAATTTAATAATCCGAAAATAACATACCCCTAATTTAAGATGTATTAGTAAGCCTATTTTTTATGGCCTATTAGGGTACCTTATGTAAAAATAGCTGAAAACTATTCCGAGACGGTAATGTGCGGTCGCGTGGAGTAGAATTTAACTGATCGACTACAGACGCGACAAGTTCAGACGTTCCACTTGACTTCTTATATATTTTATTTTGTGTTTTATAGTCGATGTTTATCTCATATACAAATGCAATATAATAACATATTTTCATGTATAGATATTTTAATTTGTTGTACCTTTTACTTCTATGATCCAAGCTTGTTATGTTTGACAGTTGAAACTAAACAATTTTCGGTCCATTTTGATTATAGAATGCAAATTTAAATTAAACATTAAGAAACTACTGTAAAGACTAAGGGTCGTATTTATAATCAATTCTTAAGTCTATGCTTATCTTTCACTTTTAAAGGTAATGGCTTAATCATAAGTATTCATAAACAGGCTTAAGTCATACTTTTAAAAGTTACAAGCAAAAGTAATTAATGTTTGCTCACACCTTCTGATATCAAATTAAAATTTCAAGTAGGTACTTTAAAACATTATTATAAAAATATAATTAGATACATGGACATTTTCAAGTGAGTTAGGTTATTCAAACACACCGGAAGTAACTACTAGTCTGGAAAAATTGTGACCTTCAAATCATTATAATAATACGTAATAAATATAAGTTATAACCTAAAATTACCTACTAAGATATTCTGCATAATGTTGATTTTTAATTTTTAACAAAAATAAAAAGAGTTATCTATTTTTAAATTGTATCAAACCATTAAGCTTAATACTTAAACAGTTTTATTTTATTACATGTTAAATGTAATAACAAGTTTTGCTGTAGTCACTTAGATAATAATAACATAAATTGTATAGAATATAATAGGTTGTATGATATCAAATAATGAATCCAAGTAGAGAAATACCTACATTTCAATTATTACAATAAAATATTATATAATTTTATTTTAAAATATGTTCAGATTGTTTTTTAAATTTTTTATTTAGTAGTTTGCTGTTTACGATTTAAAAAGAATAAATACACTTAAAAAAAAAATGTAGCATATATTTTATTTACGTTGTGAAGGCTGTCTTAACAAACATTTTACACTATAGGTATAAGAAAATGCATAGAATAGTATTTATAATCTATATATTATATACCCATTTTTATATCAAAAATAAAATTGAATAATAATGATGCAAATAAGTAAATAATCAAATTTAAGTTAACCTTAAATGCATTTTAAGATATTTTAATTAAAATACAACAAAATTTTTAAATGAACTAGTATGAATATATTGGGACGCTAAGTACACAAATAAACAATAAAATGTAAATACACATAATATTTATTATTTAATAATAATATATCCTAAAATAGTATTATTTTCTAAATTGTACATAATATTATGTTAGGTTTTTAAGTTAAAATTTTTAATTTTTAAGTGAATGATAAACATTTTCAAATTTTACTATACAATATTTATTTTATTTTATGTAAAATTAAATATTTAACAGCTTCTGCGGTAGTAAATTAGGCAAAATAATTTTTGTGTATTGCAGACGGTGCATGATACGAGGAAAAAAATAAAAATATTTTGAATGTGAAAATATAGTGATCTAATATTATCATTTACTAAAATTTAATCAAATTGGTGTTTCCCACGGTCTTATTAAACTCAACTCCAATACGGCGCAACCAAAAACTTTATTTTTTTCATTTTTTGCTTTAAACGTAAATTTATATTTCCCATAAAAGTATACCTTTGGAAAGTTATTGTTTTCAAATTCCTTCGAATTCATTCCTGATGTAATATATGTGCCCTGAAAAAATTAAAAATAATTTCCAGACATACATAAATATTAATGTAAAAGTGTATACATGGCATACATGCATATTCAATACGATGTTGAATACTATTATCTTAGTTGTGTTCAAAAAAAGAGTTATACTCTTATTGAGACTATTAAATTTGTAGAAAAATATAATAATGACATCTGATGAATGTAGTTACCCTTAAAAAATACAAAATAAAACTAAAAAAACCACCAGTATACTCTTACAATATCTGAGTATAATTTATTATACACAGTTTATACAAATTTAAAAATAACATAATGGAAATCTGAATAAAATAAATTTTATTAATTAAAATATGTTATTTTTAAAGTTGTATAAACTGTGATATAAACAATCATTTAATTAATTTTTAACACATACAATCGTATAGTGAATTTTTCAATGACATATTTGCCTCAATACCTTTCAGAAGTGCAAATTCAATGCTATTGATTAAACGATTAAATGGTTTTCAAAATAATGTAAAGACTATACTTGGTTAAATTAGGTTTTAAATACATAGTTAAAAAATGTAATAATTTGATAGCTTATTATTTATAGTATTGTATAAACTATAAATTATTATAATATTATTTTATTGAATTTAATGTTACGCATTTATTTAAACCATATTAAAAATAAAATTTATTATTTATTGTCAAACATTACCGATGGAACTGGACAGCTTGTACTAGGAAAGTTAAAATCATTCATAATTGAATACCACGCGTTTCCAAGTACCATTTTCAAACTACTACATGCATTTTTTGCTATATATACCGCTGAATTTGGTTTCCAACCACCAATTAAACTCCAAGATGCCAAGTTTACATCAAGCTATTAAAAAATAGAATATCTGTTAGGGTTTAAGTAATAAAAAAAACAATTACAAGTCAAGTACGAATTAAAAGTTTTTTCATCTCAATTATAGGTATAATTATATTATTTAAGTGACTAAAACTATAAGTTCCCGAATATAATATCAGTTTTGTAAACTCAATGATATTTATTAATTTTGTTGGAATAAATAGCTATATTGTCTTAAAATGTATAAAGTCGGTAATATTTGTTTTAATTGATAGTAGTTCTATAGTGGCTCGGTTATTATTAGTGACAATTATTATTAAATATTTACTTACTGTAAGATTATCGGCAAAAGGTTCTAATAATGTAAAATTTCCTTTCACCTCAGTTATATTTGATGTTCTTTTACTGAAATATAGATTAATTTGTAATGAATTTATCGACTGACAAGGATACATTCTCTCGAATACTATACGATATTCTCCCTATAATAATAGTCAATAAAGATATAAAGATATAAAGATTATATAAGTTATATAAAGATTTTATTTGAAGATTCATTTAAAAAATTGATAATCATTTGTAGTCTTAGAAAATATAAGTAATTTGTTAAAAAAAAATGTAACTGAATATTATTTTACCAATGGCAAGTTATGCATATAAACGTTTTTTGATTTAACTAAAGAAAAGTATCCAATAAGAACGAATATTTTAATTATTATCATTTTTGTTGATATCGTATTTGAACAAAGAACGAGTATTTTATACGTTTTGCATACTATTAATTATTAACAGTTAGAAATCATAAAATACATTGATAAATTTAGATCAGTCGACATGCTTGAGCTGTAGCCTCTGAATGTTTTCGGACAAATAAAAGTAATTTAGTACTATTAAATCTAGATAAATGATAAGGTTTGTCCGGAAATTATATTTTTATACTTCACATAATACAAATTACAATCCGTACTCCGTTTGTTTCAAATAAAATTCTGAATTTTTATTTTAATGTTATTTGTATAGAGATAATTTCTATTGTATTTTATTTTTATTATGGATAATTTTTTTTACATATATTTTACTATTGTATTTTCATAAATATTTATTTCAGATAAGTATTTTATGATCGTTCTTTCTATGTCCTTCTGTAAAATACACATCCTTATGATTATTTTACATTAAAACGAAATATTATACTTGCTTTGGATTAGAGTCTAATCTTAGTGGTCGGCAACCTTTTGAGATAGCAGACCTGAAAGTTACAATTCACATAATTTCAGTAAGAGCCACAAAATATTTTTGTTTCAATATTTTAGTTTTGGCTTATATAAAATTGATTTTCGATTGAAAATAAACGAATTTATACACAAAATAATATTTATTCATGTGAAAACTGTAACGGAACACCTTTATTCTCCATATGGCGGGTTATCGATCTACGATCTCGATTTTTTTTTTTTTTTTGGGACGTTGATCGCCGCGTTCGTATTTATTACCACCATTAGAACGCGTTAATGGTGACTATGTTATTAAAACCACCCTGGTCAGTCTGTGTTTAAGTGTTTTAATTATAAAAAAAGTGTTAATTATGCATCCAGACAACAGAGGACACGATCAGAAGGAACAAAAACACCACCAATTTACATATTATTAGCGGATTAATTTATAAAATCGACTAAAACATATCATTATCGAATGGAGTTCTACTGCGTTGCCATAATCCCGAATATCTGTAAATACGACCCGGTCGCAGCCAGATCTTCGAGTTTCAAACCGACGAGCCAAAGACGACGGGACGAGAATTTTCATCCATACAGTCGGTGTACGAGTTTAGTCGTACACACGCCAATGATTTAGTTTTTATCTTTCCTTATGGTGAATGACTTTATCGCATTACGCCACCAGCAACAGGAGCCGGTCGAGCCAGCAGCAGCTTACCCTTCGACATTTGCATGGTAGGAGTATGGTTTGCCAGTGCTAACACTGCTTCGCCGCTGTGTGGGCGTCGGCCTATACACTCCGGAGGTAAAACCGTGAGTTAAAGTACACACACAGTTATTATTAGTTGTTTTTTTTTTGTGAGCTCATAGAAGCTATATAAAACAGTATATGCCAAGAAAATATTGTGAAATTGATTGTTATTTATATGAAAATAAATGTATGAATTTGTAACCTACAAACATAAACTTAATTGTACATTCCATTACAAAACATATAAATATTTTCAGCAAAAAATATATTCCAGTATTTCAGCTATATAATAACAAATAATACAGTTATTGAATAATACATAGTTATGATTACATCCAGCTGATTTGTCATAATTTTTATACTAGCATTTTTTTTATATATTTATCAGTGAATGTGCCGAACTGAAAACTTATTATACTATATACATTTTTATTTGTTGGGCCAAAAAGGCCGTAAATTATTTATAATCTTATTATACCGTATTTATTATTACAATTTCACCATAAAATATACACACATACACACACCACCCACATACTAGCACTCACAGGATTTGCTCGGCGACCCTTTATATTTACATATATATGTTACGAGCAAAGTGGGATAATCGGGCATTGTGCACAGTGTCCATCAATTTCGGGCAAATTAATCAGTAAGTAATAATTGTTTACTATGACCGGTCATTCGATAACAATGTCTGGACAATTTGGATTGCCCGACATTATTTTGGTCAATGTAAAAATGTACTGTATAATGTATGTAGAATTGTTAATACTCATGATTACTCAAAGATGAAATACACACAACACCTGTTATACAGCTGTATGATATAGACCAGTAGACTGGCAGTGGTCTTCAACTAGAAGTAGTTGACCTTAGTGGGTCGAGATAGTTGAAATTGGGATTAAAACGATTTTTAAGGATTTTGGAATATTACCGACATTTACTCAAAAAATACTATAAATTCCTGAAAAACAGTGTAAAATAGATAATAGAAATAAAAATCCCTTGAATATAATGGTCAATAAGCTTAGTATTCTCGAAATTCCTTTAGAATTCTTTAACTTCCTTGAAATTCATAGTATAAAAACATTAAAATTACGATGTTCCTTCAAAATGTTAATATACGATATTATATTAATTGAAGAATCCCACAAAAAACATATAATCCTTGAATACTTGGTGTCGGAGCGATTAAAACTTGTTTATCATGGTGTAATGGACAATAATCCTTGAAAATCTCGGACTATGCAGCTTATAAATCCATAAAGCATTGAATAACTTGATGTTGATCATTAAATTCCATAAAAAGCCACAAAATGTACTTGAATGTCGTGGTAAAAAACCTAAATATTCCAAAATTAATCAAAATATCCTTAAAATTCTTTGAAAAGCATGGTCCAATAACTAAAAAAACCCAAATTTACCTCAATTTTCTATGTATTCATTGAAATCCATAGTCTAATAGATATAAAATCCCAAAAATCATTGAAAATAGTGGTCCAAAAACCTGAAAATCCAAGATTTACGCATAAAATCCTATAAACTTATGAAACAAAATAGTAAAATAAACAATAGAACCATAAATCCCTTGAAGATAATAGTGATTAGGCTTAGTAATCTCAAAATTCCTTTAAAATTCATTAAAATTTTCGAAATTCAAGGTATCAAAACATTAAAATTACTATGTTCCTTCAAAATATTGGTACGGAAGACTTTATAATTTAAAGAACCCCACAAAAAACATATAACCCTTGAATATCTTGGCGTAGGAGCGATTAATAAAGGTTTATCTTGGTGTCAGGGACAATAATCATTGATAATAGAGGACTATGTAGCTAATAAATCCATAAAGCATTGAATAAATTGGTGTTGATCAATAAATTCCTTAATAAGTCATAAAAAGTACTAGAATGTCGTGGTCAAAAAGCTTAATATATCAAAATTAATCAAAAAATCCTTAAAATTCTTTGAAAAGCATGGTCCACAAACTTAAAAATCCTAGATTTACCCATAACATCCTATAAACTACTGGAAAAAACTTGTTAAATTGATAATAGAATCAAAAATCCCATGAATATAATGGTCAATTAGCTTAGTATTATCAAAATTCCTTTAAAATTCATTAAAATTTTCGAAATTCATGATATCAAAACATTAAAATTACTATGTTCCTTCAAAATATAAGAATGATGGAAAGATTGGAACAAGGATTTTTGGGATTTTATATCTATTAGAATATGGTTTTCAATGAATACAAAGAAAATTCAGGTAAATTTGGGTTTTTTAAGTTATTGGACCATGCTTTTCAACAATTTTTAAGGATTTTTTGATTAATTTTGGTAAATTAAGCTTTTTGACCACGACATTCAAGTACTTTTTATGACTTTTTAAGGAATTTATTGATCAACATCAATTTATTCAATGCTTTATGGAGTTATTAGCTGCATAGTCCAGGATTTTCAAGGATTATTGTCTCTGACACCAAGATAAACAAGTATTAATCGCTCCGACTCCAAGTTATTCAAGGATTATATGTTTTTTGTGGGATTCTTCAATTATTATAATATCCCATTCCAATAATTTGAAGGAACATAGTAATTTTAATGTTTTGATACCATGAATTTCGAAAATTTTAATGAATTTTAAAGGAATTTTGAGAATACTAAGCTAATTGACCATTATATTCATGGGATTTTCGATTCTATTATCAATTTAACAACTATTTTCCTGGAATTTATAGGATTGTATGAGTAAATCTAGGATTTTTAGTTTTTGGACCATGCTTTTCAACAATTTTTAAGGATTTTTTGATTTATTTTAGTATATTAAGCTTTTTGACCACGACATTCAAGTACTTTTTATGGCTTTTCATGGAATTCAATAATCAACTTCAATATATTCAATGCTTTATGGAGTTATTAGCTGCATAGTCCAGGATTTTCAAGGATTATTGTCTCTGACACCAAGATAAACAAGTATTAATCGCTCCGACTCCAAGTTATTCAAGGATTATATGTTTTTTGTGGGAATCTTCAATTATTATAATATCCCATTCCAATAATTTGAAGGAACATAGTAATTTTAATGTTTTGATACCATGAATTTCGAAAATTTTAATGAATTTTAAAGGAATTTTGAGAATACTAAGCTAATTGACTATTATATTCATAGGATTTTTGATTCTATTATCTATTTTACTATGTTTTTCCAGGAATTTATAGGATTTCATAAGTAAATATAGGATTTATAGTTTTTTGACCATTATTTTCAAGGATTTTTGGGATTTTATACATATTAGATTATGGTTTTCAAGGAATACAAAGAAAATTCAAGTACATTTTGTGGCTTTTCATGGAATTTAATGATCAACTTCAATATATTCAATGCTCTATGGAGTTATTAGCTGCATAGTCCAGGATTTTCAAGGATTATTGTCTCTGACACCAAGTTATTTCATTATTAATCGCTCTTACACCAAGTAATTCAAGGAATATATATTTTTTGTGGGATTCTTCAAATTATAAAGTCACTTGTGCTCAAATTTTGAGGTAACATACTAATTTTAATGTTATGATACCATGAATTTTGAAAATTTTAATGAATTTTAAAGGAATTTTGAGAATACTAAGCTTATTGACCATTATATTCATAGGATTTTTGATTCTATTATCTATTTACTATGTTTTTCTAGGAATTTATAGGATATTTTGTGTAAATCTAGGATTTATAGTTTTTTGACCATTCTTTTCAAGGATTTTTGGGATTTTATACCTATTAGATTATGGTTTTCAAGGAATACAAAGAAAATTCAAGTACATTTTGTGGCTTTTCATGGAATTTAATGATCAACTTCAATATATTCAATGCTCTATGGAGTTATTAGCTGCATAGTCCAGGATTTTCAAGGATTATTGTCTCTGACACCAAGATAAACAAGTATTAATCGCTCCGACTCCAAGTTATTCAAGGATTATATGTTTTTTGTGGGAATCTTCAATTATTATAATATCCCATTCCAATAATTTGAAGGAACATAGTAATTTTAATGTTTTGATTCCATGAATTTCGAAAATTTTAATGAATTTTAAAGGAATTTTGAGAATACTAAGCTAATTGACCATTATATTCATGGGATTTTTGATTCTATAATCAATTTAACAACTATTTTCCTGGAATTTATAGGATTTTATGAGTAAATCTAGGATTTTTAGTTTTTGGACCATGCTTTTCAACAATTTTTAAGGATTTTTTGATTTATTTTGGTATATTAAGCTTTTTGACCACGACATTCAAGTACTTTTTATGGCTTTTCATGGAATTCAATGATCAACTTCAATATATTCAATGCTTTATGGAGTTATTAGCTGCATAGTCCAGGATTTTCAAGGATTATTGTCTCTGACACCAAGATAAACAAGTATTAATCGCTCCGACTCCAAGTTATTCAAGGATTATATTTTTTTTGTGGGAATCTTCAATTATTATAATATCCCATTCCAATAATTTGAAGGAACATAGTAATTTTAATGTTATGATACCATGAATTTTGAAAATTTTAATGAATTTTAAAGGAATTTTGAGAATACTAAGCTTATTGACCATTATATTCATAGGATTTTTGATTCTATTATCTATTTTACTATGTTTTTCCAGGAATTTATAGGATATTATGTGTAAATCTAGGATTTATAGTTTTTTGACCATTCTTTTCAAGGATTTTTGGGACTTTATACCTATTAGATTATGGTGTTCAAGGAATACAAAGAAAATTCAAGTACATTTTGTGGCTTTTCATGGAATTTAATGATCAACTTCAATATATTCAATGCTCTATGGAGTTATTAGCTGCATAGTCCAGGATTTTCAAGGATTATTGTCTCTGACACCAAGTTATTTCATTATTAATCGCCCTTACACCAAGTTATTCAAGGAATATATATTTTTTGTGGGATTCTTCAAATTATAAAGTCACTTGTGCTCAAATTTTGAGGTAACATACTAATTTTAATGTTATGATACCATGAATTTTGAAAATTTTAATGAATTTTAAAGGAATTTTGAGAATACTAAGCTTATTGACCATTATATTCATAGGATTTTTGATTCTATTATCTATTTTACTATGTTTTTCCAGGAATTTATAGGATATTATGTGTAAATCTAGGATTTATAGTTTTTTGACCATTCTTTTCAAGGGTTTTTGGGATTTTATACCTATTAGATTATGGTTTTCAAGGAATACAAAGAAAATTCAAGTACATTTTGTGGCTTTTCATGGAATTTAATGATCAACTTCAATATATTCAATGCTCTATGGAGTTATTAGCTGCATAGTCCAGGATTTTCAAGGATTATTGTCTCTGACACCAAGATAAACAAGTATTAATCGATCCGACTCCAAGTTATTCAAGGATTATATGTTTTTTGTGGGAATCTTCAATTATTATAATATCCCATTCCAATAATTTGAAGGAACATAGTAATTTTAATGTTATGATACCATGAATTTTGAAAATTTTAATGAATTTTAAAGGAATTTTGAGAATACTAAGCTTATTGACCATTATATTCATAGGATTTTTGATTCTATTATCTATTTTACTATGTTTTTCCAGGAATTTATAGGATATTATGTGTAAATCTAGGATTTATAGTTTTTTGACCATTCTTTTCAAGGATTTTTGGGACTTTATACCTATTAGATTATGGTGTTCAAGGAATACAAAGAAAATTCAAGTACATTTTGTGGCTTTTCATGGAATTTAATGATCAACTTCAATATATTCAATGCTCTATGGAGTTATTAGCTGCATAGTCCAGGATTTTCAAGGATTATTGTCTCTGACACCAAGTTATTTCATTATTAATCGCCCTTACACCAAGTTATTCAAGGAATATATATTTTTTGTGGGATTCTTCAAATTATAAAGTCACTTGTGCTCAAATTTTGAGGTAACATACTAATTTTAATGTTATGATACCATGAATTTTGAAAATTTTAATGAATTTTAAAGGAATTTTGAGAATACTAAGCTTATTGACCATTATATTCATAGGATTTTTGATTCTATTATCTATTAACTATGTTTTTCCAGGAATTTATAGGATATTTTGTGTAAATCTAGGATTTATAGTTTTTTGACCATTTTTTTCAAGGATTTTTGAGATTTTATAACTATTAGACTTTGGTTTTCAATGAATACAAAGAAAATTTAAGTACTTTTTATGGCTTTTCATGGAATTCAATGATCAAATTCAATATATTCATTGCTTTATGGAGTTATTACCTGCATAGTCCAGGATTTTCAAGGAATATTGTCTCTGACACCAAGATAAACAAGTATTAATCGCTCCGACTCCAAGTTATTCAAGGATTATATGTTTTTTGTGGGATTCTTCAATTAATATAATATCCCATTCCAATATTTTGAAGGAACATAGTAATTTTAATGTTTTTATACCATGAATTTCGAAAATTTTAATGAATTTAAAAGGAATTTTGTGAATACTAAGCTTATTGACCATTATATTCATAGGATTTTTGTTTCTATTATCTATTTTACTATGTTTTTTCCAGGAATTTATAGGATTTCATAAGTAAATATAGGATTTATAGTTTTTTGACCATTCTTTTCAAGGATTTTTGGGATTTTATATCTATTAGATTATGGTTTTCAAGGAATACAAAGAAAATTCAAGTAAATTTGAGTTTTTTAAGTTATTGGACCATGCTTTTCAAAGAATGTTAAGGATTATTTGATTAAATTTGGAATATTTAGCTTTTTTACCACGACATGCAAGTACTTTTTATGGCTTTTCATGGAATTCAATGATCAACTTCAATATATTCAATGCTTTATGGAGTTATTAGCTGCATAGTCCAGGATTTTCAAGGATTATTGTCTCTGACACCAAGATAAACAAGTATTAATCGCTCTGACTCCAAGTTATTCAAGGATTGTATGTTTTTTGTTGGATTCTTCAATTAATATAATATCCCATTCCAATAATTTGAAGGAACATAGTTATTTTAATGTTTTGATACCATGAATTTCGAAAATTTTAATAAATATTAAATGAATTTTGAGAATACTAAGGTAATTGATCATTAAATTCAAGGGATTTTTGATTCTATTATCTATTTTACTATGTTGAATCCCACAAAAAACATATAATCTTTGAATATCTTGGAGTCGGAGCGATTAATACTTGTTTATCTTGGTGTAATGGACAATAATCCTTGAAAATCGTGGACTATGCAGCTAATAACTCCATAAAGCATTTAATTTATTGAAGTTGATCATTAAATTCCATGAAAATCACTAAAATATACTAAAATTAATCAAAAAATCCTTAAAAATCCTTGAAAAGAGTGGTCAAAAAACTATAAATCCTAGATTTATACAAAATATCCTATAAATTCCTGGAAAAACATAGTAAAATAGATAATAGAATCAAAAATCCTATGAATATAATGGTCAATAAGCTTAGTATTCTCAAAATTCCTTTAAAATTCATTAAAATTTTCAAAATTCATGGTATCAAAACATTAAAATTAGTATGTTACCTCAAAATATTAGCACAAGTGACTTTATAATTTGAAGAATCCCACAAAAAATATATATTCCTTGAATAACTTGGTGTAAGAGCGATTAATAATGGAATAACTTGGTGTCAGAGACAATTATCATTGAAAATCGAGGACTATGTAGCTTATAAATCCATAAAGCATTGAATATATTGGTGTTGATCATTAAATTCCATGTAAAGCCACAAATTGTACTTGAATGTCTTGGTAAAAATGTTAAATACTCCAAAAAAAATCAAAAAATTCTTAAAAATCGTTAAAAGCATAGTTCAAAAACGTGAAAAACCCAAATTTACTTAAATTTTTTTTCTATTCCTTGAAAACCACATTTTAATAGATATAAAATCCCAAAAATCCTTGAAAATAGTGGTCCAAAAACTTAAAAATCCAGGTTTTACTCATAACATCCTATAAACTTATTGAAAAACATTGTAAAATAAACAATAGAACTATAAATCCCTTGAATATAATAGTTATTAAACTTAGTATTCTCAAAATTCCTTTAAAATTTCATGGTAAAAAAACATTAAAATTACTATGTTCCTTCAAAATATTGGTACGGAAGACTTTATAATTTGAAGACCCCCACAAAAATCCTATACTCCTTGAATATCTTGGCTTAGGAGCGATTAATAATGGTTTATCTTCGTGTCAGGGACAATAATCATTGAAAATCGAGGACTATGTAGCATCCACAATGGAGTTTCAACATAGTTAGTTTAAGTTTATAGTAGCCATTCATTGTACTTTTCACTGATAAAATCGGGAAGCCAAAAGGATGTTGAAACATTGGATTTGACTGCCGATTAAAAAATTAAAGACCGAAATTTAATATCTACTCTCTAGGTATGTTATCTGCACTCATAAATCCATCAATTAATAATTATAATTTGTTAGACTTAATTTATTTTATATAAATTATAATATTTAATTACTTCTGCTGTAGTGAATAAGAAAACAAAAATATTTATTGCATAAGACAATCAATTTTCGATAATAAATTAAAATACTTAAGTAAAAACATTATAACTATTAAAATATATTTTAATATTATGTAGAATTAATTAAAAATGGTTTTTCTCATGGCCGTATAAGAGTCAACTCCATTATGCTGCAAAAAATTACTTATTTTCTTCATTTCTTATCTTTAATGCCATTTTATATTTTCCATAAAAGTACATCTTGGGAAAATTATGTTTTTCTAATTTTTTCAAATCTAAACCTGATGTTATATATGAACCCAGAAAAATTAAAGATTAATTAATATTAATATATAATTATTTATGTTAAAAGGCATACACAGGTGTAAAATTTACTACTTTGATAACCATTGCATTCCAATAAAAAGAGTTAGTACTATAATTTAGTGCATTTTGAAGAACAAATGTTTCAAAAATAAAATTAAACAAAATACAAATTACCTACAATTTGTAGATGCCCTTTGTAAGGGCCCGTTATATTACAAAATAAAACTAATAAAAACAAGTAGTACGCCTTCACTATCTGAGCATAATTCTTTATAAAATTCAGGCAATTACACAGATATTATACTATAAATCGTTAAAAACATAAACATAAAAAATGGATAGGTAATATCAGTATTACTATGCTTTCAATCGTATAAATATATATAATAGCATACGATATTAAACAATCATTTAAGTAACTTTATCACAAATAATTGTACAGTGACAGTTTTATTGATGTGGTTCTCTCCAGGCCTACCATATTATACAGAAGGTTAGATATGCCTTTAATGAAATGGTTTTTTTTTTTAATTGTGTATAATAAGTTTTATAAGGATGATTTAAATTTTTAATACATTACCGAAGGAATTGGACAACTAGTTCTAGGAATGTTAAAAGCCTTTATTACTGAATACCACGCATTTCCTGCGAACATTTTCAAACTACTACAAGCTTTTTTTGATACATAAACAATCGAAATTGGTTTCCAACCACCAGTTAAACTCCAAGATGCAGCGTTTATATCAAACTTTAAGAAAAATAGTATATTAATTATTAAGTTTATACTAAAGATTAAAATTAATAATCAAGTTGGAATTATTATTTTTTTACACCTCAGTTATTAAATCAAATAATATTAATGACTACAACTATTTAATCATCGTGATAATTTAGTCAACTGTAATACTTAATATGTATTTTGCGGTAAAAGTAAATATCGTTTTACATTGTATTGTGTTGATGTTTTGCTGTAGTCGATTATTTTATGATTAATTACCATCAACGGTCAATTATATTAGATAAATAAAATATTTTAATAATTAGATAAATAATTGTTAAAATTATTTATACATATAATTACTTACTGTAAAACTATCGTCAAAAGGTATCGGTACTGAGAAATTTCCATATTTTTTTTTTTATTATTATAAAGTGTTCCTGACATAGTCATCCAACTTATTGATAATTATTAATTAACAAATTAGCTGTTTTATAATTGATAAAGCATAATTATTTACAAATTATTTACATCATGAGTATATAATATTTATATAATAAAAAAAAAATTGGATTGAGACATAACTATAAGAATAAAATAAATTATATAAGTAAAATTACTAGTGTTGAGATAGGGCATCATGAGGACGTCCACGCTTAAGTCGTCGAAGAGGGTAGGCTTATCACTGAGTTTAAAATATTTCGCGCTTTTTGAATTTTTAAGTTGACTAAAGAAGTTGATCATGAGATTTTGTATGTAGTCTTTAATTGTTGGGAGTCTGAAGTCAGTGTGGAGTGCTTCATTTCTGACAAACCAAGGTGCGTTGGATATTGTGCGTAATATTTTAGATTGGAATACTTGAATTTTATTTATGTGGTTTTTGGCACAGCTTCCCCAGGTAAGGGCAGCATATAGTACTAATGGTCTTAGAATTTGTTTGTAAAGAAGCAGAGAAAAGTTCCAACTTAAGGCGGTTTGACGGTTTATTAAGGGATAAAGAATTTTAAGTCGTTGGTAACCTTGTTGTAATTTCGAAGAAATGTGCGGGTTCCAAGTTAATTTTTTATCTATGGTAACGCCTAGATATTTTATTGTTGTAGACCAGGATATGTTGTCACCATTAAGTTCTAGAGTGGTTAGGGTTTTGGGGAAACAAAGTGCGAATAATACTGCTGTACTTTTTAAGGGGTTCAAGATAATTTTCCATTTTTTCGTCCATCACTTTATTTTGTTTAAGTAGATCTGTATATTTTCAGTAACAATGTTGACGTCACTGGAGCTTGAATAGAGAACACTATCGTCAGCGTAGAAATTTCCTTTTACTTCAGTTATATTTCTTTTATTAAAATAAACATTAAATTGAATTAAATTTGACGATTGACATGAATATACTTTCTCAAATACCGTACGGTATTCTCCCTGTAATAATAAGAATAAATTACAAAACATTTTTATTAGAAAATCATAAATAAACATTAATAATCATTATTGTAGTATTAAAAAATATAAGTTACCTAAATGTTAAAATTGTAATATGATTGTAATAGGATATTATTTTACCAAAGGCAAGTTATGCATATAAATGATTTTTGATTTAACCAAACTAGAAAATCCAATAAGAATGAATATTTTTACTATTATCATTTTTATTAATATTTTATTTTAACAATTTAGGCGAGTAATATATAAGATTACTACAATATGAATGATCGATAGCTTTGAATTATAAAATACATAGCAGCTTACATGCTAGAGCAGTAGAGCTGTAGTAGCCTCTAAAAGTTTCCGGATATATTAATATAATATAATAATTCAATTTTATCTAAAAAATGTGACAACATTTTTCCGGAAATTATATTTTATACTTCAAATAATACAATCCATACAACGATCATTCCGAATAAAATATCATATATTTTTCAACATTATTTTTAGGTATAGAAATAATTTCTATTATATTTTTTTTATTTAGGATAAATGGTTTTATATACATTTTTTAACTACTGTATGAAGTATATACATAAATTAATATTTAATTATAGATAAATGTTCATACTTTCAATTGTCCTTCTGTAAAATTCAAATTAAGTTTTTATGGAGATTTATTGTCACTAAATACACAATACTATAATATCATAATTACACAAACATCATCTATAATTCTATTTTCAGTATCTTATTAACTATATAATTCAGTTTGATGCTTTAAGTTTTGTATTTAACCAACTTGATATCATTTTGTGCTGTATTTAAATAATTTGAAATTTTTAAATGATTTGAATGGACTATAGACACTTAAGTACTTATAAAAATATAAAAACTATCATGACAATTTAACTTAACATAGGCATGGGCGTATTTGCATGTTTCCCGCGTGTAGGTCTGTGGAAAATTGCCGCCTTAAATAAATAAAATATTAAATAATAATATAATAGTAATATACTATATTATACTGCACTAACTGAATTATCATATTTTAATTAGCTATATAAATTAGGTAATTATGCATAGCAAATTTCATTTAAATACTAAAATATAATTTCTTAACAGTTAATCCATTTTATTAGTAATAAAAGACAAAATACATTCTTCAAGCTTTTAAATAATAATTAATGAATTTAAATAAAACAAAATAAAATATATTGGTTTAAGTCCATATTTGGTTGCAGAAAATGTGTCCATTAAATCTTCGCAATTAAATATTATTTTAACATGTCATTCTCTATCGAAAGTAATGCAAAATTGTTTAATTTTTCATCAGTTTGAGTGGACCTTAGATCATTTTTTACGCGCTTTACACATATAAACAATCACTGTAATACAATTAAACATTGGTATTATACTCGAAAATATTAAGATTTTTTCTCAAATACTTGCATAGTGCGATTGGAGTTAAATTATCTATGTTAATATCACTATTTAATAAATATGACTGAAAATGTACAAATGCTGACGAAAGGGTGTTTGCTAGATCATTTAAGTACACTTTTTGCAATATCAAAGCCAACTCAACTATTTGAAAGAAATTAAATATGTGATTTGGGTATTAAATTTATAAAATTTAGAAATTATGTATAAGTATAACCTTAAAAAATTTGCTACAGTAGGAACGTGCCTATAGTACAGTGCAACATAAATAAATACGCCACTAAGCATAGGTTTATTTATCGAGTTCACTGCACTCCAGTTCACTGGCATTTATTACGGCTTAACAATATAATATTACAATGTTTTAATTACATGGTGTATTGAAAATATTCTATATTTCTCTATGATATTGTATCTTGTTTAAACATTGTTGAATGTAGTTTGACAATATATTATATGTCCAACATACAAAACAATATGTCGAATATACAATCCTCGTGGGTATTTAAATTCAAAAGAAATTATATTTGTTCAAACTATTAAATTATATTATTTTAAAAAGGTAACATTTTGGTATCTCACTTTTTTTTCACACAATCATGATATTGTATTAAAATTGTTTTTCATTAGTTTATCTATAAACGAAACGTTTTCACTATAAAAAGTATCGATCACAATTTAATAAAATTTTGATTTTACAACGATAATGGTCCTTCCTATACATGAGCCTACGGATGTATCAATCTTATTTGGCCTGTCAAATAAATAATAATGTACCAACTTTTGAGTCATAGCATAACCCTTTTGGGAAAATTGGACGATAGATAGGATAACAATATTTATTTTAAAATCTATTCATAGTTAGGAAACATTATTTAATCAGATGCATTAACATATTATTAACTTTAAACTGTATAGAATTATATTTTGAAGTTTCGAAATTAAAAAAATAAATATATACATATTATACATAAATGATTTGAGAAATTGTATTATAAATGAACTGAATAATTTAAAGGTCATATTATTATGTATAAATAAATGAATTATCATAGCAAGTAAATGCTATTTGTAAGTTAGAAATTAGTTTAGGTAAGGAACACGGAAAAATAAATATTACTCGCATGATAGTGTCCCGTCAACTAAGCCCCTATTACATTACCTTCGAACCAATTTCCATTATTGTTTTCATTTTTTACTTTAAGTGTATGGGGAGTGACGCTATTAACGAGATTCTGATTTAACAGCTCTAGACGAAAATATAGGAACAGCGATTTCCAGTCGAAGTAATTTTTCTTCTACAACATTTTTTCCTATAGTATTTTGTTTAATTTATTTAGTTTCTGGTTTCAATTATTATAGAATTGAACGTAAATAAGCGAAATACTGATGGACATAACTACTAGTACTATAGTTATTGCTGATAAGTTATCAGTTTTAACTAATTGCATTGACTTATTTGATTGTCATTGTGTAGATGTGTAGTGTAACGTAACAATATCAAATAAAGATCGTTATCGCAATATATTTTGTTTTATCTATTGAATATAATATGTGTGCAACAATATAAAGAATTATTATAACTTTGATACGCTTATATATAACTATCTATTTATTTCATTACTTTTTTTTGTAACAGACAGAGGCTCAAAAATATGTATTAATAATGATTGAAACGGTCGTGTAAGAGTGACGGCACTGCTCGTCGCGTCTTACAAGGACCCTAACGATATCGGCCCGGGAATAGACTGGATGACTACTTTAATGGAGGACGAGCTTAAAATATATTGATATTTTAAAAATAGAGGTAGTAGAACGAGACAGAATTATTAGTAACGTTAGTAATGTAATTTTGAATGTGAAAACAACTATAGGTATTTAGATAATATTATAGTCCTACCTGGGTTAGGTCCTAATATTACTGTCCTACCTTCCTATTTTTTGATTCTTTCTTTCACACCGAATTTCAGCGTATGGTAATTTATTATTGTTATTTTATTTTTATACTTACATGGTTCTAATCAAATATATATTTTTTATTTTTATGTTTGCTTGATCACAATCTAAAACTTATATTATTATATTATTTATAATGTCTACTCTCTAAGCGTTATATGAGCTACATTGTATCGCATAATCATAAATTAGGTATTTAAACTGAAAACGGAATGCAATTTAAATAAAAATCCCTTTTTAAATTTTGAAAAACTAAATTAAAAATAGGTGATGAGAGGGTGGACTTTAAAAATGATCACCGGTCTCAAACATGTTCAAATACCCGCGGAATGGTGATTTTAATTATAAGTTATGATTACTGTTTTAACAAACACTTCCTACAAGGCTGCAATACATACAAAAATGCATGAAATAGTATCTGTATAGTAACTATAAACCTATATTTATAGTAAAAACTAAATTAAATTATCATGTACCTATGTACAATACATAAGTTTACTATATTATTAAAAAAGTGATATTAAAATTATACCGATACAGTATATGAGGTAAAAATAAGTTAGATAATATAGTAAGTACCATAAATGTTTGTAAAATTTAATGAGGGAATTTAGAATATTGACACAAATAGTGGGTAGTATATCAAAACCGAAGAATCTGCCTGCATTATATCAATAGTATTATAAGGCATACCTAATATTTCACAAACTAATATATTTTAGTATAACAACGTTGGTAAATAAATGTATGGCAATAAATAGTGTAAAATTACAATAAATTACATACTAATAACCTACTATACAAAATTAAATATCCAATAAATAATACTTTATTATATATTTATATATATATATAAAAAACATTGTAACTCTTATGTTTAAGGTAGGTTTAAAATGGTAGGCTTATTTAAAAGTTGAAATTAAATGTCTTCGTTTATTCGTTTAAAATGAAAATTGATATTAATAAGGTTATTTAGTAAATAAGATAATAACAATTTGTATTGTAAACACTTATTAATTAAAATACTAAACAACATTATGAAAATACATTATAAAATATTAATTTGTAAAATGTAATCAAATTGGTTTTTCCCATGGACGTATAAGAGTCAACTCAATTATAGCACAACAAAAAACTTCATTTTCTACATTTTTTATCTTAAAAGTCACTTTATATTTTCCATAAAAATACACCTTTGGAAAGTTATGACCTTCAAATTCCTTAAAATCCATCCCTGATGTTACGTATGTACCCTAAAAAATTAAATATTAATTGATACAAATACATAATTATTGATATTAAAATGTATACATATGTGCTAACTACAATTTTGATAACTATTATGATCCAATAACAATAGTTAGTTCTATTTTTGGTGTACAATTACAAGAAAAAATTGTTTCAAAAATATAATGAAATAACATACAAATTAAAAATTGCAGATGCCCTTCTATTACAAAATATAACTAATAAAAACAGCAGTACGCTTTCACTATCTGAGTATAATTATATATATAGTTCAGGAAATTACATAATTTTATAAAACAAATCGTTAAAAGCATATACATAATCAAAAGGATAGGTAAGATCAATTTAAAATAGCATACGACATAAAACAATCGTTTACTTTAATTTTATTACGTAAAATATTTTATCGTGACTTTCTTAATGGCGTGGTTTACTTGCTAAGTTAATTTAATCGATAATAAACGTACAATTAATTAATTTCCGTAATACATTACCGAAGGAATTGGACAGCTAGTTCTAGGAATGTTAAAGGCCTTAATTACTGAATACCAAGCGTTTCCTGTAACCTTTTTCAAATTACTACATGCATTTTTTGATACATAAACCATTGAATTTGGTTTCCAACCACCAGTTATACTCCAAGATGCAGCGTTTACATCAAGCTATTAAAAAAGTAGTATATTTTTTAAGGTTATATGAAACAAGAACAATTACAAACCAAGTACAAACAAAATTTTTTTCCTTCCCAATTATTAATTTAAATAGTATAAGAATAATATAAGTGACTAAATCTTCAATTATCAGAGTATATAGTAACTTTGATTAATTTCACGATAATTATTTTTGTATTGTTTAATGTATTTTGATAGAAAAAAGAGTATTGTTCTTTAAAATATAGTGTCAACGAAAATTTTTTCTATCCGATAGTTATATTTTTGATTAGAGACATTCATCAATTAAGTTTAAATACATTAAATACACCTATATTAATGACCAAATTGAATATGTATTTACTATTATTTTTAGATTTATTATTAAATATTTACTGACTATAAGACTATCGTTAAAAGGTGTCAATAATGTAATATTTCCTATTACATCTGTTACATTTGATGTTCTTTTACTGAGATATGCATTCCATTGAATTAAATTTGTCGATGGACAAGAATATAATCTCTCAAACACTGTACGATATTCTCCCTGTAACAAAAGGTAATTGAATAAATGTATTATTAGAAACTTAACTTCATAAATAAACATCAATAATCATTATTGTTGTATTAAAATATATAAATAATATGTTAATAATTACAATAGAATATAATCTTACCAAAGGCAAGTTATGCATAAAAACGTTTTTTGATTTAACTAAATAATAAAATCCAATAAAAACGAATATTTTTAATATTATCATTTTTATTAATACTTTATTTCAGCAATAGTCGATTAGTATAATATACGTTTTGATCAGTATCAATAATAAAACGTTAACATAACGTTATAGCAGTTGGAACGTTTGAATAGTAGCCTCTAAAATTTTCCGGTCATATTGATGCAATTTAGTAATTAAATCTAATCTAAAAAATAAAAGTAATAAAGCTTTTCCGGAAATTGTATTTTCGTATTTCTAATAATCCATACTACGATTGTTTCGAATAATAAAATATCGTATTTTTTTAAATATTATTTGTATTATTTTTGTTTTTATTTGGGATAAATAGTTTTAGATATATTTTACAACTACTATAAAATTTTAATTACACATAAATGTCCTTCTGCGTAAAATTCAAAATAGATTGATATTCAGATTTATTGTCACTGAGTACATAATACCATGATAATAACATAAATGTACAAACACCACAACATAGTATAGTATTTAACTACACTCTGTCCCAGCGAGAGAACCTAAATAAGTTTTTCTGTTCATTCCTAAGTGACACCCAGCCATATGTGAACCAATTTTGTAGCAGCTAGGTTAACGCGAGGAGTTGTGCAGAATCGGCGAGTTCTCTCATTGGATATAGAGTATGGTTAAATACTAATAATTTTTCTTATTTTGGCTACTTATTTCGAATATAATGTTTTTAAATTAAGACCATTATAAGACGTAATGAGTTAAGACGGCTGCTCGAACATGGCAGTTTAAATATTTATTAATACGTATTTTTAGGCTTCGGCGTGTAAAAAAAAAAAATATGAATTGCATAGTTATTAGATAGTTAAATATACAAATGCATCAGTTACAATAATTGTATGAGTTATAATAATTCATAATACTTTAAAAATGTGTATGTAAAATTAAACACATGTATATTTACTAAATAAAACAAATATTGGAATTCCTCTTTAAGTCAAATATGAAAACAATAATGAAAATTGGTTCTAAATTTGTCCGAGAGGGATTAATAGGACACTATACCATGCGAGTACCATTTGTTTCACCTTAAATAATTAACTTAATATTATTTACTTTTTATAATAATTCATTTATTCATACATATTAATAATACTTCTTAAATTATATACATATACAGGGTTCGGAAAAAAACCTCCCGTATTTACAGATAGCGCTGCATGAGTTGTAGTGGTGGTACAGCAGTGGAGAATTTATCGATGGACAGTGGTATACGTGCCATTTTTAGTATACAGGGTGATTCTTTTATCATGAACCACTCATTATTTAAAAAAGTATTCATGTTTTTGAAAACATTTTTTTACATAGTTTCAAGTTGTTAAAAAAAATACGTTTTTATTAAAAAATTATATTTTTAAATATTTTTTATCCTCATAGTTTTTTTAAGTTTTTTACTTTTTTGAATGACAACATAGAGTTAGTAAAGTTTAGACAAGCGGAGTAGTGGACAAACATTTTGCGGGGGAACCCCGTACCACTCCACTCCGCATGTCTAAACTTTAAATACGTAAAACTCATAAGCTACTCGCCCTAAATTCGATTTGTATGTATCAAAATACTCAGAAAATTATTCTGGTTTAGAATGTAAAATTAAAACTCTCTGTCTGTTGTCATTCAAAAAATAAAAAACTTAAATAAAATATAAGGTTAAAACGTACGTGAACTTGGAACTACAAAGTACTAACAACTTTTCGAAATCGTCCCAACAACTTCTACTCGGACTTGTTGGACATTTGTTGGAAAATTTATTTCTGATAATGGGTATGTAAGTATTTAAAATGCCTATAAAAAAATTTGCCCAGATGTACCTATTTTTAATAAAAAAAAATACTGAAACTCGCTTTGTTGTATAGTATAGGGGTTGAGTAAATAAAAAAATAATTGTTTTTTTTTTTTGGAAACTCTTTATTTGTAGTAGACTTTTACAATTATTTTTTTGGTATTTTTTTAATAGTATTGCATGGGGTTTTACTTTTATAGATTCTTTGCATCTTTTTAAATTTGTCCAGATGTACCTAATTTCGATAATATTTATTGACAACTGAAAACTTGTTAAGTTTTCAATTTGCGCTCTCACGTGTGGACGCCGGAACTACTACCATGTACCGTCTATTAGTATATGGTATATGACTTTTGTTAACTATACATGCCGGTCATTGAAGTAAAGATTTACAGGTGAGCAGACTGTATCATTCCATTCCGTTATCTAAATATTGATATAGTGCATAATATCGTCTCTCACATCATAATCACCGAGACTTAAACGCCTCTTGTCATTATTTACGAATACTCAATACTATTATAAAGTGAATGACTTCTCTGTATAACAAATTTATTGGGTTGCATACGACGCATCCTTGTTTTGCAATGTGCCATCCATAAACAACTCACCATCGATGATTACTGGATTACAGAAAAGTCTAAAGCAACTTCATGTATATCTAATGTTATTATTATGATGTACCAAAATCTCAATGTTTGTCAATACCTCAGAGAATAGCAGATAATAGATCTTCTTTATCTTCAATTTTTGAACATTTTTCTATATCAATTAATGATCAAAATAAGGTTATTCATCTTGGTAAAAGAGGAGAGTTAATCGCCCGTCCAATTAAGATTATCTATGGCAATAGAGATGCTGCTTCTAGTATAATCAAGGATTTTCATTCGAAAATAAAATCCTGTATAAAAACTAGGGCTAGGGTTCATGTAGTCAGAGACAAACCAATTACGGAGAGGGAACTTCTACGTGCTACACATAAAGCATTGGAACTAAGGACACAAGAAGTACATAGTAACTTAACTATTAGTTATTTTAAAGGCATCCCAAGAGTGGTGCACTTCAATTCAAAAAACTATGTTCACCATATCAACCAACAACAGGAATATAACCGAGTCGAATACACTAGGATACATAACTTAAAATCTAGGTTTGCATGTTTGTTATAATTTAAAATAAATTGTCAAAATTGCATGGTTGCCAAATCAACTTTTAATAATTTTTTATTTAATTTTAATAGTTTTAAAACAAATTTCTTAAATTATAATGAAAATAGTCTAAATAACATTATTTTGAACTGGAATCTTAAAATGTATTACATTAAAAATGTACGTGATCTTCGAACAAAGATCTTCAATTTTAAATAAAATCTTAGGACTTCAATATGATATTTATGTTATTACAGAAACTTGGATTTCTAATGATATATTAAGTTCTTAGAATCCCTAGTGATTACCTAGTTTTTAGATACGATAGAAACAGAAGTACAAGTACCAATTCACGAGAAGGCGGCATACTAGTTGCAGTAAAAAAGTCACTGAAACCTTTAAACGTTTATCCACTTAATAATAAAGTTGAACAAACTTTTGTAAAACTTATATTACCAGATAATTTTAGCGTACTGATAGCTGGGGTTTATATACCTCCATCTGTTAGTGTGGATGTATATGATAATCATGTTACCACAATTGACAGTGTATTGCAGGCTCATAAATATGATTTAGGGATTATGTGTGGTGATTTCAATTTGCCAGGTGTGACGTGGGGTTATTGATAAAAATGGAATAATTAGTGGAACATCAAATGAAATCACCAATACACTTTCTTAAATTTCACTCAAAATAATGAAATTAAAAACCAAAATGACGCTTTGCTTGATCTTGTGTTTGCCAGTTGTAGTTTAAATGTACAAACAGCCTCCGATTATCTCGTGCCGTGTGACAAATATCACCCAATTCTATCAATTACGTATCCTCTTCAAAATAGTTGTCCACTTGTCCATAGCTCAGTAATGATCATACGTCTATAAATTTTAAGAGAGCAAATTATGACGAAATCAAATCCCCCTTAAATCAAATTGACTGGAACACAGGTTGTAGGACACTTTGTACGGTCACCCGGAAAAAATGAAAACCACGGACAGTTTGTACTATTTCAGAAAGTAATAAAATGTACATGGCGGACAGTTTGTACTATTTCAGAAAGTAATAAAATGTATATGGCGGACAGTTTGTACTATTACAGGTAAAAAAAAATGTTGAGATATAAAATGTTAGACATAATTTGTTATTACAAATAACAGGTAGTTAACAATGTTAACATACATAAATAATAATAATAATAATCAGGCCAATCAGGGCTAGGATTTGTATGCAATATCAAATTGTAAAATATGCATTTTATTTACCAAAATATACAAATTGTTATAAGATAAACACAAAAATATAGTTACAAAAAAAAATTTTATTTATTGAAATACATCAGTGATTGGCTGTTTGTCTTAATATTATTAAGATTATTATTATAATTATAATTTAGAAATAAAATTTATAATTCACATTCAATAGTGGAAATATTTTTAATTTTATGTTTGAAAAATTTGAAAATTTATGTTTGACAAAAAAACCAAGTTTTATACTTTAATCAGCGGGGCTAGAATTAAATACGTAATATTAGTATTAAATTATAAATATTAATTACGAAATATACTAAACATGCGTTTTTTGCAATAATATTCATTTTATTCAATAAATGCAATAATAAGCATTTTATCCAAAATATGCAAAATAAAAACACCACCATTTACATACCGTACAAAACGCCTGCGATCGTATTATACCAATTTATTATCACCGTACAAAGTGTCCGCGATCGATTTCTATCAAATTTTTATCATCGTACAAAGTGTCAGCGATATGCAACTTAAACAACAGATAGTACAAACTGTCCGTTTACCGACTCTCTTTGGTCATCACCTTATCCTTATTTATTAATTATATTATATTGTTGATTTTATGTTTAGCCTAGACATCTAATTGATAATGCATAAAATTAAACTTGTTGTATTATTATTGTATTATTATAATTAGGTACAATATGCTTAAAAATGGATATACTAACTTTCTGTTATATTGTTACACAATTATTTTCTTAACTTAGTTTTAAAATACTAACATCTCTTATTATTACCTATATATCAATTAATATTTTATTCAATGCTAAATAAAATAATATAATATAAACGCATATAATTTACGATTTAGTTATTTAGCCTTCGTTTATGTTGTTGACACGTCTAATGCTTATAACTCTATCCATTGTATATGATCCAAGCATATGATTAATTATAATTTATGATATAAGGGATACCATAGTCCACGACAGACCATAGTCCGTACTCCGTATTCGTCTTGTAGGCAGTAGCAGCCAGAAAGTACAAAGAAATTAGTACCTTGGGTCGTACAATAACGATTTATTACTTGAAATACTGGTCTTTGCAAGTAATAACTGAGTTCACACAGCCGTAATAAATAGCCTGTAGGACGAACATCTGAAAACCTCAAACCACCCAACTTTGACCAGCTACAACTAGCTTACAGAAAAATGTAAAATAATCATTTTAACGTTAAAGTTCATAAAAAAAATAATCCTAATATTTTATGTCATTTTCATAGGTTACCATTTAAAAATCAAACGTTTATAGTGATTTCACTATTAAATATAAGAGTGAAAACAATTTAAATGTTAAATATTTATAAAAAAAAATATGAAACTAAAAATTTTGAAAAAAATCAAAACTTTTGAAATAACGAGTGTTGTTTGATAAAAAAAATCACCCTGTATTGGTATAGATATAAATAAAATTCAAGCCTGAGTATCATTAATGAATGAATGCTCTCACGACTTTATATTACATAAAAAAATATGTATTTAATTTAATACATATTCTAAAACATCAATTTATTCGACATTGTGCCTAGGTTGATGCTTAAGTGAATAATGAATATTTTTAAATTAAACTTCCATACATTTATTTCAATTTAGAAATTATCAGATTATAAATTAAAATACATAAGTAGAAACACTAAAAACATTATAATTATTAAAATAATGTAATATATTATTATTTTGTAGAATTAATTCAAATTGGTTTTTCCCATGGCCGTATAAGACTCAACTCCAATATGCAACAAAAAACTGCTTCATCTTTTACATTTTTTAGCTTAAATGTTACTTTATATTTTCCATAAAAATACACCTTGGGAAAGTTATGATCTTCTAAGTTCTTCAAATCGATCCCTGATGTAATGTATGTACCCTGAAAAATAAAAATACACAATTATTGATGTTAAAGTATCTAATCACAAGGATTTATGTATTATTGGAGTGCATTGGTAATTACACAAATATTAGATATAAATAGTTAAAAGCATAATCAATGCATAGTTAAGATCAACATTACTATTTAAAACCATATAGATGTGTACAATACTATACGGTAATAAACAAACATTTAATTCAAATTTATCACGTTTATTATACAATAACCTTCTGAATGACGTGGTTTTATTGGGCCTACGAAATACTGAAGTGCAAATTAAAAGCCATTGATATAAAATAGTTACAAAAAGTAATAAATACCATTGTCATAAGTTTTAAGAAGAAAGATTAATAATTTTGTGTTAGGTGGTTCTAAATATTATTTTAGTGATTTAATGTTTTTCAGGTTTATTTTATCGATGGTAAGCATAAAATGAATTAAATATTGTAATACTTTACCGGTGGAAGTGGACATGTAGTTTTAGCAAAGTTAAAAGCCTTCAATACTGAATACCACGCGTTTCCTGCAAACTTTTTAAAACTATTACATGCATTTTTTGATATATAAACCATTGAATTTGGTTTCCAACCACCAGTTAAACTCCAAGATGCAGCATTTATATCAATCTAATAAAAAAATAGTATATTATCTGTAAAGGTGATAGTAAATAATAACACTTTCAAATTGAGTGCGATATAAGTGATTTTTTATTTCAATAATAAAAATAAATAATATGATTGACTACAAATATTCAATTATCGTGATACTTTATTCAACTGTATTATAACAATTTTTGTATTTCGAAAGAAAAAATAGGTATTGTAATAAAATGTATAGCTTCGATAAAAATGTTTACTATTCAATAAATCCGTGATTAATTAGTGAAATCGATCAACGAAATTCAGAAAAATAAAATATCACCATTTTATACTTTTTAAGAACCTAGTCGAATAAGTATTAGAGGTATTTAGAATCATAATTATGTATTAACTTACTATAAAACTATCGTCTAAAGGCATCGATAATGAGAAATTTCCTTTTATTTCAGTTATATTTGATGTTCTTTTATTAAAATAAACATTAAATTGAACTAAATTTGTTGATTGACATGCATATACTTTCTCAAATACCGTACGGTATTCTCCCTGTAATAATATGAATAGATAACAAAACATTTTTATTAGAATCTTCATAAATAAACATTGATAATCGTTGTTATTGCATTAAAAAATATAAGTAATATGTTAAAAATAAAAGAAACACGATAATATTTTACCAAAGGCAAGTTATGCATATAAACGTTTTTTGATTGAACTAAATATGAATATCCAATAAGAAAGAATATTTTTACTATTATCATTTTGTTTAAACTTGATTGCAACAATAAAATCGATAATTTTATATGTCTACAACATTGAAAATGATGGGAAGTTTTGAATTTTATAATACATTCATAAATTTAGAGTAGTCGACATGCTTGAGCAGTGGCCTCTAAAAGTTTCCGGAAATATATAATGCAATTTAATAATTAAATTTTATCTGTAAAAAGTGACAAAACATATCAGAAAATTATATTTTGCATATCGAATGATAGGTACAATTAATAGTATTAGGTACTATTTTAAATAATAAATTATTTCTCTAATTTTTTTTTTATTCAGAGTAAATTGTTTTTCATATATTTTAGTTTTCATACTTTCGATATAAAATGTAAATTAAGTTTATAATTTATATTGATAATATTTTTTATATGCAAATAATATTTCAATTATATCAATTATTGTCATATTATTTGCATATAAAAAAGTTTGAAGTGGGTGCTTGAAAATGGGGAAAGAGCTCTGGAATTCAGATTTAACATAAAAAAAATAGAAAGTTTAATTAAAAGTAGTTTATGATTTTTGACAAATTTCACAAAAATGGGAGAGAGATGGTGATAAAAATCAATAGAATTTAAAAATATAACTCAAGTTATAAAAATTTGACAAATGACAATTACGGATTAGAGGTAAACAAACTAGTTTTTTGAAATAATTTTAGGTAATCCATTGGTGTAGCGTATGGAAATTTTGGTTTCACATATTGATTGGCTATAAATTATAATAAATTGGTTAATACTATAAAACATTATATGATTATGACTATTACATAATATAATATTATTATTATTATTTTGTAAAATGTAATTAAATTGTTTTTTCCTACGGTCATATAATATTCATCTCCATAACACCACAGTTAAGTACTTTATTTTCTGCATTTTTATCTTAAACGTCACTTTATACTTTCCGTAAAATACACCTTGGGATAATTCTTTCAAGTCAACACGGTGTTAGTGCGTCACAGATCAGCAGATGATACACGATCAAAAAATATTAAAAAAAACATAGAAAACCAAAGTATTTGGAATATTTTGTAATGTATTAATGTAATATTTTAACAATAAAATGTTGTTTATGTAATTTATTTACTTATACTACAATTAGTAGTTTTATAGACATAATTTACATATACCTATTAATTTTGTAATTTTATAAATTATAATGCAATTGTTAATTTGTGAAATAGTTAGAAAGATGTAACTTTGTGCGAGCGTAGCGAGCGGCTTTGTAAAGCATATTTTGTCAAAAGCGCCCATATGCAATTTCAGCCTCGGGACCCAATACTCAATAGGTTCTTAATCCGACCTTGAAAATATGGCGTATACTCAAATCATTATTTACCAATACATCCCTGTCAACACCTGTTATACTAACTAAAATGTTTTTCAATCCATACAAAAAAAATCTACCGGAAAGCCATTTCAATTTCTTATGAGCAAGTTTTGAAATTGCAAATTATTTTGTAGTTAAGACTTTGTAATAATTGTTTGATTTATATGTAATTTTTGATGATTTAATACAAGATTCTTCTTAAGTATTTCTTACTGTAACAATAAAATCTAAAAATTATGAACACAAATTATATTTTATAGAAATATTAAGTTCAAATTTGAACGAAATTATTTATGTAAAGGATACATAACGTCGTTAATAGGTAATTCTATATATTTTTGAATATATTTCAACTCCAAATAAATGTTTACACTTTTGCTTTCCATAAGTCAAATTAGGTTTATATTTTTAATATTATTTGTTTATATTAAAGTTTCGAAAGTTTGAAAAAAACTTAATATTGATAGGGGGTGCTTACCTCCGTGCCGTTACAAACATAAAAGACTAATATATTATTTTAAAATAAATATTTTTAATAATACTTATCTACATCTACATACAACACTGTTACTAAAACACACAGATTTCAAATAATAATAATAATAATAATAATAGTAATAAAAAAAATGTACAATGCAGTTACATTTAATAAAATAACAATGAAAATAAAATATTAATAAATTACTTAAATGTATAATAGGAATATAAATCATAGTAACAATAATTCGTATTAGGTTGTCGTATATGTTCAACATACAAAACATGTCCAAGACACAATCATCATAGTTATTTTACATTAAAACGGATTTGTATTTGCTTTGGACTAGACTTGTAATTTATTTTTTACAATTATATCAATTTGTACGTATTTACAAGTATTCTTTTTGTACAAATATTAACATGTTACTGAAAAAAAAATATTTGATACTGGTAATTATACTGCATTATACATATTTATTTATATCAACAATGTAGGTACAGCTAGAACAGTAAAAAATTCGTTATATTTTAAACTTTCAGGCTAAAAAACTTTAGACTAAGTGGAAATACCCGCACGCACATATGAAATATATGTCAGATATATTATTTACATTACATGTCATATTAATATGTAGTTATATCTACCATGTCTGGGTTAAAATTGAGATGATGATTTTTTTATTGTACTTCGCCTTACATGCTCTCCCCAATTTTGAATTAAAAAATTCATTAAATTTCTAATTTTTTGAATTTATTAATACTTAAATTTAAATAATAAATTATTTTAAAATTTTTAAGGAGTGTTCTATGGCGAAACAAAATTATGTTTTTCAAATCAGAACACACAATTTTTCCTGTAATTTATTAAGTTATTAATAACCATTATATATTTTAACAATCTAATTCAAGATTTGAACGAGTAGTTTCTTAGTTAATAAAATGTTTATAATAACAATATTAGAAATGGTTTTCGGATACATAAAATAGATGAAAATATATTACATATAATATTTATTATACTCAAACCATTTTTATAGATTATATAGGAGTTTGTATTTCCACAGGACACTCCACATATAGTACCATAAACCACAAGAATTAGAAAATATGGTAATTTTAAATATTTAATTATAACTAGAAAATTCCAATAATCAGATTTTGAATGATTGCGTTATCGAAGATGAAAAAGAGGGAGAGTATGCTTGACGATTCGTCTTGTAAATACATGTATATACACAAAGGTATTATTATACAATTGCCTACAGTGAAAACTCTGTAAAACGAATTTGAAGGGACCAAGAGATTTCTTACGTTATAGAGAGTTTTCGTAATAGAGGTAGGGTAGGTATCAGAATTATATGATAGATTATAGATCAAACCAACTATTATAATGTAATATATTTTATGTTATATAGAGTTTTTCGTTGTAACGAGTTTCGTTTTAAAGATTTTTTACTGTATATATAATAATATTATGTCGCTGGCGAGTTCTGACGTCGTTTTGAAAAATGAAAAGTATAGCAAACGTGTAATAACTGCCGGTATTATCTACATCCGCACTCCTCGACGGTCATGTCCGGGTAGTTTTTCAACACGATCTTTCCATCGTCGTCCGTATAGAGCAACGTCAGTGTACTCAACTTGGTCGGCACGCAACACGCCCGGGAAACTGTAGCCGGATTATACGAGTTTATCAGCGTCTGCATAACCGCGTGGTTGGACGCGTTGATGTGATTAGCCAACGGGAACGTACACTCCCCGTGACAGTAGAACGCGTCATATCCCGGCGGAGCTTGGATCCAATCGCTGAACCCGATCTCTTTAAAATCCACGTACATCGAATACCGTTGGCAGATCTTCTTCTTTTTCGCTTTCTTCTGCGGTCCCGCCACTTGGTCTGCCGACCGTTTGCTCCGCCGCAACATCCGTTCCATCGTGCGCTTGTCGCCTGCAAAACGATTCAATAACATAATATTATTATTAATTGTATAATTCATCACATATTTGAATAACAATCAACATTGTGAACGTAGAACTTTGGTAGTATTTCGAGTTTAACGGGATTTTATCCCGTCCACGTCATTTTAAAAAGTCATTTTAAAAATAAACCTATCTTATGGCTACTGTACAGATTTTCCTAGTAATCGGATAAAGCTTCCGAAAACAATGAAAACATATTTTAATTCGTCATGAAATTTAAATAAAAATGATTTTTTTATTTTATTTAGTATAAACTATTTAGAATTTAAAATATTAATAATATTATTAGAGAGAACAAATTAATTATTAAATATTTCGAGATGTATATTTAAATAAATTGAATTACAAATTAAATGATGTTACTCATAAATGTTATATCAAATAAATATGCTATAATAAATACGATTGAAAAATAACTACCTATTAATGTTGAATAAAAAAAAAAAAAATATTTTAATGAATTATAATGACGTTTTACGTACACGAGCGCTCCGCTAATTGTTTTACACATCTTCTACAATTCTATTTATACACATTTACACAACCCAAACGCACACGCATAGTAAATAAAACTACTTAAAAATAGTTGGTTTCGAATCCCTTTGATGTCTATAATATTGAATACAATTCGGTCGGAACAAACGTTAATGCTTATTATTATTAATATTATTCGCACCCTTGGTACAAGACCGTCACAACCTAAAAAACATAGTTTTGAGAAAATTCAATTTTAAAATGTTATCTGCTCCCAAATTAATACATTCAATAATGACACAAATATATGTTACGGATGCATTGATTGTGCTACGACGGACACATATTAGTTGCGGACGAATTTTTCAGATCAATATTATAATATAACAATATGTATTGTGGACACGAGTTTCGTTGTCATAATGCTAATTGTTTATAGAATTTTTTTTAAATAAAAACCACGTGAGTTGCGGACACAAATATTTCCTTTTGCCATTTTTTTAGGACTTAGGACAGGCCATTAAAAAAATTGGTAGTAAGGGTTAAAAATATTTGTATTTTACAAAAGAACAATCGTTATTTTTAAAATTGCCGTGAATATTTTTTTTTTTTTATAAAATATTTATATAGTATCGTCAATTTTTATTTATTTGTCAATATAGGTTTTATTTGCACACGCCCACCTTTAAATTTCAGTTTTCATTATGCAATGAAAACGGAACTTAAAACCGTAAATCACACCTAACTCTTTAAGTTTTTCACTCTACATTTTTATACAAAAAATAGACGAACAGAAAGACAACATATATTAAACAAGCACGAGTAAGGTTGTCGTTAAACTGATCAAACATATTTTTTGACAGCCGTCTCAATATCGTCATTATCAAACATTAATTTCCCAACGTCCACAATCGTTACATCGAATATATTTGAAATTTGTCCACAGTTAGTATGTTATATTTTTGTCCACAATTCGTATATTACCTTTTTAGTTTTCGTCCTTAACTCACATGGTTTTTTGTCACCGGAAACACTTGCTACGACTTGTGGCAGTATAGCATTTTCAATTTTGTAGAGAAAAACAAAAGCTATCAAATTGTAGCCATAACTTAAAAAATCAAAATTTTGATTGTACAAAATTTAGAGATTAATGGTGGATCAGTGAGGCACTAATATAAATTAGCTCTTTTCATAATCGTAACGTAATTCACTAATTAAATGAAAAAATGATAGTTGTTAAAAACAATGTATTTCTGGTGGTATAATATTATAATAAGTAAAAACAGAATAAATCGTAGATAAATTGGACCTTATAGTGTATATTCACAACCCCCAAAACTATGATTTTATGGTTGCGTCGTATTAGAAAATAATTTTGAATAAGTAATTGTGTTTAAAAGTATTAAAAAAACTCTCGCGTTCAGGAAAGCCGGACCATTTCAAATATTTAGTCTAGTTTACTTATTTACGCAACAAATATCGATATCTGGTTAATCTTATAGTGAGAACATAATTATACTTACTAATTGTCCCGTCGTCGGTATAAACCAAAAGCAATGTATTTTCAGGTGATACAAAATCAAATACGCTGAGCAAATGTGTGTGACTACCAGACTCTGTGACGCATTGTACTAACATACCATGGTTGTCTTTGAAATTGTTCTTCGTCAGTCTTTCTATAAAAGGTGTTACGTCAAAACTTTCGGTCTTTGAAATTGTTGACATATTAATTGATTTCGATTCGATAACTCTATAAATATACAAATATGACATAAATTTAATAATTATTCAATTAACAACCAAAAATGTATATACAGTACGTATTACATATTATTATATTAATTACACCTAACATAGTAATATTATTTGTTTAATTATTTATAATTACCTGAGAACAGGTTTTGATAGACCCTTCGTGCCAGGTTTGATTATATCATGTATAATCACATGAATAGATTCTTCGTTGCGTAGTACTTGATCGTACTTCATTGTAAAACGAACTTCAGCAGCTTTAACCTGGTCTCCTTCTGGTAGAGAATCTATATCGAACTGTAGCCTATATTTTTTAGACTTAGCATTAATTGGAGCTGATCCTGTATAAATATAACCGTTATAGTTAATTTCATCAAATATACGAGTGTCAAAGTGTTATACTAAAATATATTAGCTTAGGGTAATGTAATATTCAATATAAATTAGTATCATCATAAATTAGTAATCTATTTTATTTTGACAAAAATATTATAAGGGTAAGTATTAAACATAAATGTTAACTTTTTACATAATGCAGATGTTATATAGTTAATGTAAAAATAATAATATATAGATAATAGATATAGGCACTATATAATATGAAAAACTTTATTTTCACCTTTATTGGCGTAAGCTCTAGCAGTATTAGCAGACGTTGTGTGCAAACCAGGAAGAGAAAAATGTGTTGTCATATTTTGTTCTAACATCGATTTATACAGCTCCATAGTGGCAGGTGGTATCTTTACGTTGTCTTCTGCTGCAGGTCTTCGGTTTAAACCTTTATAAATAATAAAAAAATAATAATAACTAATAAATCGATAATTCAATACAATTATTTCCACTCAATTATGATTGAAATTATTATTGCAATAATAATAATTGTATCAAATAAATTTTACCTAATTTTGTAAGTAAGTTTTTTTCCGTTTCATCGTATTTGGTAATTTCCGCCAATCCGGTGTGTAGCATAGACAATAACACTAGTGAAAATATAATCATTGTATCTAAATTCAAAAAAATTATATTAATGTCAAACGGCGGTGCACAATATACACATGTAAAATATTATTTTAAATTTAAATATAAAATATATTATCTATTAGTTTTAAATAATGTATACATCATATTTAAGTAAAATAAAAAACTACGTACATTGCGTAGTTCAATGTGTGTCACAGTGCGCGTGGTTCTAATATTATTTGTTAATTTTTGCTTGTACCCCTCAAACGTAGTATCGTTATTTAAAATAAGGTTCGAAACAATTCTATCATATTTAAATTGTTTACTATATCATCAGTTATCGGTGTCATCGATTGTTGTTTTCGAAATTGATTTTACGTAATATAACGTGGAAATAAAACGAATTCCACTTTTAAATTTAGTGATTTTTGGTTTATACACATACCCTTCAAGTTTTATCTTTTAAGCTGTTCTGTACCTATGTAACTTACTAGTTTATTAAAAAGTTTTGTTAATTTATTATTATAAGGACAATACATTTACTGTTGAAATTATTTGATGTTATACCTAAATAATTAAATGTACGTTTTGAACCCAAAGATGTTGTTAGTTCCTAATGTCCCTATCGTACTAAAGATCAAACAGAAATATAATTGTATGCTTTAAAAATAAAAACATAAAAAATGAAATTGTTAATGTGATGAAAAAACGTTCGAAAATTTAAAAAAAAATCATTTATTATAATTTATAGCTAATGGTTTATCTTCTAAATTCAGTAATCAAAGAGTGTACAATAATGATCTCAACTTCTTTCAAAAATAAGAAACTTCACCACTTCGGTGGTTGACAAAAATTGTTGGAACGTAATATGGTTTCAAATATACTTCGGCCAATTCGAGTGGTATTTTGGTGAGGAAGAATGATGGTCAAATGGGAAATAAAATTATTACTTTTTGTCAATTAAAAGATATAAATACTGATAATAAAACACGTAAGTTATAGGTGTAATTAACGATACTTGAACCTACCTTATTTTAAATATCTTTTCTTATTTTTGTTTTACCGTTTATGTTAAACGGTATAAATAATGTACAAACTGTAAATATTTATTTTTAGAAAATAAGTGTTTTAATAAAGATAGTCTTTCC